>NC_041391.1:170125426-170215035 GCF_002162155.2 Triticum dicoccoides | reverse complement strand
AGAGAGAGAGAGAGAGAGAGAGAGAGAGAGAGAGAGAGAGAGAGAGAGAGAGAGAGAGAGAGAGAGATTAAACACATAGCTGCTGGTACAAACCCTCAGCCCCGAGGGTGGACTACTCCCTCCTCATCGTGGTGGCCGCCGGGATGATGAAGATGGCCACCGGTGATGATCTCCCCCTCTGGCAGAGTGCCGAAACGAGGTCTAGATTGGTTTTCGGTGGCTATAGAGCCTTGCAGCGGTGGAACTTCTGATCTAGGGTTACCCCGAGGATTTTTGGAATATTTGGGAATTTATAGGGCGAAGAACGGGTGCAGGAGGCCACCGAGGTGGGTGCAACCCATCGGGGCACCCCCAGGTGCTGCTCTGGCCTTTTGGATGTCTTCTGGTCCATAAAAAATCCACAAAAAGTTTTGCGGTGTTTGGACTCCGTTTGATATTGGTTTCCTGCGATGTAAAAAACAAGCAAAAAACAACAACTGGCACTGGGCACTGGGTCAATAGGTTAGTCCCAAAAAATGATATAAAGTTGCTATAAAATGATTGTAAAACATCCAAGAATGATAATATATTAGCATGAATACTTCATAAATTATAGATATGTTAGACGTATCAGCATCCCCAAGCTTAATTCCTACTCGTCCATGAGTAGGTAAATGAAAAAAGAAATAATTTGTGAAGCGTGAAAGCTAGCAAAGTGCATAAGTTTGATCAATGATAATTTCAGTCACTTTTCTTAGCATCATAACAACAATTCTTTCTTATAAAACTTCTCATGTTAAAGTAGAAACCAATTCATATGTTAAGGTTCAAACAATGATTTCTCTTGGAACTCAACAACCTATGTTCTCAGACACCAAGCAATTGTAATTCAACTTATTCAACAGAGTTTAAGTAAGAGCTCCACCTACTCAACCATCATATAGTCTTCTATGATTGCTAACACTCACCGCATACACATGAGCAAAACGTTTCAACCGGACACATAGAAAGATAGGGGCTTATAATTTCACCTCCCAACGTATTCACCTCAAGGGTGATGTCAACAATAATAACTCATTCTACCCATATCCAACTCGATATATGTGCCTAGATCTTTCCTCACCACATGATGCTTGCCAAAAGAGAAAAATAAAAAGGAGTAGAGAGAAAAACTTTGACTCTTGCATGAAAGTAAATACATAAAAGTAAAAGATAGTCCCTTCGCAGAGGGAGGCAGAGGTTGCCATGCACTTATTTGTTTGTATGCTCAACCCCTTAGTGCAAAAGAACGTCATGTTATATTGCTCCTTGTGATAGCAACCTTTATTATGCAGTCTGTTGCTTTTATTCTTTGCCATCAGAAGTTCGTACAACGCTCAATTTTCTCTTACACTTAATGATCTAACACTTTTAGAAGCAATTTTTATTGCCTTATTGCACCGATGACAACTTACTTGAAGGATCTTGCTCAATCCTTAGGTAGGTATGGTGGACTCTGAAAATAAGATTTGGGTTTAAGGGTTGTTGGGTGCACAAGTAGTATCTCTACTTGGTGCGGAATTTTTGGCTAAAAAAGATGGGTGGAAAGCACCACATGTTGAAGGATCTATGACAATATAACTTCTATGTGAATATGAGCAAACAGTAATCATTACGTTGTCTTCCTTGTCCAATGTCAACAATTCTGGCATATAATATTTTGATGGGGGCTCACAATCACAAAATATTTCGAAGATAGTGTATTTGCATGTGAGAGTTCTCTTCCTTCTACTAATCATTCATGAATTGCTTGTATGTCCAATATTGTGATTGTCACGCCTCAAAAGATTTCACTTTCTAAACGCAATGTAAAGCTACCACTAGGCATGCTATGATTTCAAATTCATGACATTCAGTTTATTCAACAATTTACTTATAGGATATAAGTGAAGCACGAGAGTAAATGACAAGCTACTCCAAAAAGATATAAGTGAAGATCATGCGAGTAGTTAAGTAAATGGGTAGCTATTTGAAGACTCTCTCTTATTTAAAAGTTTCAGATCTAAGTATTTTATTAAAACAACAAGAGAAACAAAAGAAAATGACATTCCAAGCATAACACAACTCATGTGAAGAAGCAAAAACTTAGGCTCAACCGATACTAACCGATAATTGTTGAAGAAGAAAGGTGGGATGCCTACCGGGGAATCCCCAAGCTTAGATGCTTGAGACTTCTTGAAATATTATCTTGTGATGCCTTGGGCATCCCCAAGCTTGAGATTTTGTGTCTCCTTAATTACTCTCATATCACGATTTTCCTAAATCTCAAAAACTTCATCCACACAAAACTCAACAAGAACTCGTGAGATAAGTTAGTATAAACCAATGCAAAACCTTATCATTCTCTACTGTAGCAAATCACCAAAATTATTATTCAACATTCCATACTAAATACCTCTGCATATTTAATACTCCTATCCTCAAATAGAATCATTAAAACAAGCAAACATATGTAAACAATGCAAACATAACAGCAATCCGCCAAAACAGTACAGTCTGTAAAGAATGCAAGAGAATAAATACTTATTTAACTCAAAAAATTATGAAAATTTACCACACTATAGAAAATTTATCAGAGCTTATTGTGCAAAAAGTTTCAACATTTTATCATATTCTTACTTTTCTCGGGAATTTTTGCAACATCGATAAACTTTCTGTTTTGAAACAGCAACTTGCAAAATAAGCATGGTAAAGGCTATCCTTGACATTTTTATTGAAAATAAAGATGCAAAACATATTCTAAATAACAGGAAGAAAATCCTAGCAAAATAAAATGACTCTCCAAGCAAAACACATATCATGTGACGAATAAAAATGTAGCTCCAAGTGAGGTTACCGATAATGTTGGAGACGAAAGAGGGGATGCCTTCCGGGGCATCCCCAAGCTTAGTTGCTTGGATATTCCTTGAATATTAACTTGGGGTGCCTTGTGCATCCCCAAGCTTAGGGTCTTGTCACTCCTTATTTTCCTCATATCAACATCTCACCCAAAACTTGAGAACTTCAATCACACAAAACTTAACGGAACTTCGTGAGATAGGTTAGTATGATAAAGAGCAAACCATTTCACTTTGGTACTGTCAAAGAAAAGATTCATAATTGTTTACACACAATTACTACTGTAGCATATCATTTTCACAATTTATATTGATCAATATAAGCCATAGAAATTAGGAAACAAGCAAACTATGCATTGAAAACAGAATCTGTCAAAAACAGAACAACGTGAAGTAATCTGTACTCCAACCATACTTCTGCTACTCCAGCAATTCTGAAAAGTTAGGACAACGTAGGGAATTTGTATATCTATCACCTGTAAAAATTTCAGATCAAAAGCACGTTCCAGTGAATTTTCAAAATTCCTGGACTGAGCGCAAAAGTTTTTGTTTTTGCACAGATTCAAGTCAACTATCATCCACACTATCCCAAAGGCTTTACTTGGCACTTTATTGAAACAAAAGAAATAAAAAATGATTACTACAGTAGCCTAAACATGTGAACACACAAAAACAGTAGGGGTAAATGTTGGGTTGTCTCCCAACAAGCGCTTTTCTTTAATGCCTTTTAGCTAGGCATGATGATTTCAATGATGCTCACATAAAAGATAAGAATTGAAACATGAAGAGAGCATCATGAAGCATATGACTAGCACATTTAAGTCTAACCCACTTCCTATGCATAGGGATTTTGTGAGCAAATAACTTATGGGAACAAGAATCAACTAGCATGGGAAGGCAAAACAAGTGCAACTTCAAAGCTTTCAACATATAGAGAGGAAACTTGATATTATTGCAATATGTAAAAGCATATGTTCCCCTCTCAAAATAATTTTCAGTAGCATCATGAATGAATTCAACAATATAACCATCACATAAACCATTCTTTTCATGATACATAAGCATAGAAATTTTGTTACTCTCCACATAAACAAATTTATTCTCATCAATAGTAGTGGGAGCAAATTCAACAAAATAACTATCATGTGATTGAAAATTAAAGTCATGATGAAAAGTTTCATGGTTATCATTATTCTTTATAGCATACATGTCATCACCATAATCATCATATATAGCAACTTTGTTATCATAGTCAATTGAAGTCTCATCCAAATTGGTGGATTCATCACTAAATAAAGTCATCTCCAAATCCACTTTCATCATTATAATCATCATACATAGGAGGCATGCAATCATTATAACAAATTTGCTCATCAAATCTTGGAGGACTAAAAATATTATCTTCATCAAACATAGCATCCCCAAGCTTATGGCTTTGCATATCATTAGCATCATGGATATTCAAAGAATTCATACTAACAACATTGCAATCATGCTCATCATTTATACCAAACATTCTATTTAATTCTTCTTCTATCAATTGAGCACAATTTTCCTTTCCATCATTTTGACGAAATACATTATAAATATGAATAATATGATGCAACCTCGATTCCACTTTTTCGTAGTTTTCTTTTAAAAAACAAACTAGTGATAAAACAATTGCAAGATCTAAAGATATACCTTCATGCACTCACCTCCCCGGCAACGGTGCCAGAAAAGAGCTTAGTTGATGGGATGTGAGTGCCGCTTACCTAGCCTCCGCGGCAACAGCGCCAGAAAAGAGCTTGATGTCTATTACACAACTTGTTCTTGTAGACTTGTGTTGGGCCTCCAAGCGCAGAATTTTATAGGACAGTAGCAATTTTCCCTCAAGTGGATGACCTAAGGTTTATCAATTTGTGGGAGGTGTAGGATGAAGATGGTCTCTCTCAAACAACCCTGCGACCAAATAATAAAAAATCTCTTGTGTCCCCAACACACCCAATACAAGGGCAAATTGTATAGGTGCACTAGTTTCGCGAAGAGATGGTAATAAAAGTGTAATATGGATGGTATAAATATATTTTTATAATCTGAATAAATAAAAACAGCAAGGTCACAATCAATAAAAGTGAGCACAAACGGTATTGCAATGCTTGAAAACAAGGCCTAGGGTCCGTACTTTCACTCATGCAATCTGTCAACAATGCTAATATAATTGGATCACATAACCATCCCTCAAAGTGCAACGAAGAATCACTCTGAAGTTCTTATCTAGCAGAGAACATAAGAAGAAATTGTTTGTAGGGTACAAAACCACCTCAAAGCTATTCTTTCCGTTCGATCTATTCAAGAGTTCATACTAAAATAACACAAAGCTATTCTTTCGGTTCAATCTATCCTAGAGTTCGTACTAAAATAACACCAAAGCAAATTCAGATTCATAATACTCAATCCAACATAAAGAACCTCAAAGAGTGCCCTAAGATTTCTACCAGAGAAACAAAGACAAGAACATACATCAACCCCTATGCGTAGATTACCCCAATGTCACCTCAGGAATCCGCGAGTTGAGTGCCAAAACATATATCAAGTGAATTGTCAGGATCCCGATCCTAAGTCACACTGATCTAGCATGTAACACATCATATCACTTTGCGGCCTCACGCACGGTATTCCCACGGGTGCCACCTTACCTGGCCTGGGACCGTTTGCGCCTTTTGGCTCACATATATGATAGTGTCGCTAGCATCCATATGACAAAGAACCCAGACCGACATGACTAGTCGTAAACCCAAGGTGGCGCTAACTTACAAGGACATGCATACATGACCCAGCAACAAACGTGTCGATCTGTTGGAAATATGCCCTAGAGGCAATAATAAAAGTATTATTATATTTCAATGTTCATGATAAATGTCTTTTATTCATGCTATAACTGTATTATCCGGAAATCGTAATACACGTGTGAATACTTAGACCTCAATATGTCCCTAGTGAGCCTCTAGTTGACTAGCTCGTTGTGATCAACAGATAGTCATGATTTCCTAGCTATGGACATTGGATGTCGTTGATAACAGGATCACATCATTAGGAGAATGATGTGATGGACAAGACCCAATCATAAGCACATCATAAAAGATCGTGTAGTTCGTTTTGCTAGAGCTTTGCCAATGTCAAGTATCTCTTCCTTCGACCATGAGATCGTGTAACTCCCAGATACCGTAGGAGTGCCTTGGGTGTATCAAACGTTACAACGTAACTGGGTGACTATAAAGGTGCATTACAGGTATCTCCGAAAGTAGCTGTTGGGTTGACACGGATCGAGACTGGGATTTGTCACTCCATATGACGGAGAGGTATCTCTGGGCCCACTCGGTAATGCATCATCATAATGAGCTCAATGTGACCAGAGTGTTGGACACGGGATCATGCATTACGGTACGAGTAAAGTGACTTGCCGGGAACGAGACTGAACAAGGTATTGGGATACCGACGATCGAGTCTCGGGCAAGTAACGTACCGATTGACAAAGGGAATTGCATACAGGGTTTGATCGAATCCTCGACATAGTGGTTCATCTGATGACAACATCGAGGAGCATGTGGGAGCCATCATGGGTATCCAGATCCCGCTGTTGGTTATTGACCTGAGAGCGTCTGGGTCATGTCTGCATGTCTCCCGAACTCGTAGGGTCTACACACTTAAGGTTCGGTGACGCTAGGGTTATTAGGAAGACTAGTATGTGACTACCGAATGTTGTTCGGAGTCCCGGATGGGATCCTGGACGTCACGAGGAGCTCCAGAAGGGTCCGGAGGTAAAGATTTATATATGGGAAGTTGTCAAACGGACACTGGGAAGTTTCGAGGTCATACCGGTATTGTACCGGGGCCACCGGAAGGGTTCCGGGGGTCCACCGGGAGGGGCCACCCCTCCCGGGGGGCCACATGGGCTGCGTGGGGCAGGGAGCCAGCCCCTGGTGGGCTGGCCGCACCCCCTCCCTTGGGCCCTTGCGCCTAGGGTTGAGGGGGGGAACCCTAGAGGGGGCGCCCCCTTGGCTTGGGGGGCAAGCCACCCTCTCCCCCTCTCCCCTTGGCCGCCGCAGCCCCCCCTAGATGGGTTCTAGGGGGCTGGCCCCCTTCTCCCTTCCCCCTATAAATAGAGGGGTGAGGGGAGGGCAGCCGCACCACCCTCCAAGGCGCAGCCCTCCCCTCCCCAACACCTCTCCTCCTCCGTTGTGTGCTTGGCGAAGCCCTGTCGGAGTACTGCCTCTCCACCATCACCACGCCGTCGTGCTGCCGGTGGAGCTGTCTTCCTCAACCTCTCCTTCCCCCTTGCTGGATCAAGAAGGAGGAGACGTCTCCCGTCCCGTACGTGTGTTGAACGCGGAGGTGCTGTCCGTTCAGCACTTGGTCATCGGTGATTCGAATCACGTCGAGTACGACTCCATCATCACCTTGCAAGCTTCCGCACGCGATCTACAAGTGGTATGTAGATGCTAACTCTCTCCCTTGACTCGTTGCTTAGATGAACTCATAGATGGATCTTGGTGAAACCGTAGGAAAATTTTTAATTTTCTGCAACGTTCTCCAACAGTGGCATCATGAGCTAGGTCTATGCGTAGTTCTCTTTGCACGAGTAGAACACAATTTTTGTTGTGGGCGTGGATTTTGTCATCTTACTTGCCTCTACTAGTCTTTTCTTTCTCAACGGTATTGTGGGATGAAGCGGCCCGGACCAACCTTACACGTACGCTTACGTGAGACCGGTTCCACCGACTGACATGCACTAGTTGCATAAGGTGGCTGGCGGGTGTCTGTCTCTCCCACTTAAGTTGGAGCGGAATCGATGAACAGGGCCCTTATGAAGGGTAAATAGAAGTTGACAAAATCACGTTGTGGTGATTCGTAGGTAAGAAAACGTTCTTGCTAGAACCCAATTGCAGCCACGTAAAAGATGCAACAACAATTAGAGGACGTCTAACTTGTTTTTGCAGCGATTGATCATGTGATGTGATATGGCCAGAAGTTGTGATGAATGATGAATTGTGATGTATGAGATCATGTTCTTTGTAATAGCATTCACGACTTGCATGTCGATGAGTATGACAACCGGCAGGAGCCATATGAGTTGTCTTTATTTTTTGTATGACCTGCGTGTCATTGAATAACGCCATGTAAACTACTTTACTTTATTGCTAAACGTTAGTCATAGAAGTAGAAGTAGTCGTTGGCATGACAACTTCATGAAGACACGATGATGGAGATCATGATGATGGAGATCATGGTGTCAAGCCGGTGACAAGATGATCATGGAGCCCCGAAGATGAAGATCAATGGAGCTATATGATATTGGCCATATCATGTCACAACTATATAATTGCATGTGATGTTTATTATGTTTATGCATCTTGTTTACTTAGGACGACGGTAGTAAATAAGATGATCCCTTATAAAATTTCAAGAAGTGTTCTCCCCTAACTGTGCACCGTTGCTACAGTTCGTCGCTTCTAAGCACAACGTGATGATCGGGTGTGATGGATTCTTACGTTCACATACAACGGGTGTAAGACAGTTTTACACAGCGAAAACACTTAGGGTTAACTTGACGAGCCTAGCATGTGCAGACATGGCCTCGGAACACGGAGACCGAAAGGTCGAACACGAGTCGTATGGAAGATACGATCAACATGAGAATGTTCACCGACGATGACTAGTGCGTCTCACGTGATGATCGGACACGGCCTAGTCGACTCGGATCGTGTAACACTTTGATGACTAAAGGGATGTCTAATCTGAGTGGGAGTTCATAATTTGATTAGAACTTTATTATCATGAATTTAGTCTAAAACCTTTGCAAATATGTCTTGTAGATCAATGGCCAACGCTAATGTCAACATGAACTTCAACGCGTTCCTAGAGAAAACCAAGCTGAAAGATGATGGCAGCAACTATACGGACTGGGTCCGGAACCTGAGGATCATCCTCATAGCTGCCAGGAAACAATATGTCCTAGAAGGACCGCTAGGTGACGCTCCCGTCCCAGAGAACCAAGACATTATGAATGCTTGGCAAACTCGCGCTGATGATTACTCCCTCGTTCAGTGCGGCATGCTTTACAGCTTAGAACCGGGGCTCCAAAAGCGTTTATGAGATGTTCGAAGAGCTGAAACTAGTTTTCCAAGCTCATGCCCGGGTCGAGAGATATGATGTCTCTGACAAGTTCTACAGTTGTAAGATGGAGGAAAACAGTTCTGTCAGTGAGCACATCCTGAAGATGTCTGGGTTACACAACCGTATGACCCAGCTGAACATTAACCTCCCAGATGAGGCGATCATTGACAGAATCCTCCAGTCGCTCCCACCAAGCTACAAGAGCTTCGTGATGAACTACAACATGCAGGGAATGGAAAAGACCATTCCTGAAGTGTTCTCGATGCTGAAGTCAGCAGAGGCTGAAATCAAGAAAGAACATCAAGTGTTGATGGTCAATAAGACCACTAAGTTCAAGAAGGGCAAGGGTAAGAAGAACTTCAAGAAGGACGGCAAAGATGTTGCCGCGCCTGGTAAGCCAGTTACCGGGAAGAAGTCAAAGAATGGACCTAAGCCTGAGACTGAGTGCTTTTATTGCAAGGGGAAGGGTCACTGGAAGCGGAACTGCCCCAAATACTTAGCGGATAAGAAGGCCAGCAACACCAAAGGTATATTTGATATACATGTGATTGATGTGTACCTTACCAGTACTCGTAGTAACTCCTGGGTATTTGATACCGGTGCCGTTGCTCATATTTGTAACTCACAGCAGGAGCTGCGGAATAAACGGAGACTGGCGAAGGACGAGGTGACGATGCGCGTCGGGAATGGTTCCAGAGTCGATGTGATCGCCGTCGGCACGCTGCCTCTACATTTACCTACGGGATTAGTTTTGAACCTTAATAATTGTTATTTAGTGCCAAGTTTGAGCATGAACATTGTATCTGGATCTCGTTTAATACAAGATGGCTACTCATTTAAGTCTGAGAATAATGGTTGTTCGATTTATATGAGAGATATGTTTTATGGTCATGCTCCGATGGTCAATGGTTTATTCTTAATGAATCTCGAGCGTAATATTACACATGTTCATAGTGTAGATGCCAAAAGATTTAAAGTTGATAACGATAGTCCCACATACTTGTGGCACTGCCGCCTTGGTCACATTGGTGTCAAGCGCATGAAGAAGCTCCATGTCGATGGACTTTTAGAGTCTCTTGATTATGAATCGTTTGACACGTGCGAACCATGCCTCTTGGGCAAAATGACCAAGACTCCGTTCTCCGGAACAATGGAGCGAGCAACCAACTTGTTGGAAATCATACATACCGATGTGTGCGGTCCAATGAGCGTTGAGGCTCGCGGAGGATATCGTTATGTTCTCACTCTCACTGATGACTTGAGTAGATATGGGTATGTCTACTTAATGAAACACAAGTCTGAGACCTTTGAAAAGTTCAAAGAATTTCAGAATGAGGTAGAGAATCAACGTGACCGAAAGATAAAATTCTTACGATCAGATCGTGGAGGAGAATACTTAAGTCACGAATTTGGTACACACTTAAGGAAATGTGGAATCGTTTCACAACTCACGCCGCCTGGAACACCTCAGCTAAACGGTGTGTCCGAACGTCGTAATCGCACTCTATTGGATATGGTACGGTCTATGATGTCTCTTACTGATTTACCGCTATCATTTTGGGGATACGCTCTAGAGACAGCTACATTCACTTTAAATAGGGCACCGTCTAAATCCGTTGAGACGACACCGTATGAATTATGGTTTGGAAAGAAACCTAAGCTGTCGTTTCTAAAAGTTTGGGGATGCGATGCTTATGTCAAGAAACTTCAACCTGAAAAGCTCGAACCCAAGTCGGAAAAATGCGTATTCATAGGATACCCTAAGGAAACTATCGGGTATGCCTTCTACTTAAGATCCGAAGGCAAGATCTTTGTTGCCAAGAACGGATGCTTTCTGGAAAAAGAGTTTCTCTCGAAAGAAGTAAGTGGGAGGAAAGTAGAACTCGATGAAGTACTACCTCTTGAGCGGGAAAGTGGCGCAGCGCAGGAAACCGTTCCTGTGATGCCCACACCAACTGAAGAGGAAAACAATGATGATGATCAAGGTACTTCGGATCAAGTTACTACTGAACTTCGTAGGTCCACAAGGACACGTTCCGCACCAGAGTGGTATAGCAACCCTGTCCTGGAAATCATGTTGTTAGACAACAATGAACCTTCGAACTATGAAGAAGCGATGGCGGGCCCGGATTCCAACAAATGGCTTGAAGCCATGAAATCCGAGATAGAATCCATGTATGAAAACAAAGTATGGACTTTGACAGACTTGCCCGATGATCGGCGAGCGATAGAAAACAAATGGATTTTTAAGAAGAAGACGGACGCGGATGGTAATGTTACAATCTATAAGGCTCAACTTGTCGCTAAGGGTTATCGACAAGTTCAAGGGATTGACTACGACGAGACTTTCTCTCACATAGCGAAGCTGAAGTCCGTCCGAATCATGTTAGCAATTGCCGCATACTATGATTATGAGATATGGTAGATGGACGTCAAAACAGCATTCCTTGACGGGCATCTTAAGGAAGAACTGTATATGATGCAGCCGGAAGGTTTTGTCGATCCTCGGAACGCTAACAAAGTATGCAAGCTCCAGCGATCCATTTATGGACTGGTGCAAGCATCTCGGAGTTGGAACATTCGCTTTGATGAGATGATCAAAGCGTTTGGGTTTATGCAGACTTATGGAGAAGCCTGTGTTTACAAGAAAGTGAGTGGGAGCTCTATAGCATTTCTCATATTATATGTAGATGACATACTCTTGATGGGAAATAATATAGAATTTCTGGACAACATTAAGGCCTACTTGAATAAGTGTTTTTCAATGAAGGACCTTGGAGAAGCTGCTTATATATTAGGCATCAAGATCTATAGAGATAGATCGAGACGCCTCATAGGTCTTTCACAAAGCACATACCTTGATAAGATTTTGAAGAGGTTCAAAATGGATCAGTCCAAGAAGGGGTTCTTGCCTATGTTACAAGGTGTGAGACTGAGCTCGGCTCAGTCACCGACCACGGCAAAAGATAAAGAAGAGATGAGTGTCATCCCCTATGCTTCAGCCATAGGATCTGTTATGTATGCCATGCTGTGTACCAGACTCGATGTAAACCTTGCCGTAAGTTTGGTAGCAAGATACCAAAGTAATCCCGGCAAGGAACACTGGACAGCGGTCAAGAATATCCTGAAGTACCTGAAAAGGACGAAGGACATGTTTCTCGTTTATGGAGGAGACGAAGAGCTCGTCGTAAAGGGTTACGTCGACGCTAGCTTTGACTCAGATCTGGATGACTCTAAGTCACAAACCAGATACGTGTATATGTTGAATGGTGGAGCAGTAAGCTGGTGCAGCTGCAAGCAGAGCGTCGTGGCGGGATCTACATGTGAAGTGGAGTACATGGCAGCCTCGGAGGCAGCGCATGAAGCGATTTGGGTGAAGGAGTTCATCACCGACCTAGGAGTCATACCCAATGCGTCGGGGCCGATCAAACTCTTCTGTGACAACACTGGAGCTATTGCCCTCGCCAAGGAGCCCAGGTTTCACAAGAAGACCAGGCACATCAAGCGTCGTTTCAACTCCATCCGTGAAAATGTTCAAGATGGAGACATAGAGATTTGCAAAGTGCACACGGATCTGAATGTCGCAGATCCGCTGACTAAACCTCTCTCGCGTGCAAAACATGATCAACACCAGAACTCTATGGGTGTTTGATTCATCACAATGTAACTAGATTGGTGACTCTAGTGCAAGTGGGAGACTGTTGGAAATATGCCCTAGAGGCAATAATAAAAGTATTATTATATTTCAATGTTCATGATAAATGTCTTTTATTCATGCTATAATTGTATTATCCGGAAATCGTAATACACGTGTGAATACTTAGACCTCAATATGTCCCTAGTGAGCCTCTAGTTGACTAGCTCGTTGTGATCAACAGATAGTCATGATTTCCTGGCTATGGACATTGGATGTCGTTGATAACGGGATCACATCATTAGGAGAATGATGTGATGGACAAGACCCAATCATAAGCATAGCATAAAAGATCGTGTAGTTCGTTTTGCTAGAGCTTTGCCAATGTCAAGTATCTCTTCCTTCGACCATGAGATCGTGTAACTCCCGGATACCGTAGGAGTGCCTTGGGTGTATCAAACGTTACAACGTAACTGGGTGACTATAAAGGTTCATTACAGGTATCTCCGAAAGTAGCTGTTGGGTTGACATGGATCGAGACTGGGATTTGTCACTCCGTATGACGGAGAGGTATCTCTGGGCCCACTCGGTAATGCATCATCATAATGAGCTCAATGTGACCAAAGTGTTGGACACGGGATCATGCATTACGGTACGAGTAAAGTGACTTGCCGGGAACGAGACTGAACAAGGTATTGGGATACCGACGATCGAGTCTCGGGCAAGTAACGTACCGATTGACAAAGGGAATTGCATACAGGGTTTGATCGAATCCTCGACATAGTGGTTCATCCGATGACAACATCGAGGAGCATGTGGGAGCCATCATGGGTATCCAGATCCCGCTGTTGGTTATTGACCTGAGAGCGTCTGGGTCATGTCTACATGTCTCCCGAACCCGTAGGGTCTACACACTTAAGGTTCGGTGACGCTAGGGTTATTAGGAAGACTAGTATGTGACCACCGAATGTTGTTCGGAGTCCCGGATGGGATCCTGGACGTCACAAGGAGCTCCAGAAGGGTCCGGAGGTAAAGATTTATATATGGGAAGTTGTCAAACGGACACTGGGAAGTTTCGGGGTCATACCGGTATTGTACCGGGGCCACCGGAAGGGTTCCGGGGGTCCACCGGGAGGGGCCACCCCTCCTGGGGGGCCACATGGGCTGCGTGGGGCAGGGAGCCAGCCCCTGGTGGGCTGGCCGCACCCCCTCCCTTGGGCCCTTCCGCCTAGGGTTGAGGGGGGGAACCCTAGAGGGGGCGCCCCCTTGGCTTGGGGGGCAAGCCACCCTCTCCCCCTCTCCCCTTGGCCGCCGCACCCCCCCTAGATGGGTTCTAGGGGGCCGGCCCCCTTCTCCCTTCCCCCTATAAATAGAGGGGTGAGGGGAGGGCAGCCGCACCACCCTCCAAGGCGCAGCCCTCCCCTCCCCAACACCTCTCCTCCTCCGTTGTGTGCTTGGCGAAGCCCTGTCGGAGTACTGCCTCTCCACCATCACCACGCCGTCGTGCTGCCGGTGGAGCTGTCTTCCTCAACCTCTCCTTCCCCCTTGCTGGATCAAGAAGGAGGAGACGTCTCCCGTCCCGTACGTGTGTTGAACGCGGAGGTGCTGTCCGTTCAGCACTTGGTCATCGGTGATTCGAATCACGTCGAGTACGACTCCATCATCACCTTGCAAGCTTCCGCACGCGATCTACAAGTGGTATGTAGATGCTAACTCTCTCCCTTGACTCGTTGCTTAGATGAACTCATAGATGGATCTTGGTGAAACTGTAGGAAAAATTTTAATTTTCTGCAACGTTCTCCAACACGATCAACAACGTATGTACCCAAGTCGTAGCAAGCTACAAGGACTTAAAGGAACAATGTGCGACATTTCCCCGAAGGGACAGACACAGGAACGAAAAAGGACACATGCCGGCCAGCCTAAGTGTTCCGGAGCAGTAGCAAGCTTCCATGGCTCAGTGGAAGCACTAGGAGAAATTTCCCGGTAAGAGAGGCTACTAAGAAAAAACAACTAGGTTGTAGGATCCCACACATACCAAGCATTTCAATAACATACACACAATATGCTCAATATGTGCAAATACAACATGTCATCACAACAAAACTCGATGACTCAAAGTATTTATTTAATAGGCTCCGAGGAGCCGAGAATTGCAAACATGGGTCTCATGGCCCAACATTCAGAGCATACAAACAACGGAAGCATATCATGTCTGAGTACAAACATCTACAAATGAAAAGGCAGAGAAAGCCTGACTATCTACAAGACCCTTCCAAGGTTACAAGATCGTAGCTGAGGTAACAAGCTAAACATCGAAGTCCATGTGGAACTACTAATGAGACTGAAATCTCTCTACAAAAACATAAATTAAGTAAACGTGAGTACAAATGTGTACCCAGCAAGACTTACATCAGAACTAGCTACATATGCATCAGTATCAACAAAGGGGGTGGTGGAGTTTAACTGCAGCAAGCCAACTTTGACTCGGTGGCTATCCTGAACTACGACTGCAAGTTACTCTTTTAAGGTGGCGCACATGAGTCCACATATTCACCATATCAATACACCACTATGGATCCCCTCCCGTCTCCCTATGAGAAGGCCATCCATAGCACTCACGCTTATATTGCGCATTTTAGAGTATCCACTTTCACTTGTCTATGAACTGTATAAGCAACCCAGTAGTCCTTTACCGCGGACGCGGCTATTCGAATAGATCATGTTAACCCTGCAGGAGTGCACTTCTTCACACGCACTCTAGCCACTTACCGCCATGTACACGTCATGTATCTCGGCAACCTTCAAGCGGAAGCCTGGCAAGAGTGTCGTCCACGACCTGACTAACCATGCAAGACTCTAGTCAGGTTTATCGCCTATTCGGGTTCCATCTGCAAGGAGATCCGACCGGGGTGTCACTCATGGCCCCAAACGATGTGTACAGGGTTCCCAAGCCCACCACACGAGCGATGCTTGGTACACTCGGCCACGGTGCCTAGTCTGTCCCAAGCCCACCTGTACCAGGTGCCACTTGGTAGACTACTAACACTACCTACAAACACCAAAAACTAGTTGTAACTCCTGGACAGAGACCAAGTTGATTAATAAGTCGAGAGGGGTCGAGTTACCGGAACCCAAAATGTGTGGTAGCAACTGTCTTGGATCACAGACACAGAACTCAGTTCCTGAGAATGGTTTCAATGAGACAACCCACCATGTACTCCTACATGGCCTTTCACCGCTACCTTTACCAAACCGTGTTCACACACTTAGCTCTCAACAGTAGGACATGTTTCACAACATTCCAATTCATCCCCAATGAATCAGACCTGACTCAACTCTAAGCAGTAGCAGGCATGAAAAAAAAAGCATGAATGCGTAGGCACATCAAGGCTCAGAAACTCCTACTCATGCTAGTGGGTTTCATCTATTTACTGTGGCAATGATAGGTCATGCAGAGGAAAGGGGTTCAACTACCGCAGGATGTAACGGTTGAAACATTGTTGTCCTAATACAGTAAAAGAGAGCAAGAGTGAGAGGGTGGGATTCTATCAGAATGAACAAGGGGGTTTTGCTTGCCTGGCACTTCTGAAGATGATATAGCTCTTCATCGATGTCATCGAACTCATAACCGGAAAATATGTCTACAAGGGGGAACAGACACCGGCAATAGAGAAAGAACACAATCAATGCAATGCAACAATATGATGCATGATCACGACATGTCAATATGCTGTGATTTGGGCTAATGCAATAGAAAGTCATTTTGATTGAAGTGGAATTCAAAACTACATCAAATTCCAACTCCAAAACTATTATCAAATTTGTCCTAATCATGTTTAATCCTAAGTAGTGAGGTTAACTTGCTCAAACATGCATGAAAATGGTACATATGGGTAGATTGGATTTTTCTGATCATTTTTCATATATAAACTATTTCATTTGGGGTTATGGTTGAATTTCTATGAATTTTTGAAGTTTTAAACATTTTCTGGAATTTCTGAATTATTTAAAATATATAAATTACTTTACTACGTCAGCATGACATCATCAGGTTAATGGGGCTAGTCCAGGTCAGACCTGACGTGTGGACCATGACTAAGTGAGTAATCCCGGTAAAAACCAGGGTTGACTGGGTTTGATCCTGGTCTGGGCCTAGCTGTTAGTGGCTGTTAGGGGTGCTTAGCTGGCAGGGTTAGCGTTAATGATGTCCACGTCGGCAGTCACCGGTGTTTGGCTGGCGACGACCATTTCACGTGGCGGAGGACGTCGGGTTTGAGCTACGGTCGACGGTTTCGAGCGCGGTTTGCAGCTACAGGTTGATGGTGCACGCGCGCATCCAGCGGTGGCCACGGGAGGGAGCGAGGTGGATCGTAGCGGCGGTGGCATCGAGCTGGTCAGCGGCCGGAGTTCAGTGTGTGCGGCAGCTATGGCTAGAGTAGATGGTAGAGCAAGTCAAGCAGCGGGGTAGCAGCGATGGTCCAGCAGGAGCACAACCATGTGTTTGGGCGCGAGTTTTGGGTGTCCTAGCCACGACGACGAGGAGCCACTGCGGCAGCGAGCTTCGGTTGCGATGGGGAGGCAAGCTAGAGGACGAGAACGAAGGGGGGTGGGGTAAGGGGGAAGCAGCAGGAGCTCATAGTGAACTCGATGGCATCGTCAGTGAGGTCGAGGAAGCCTGGACGGTGACGAATCGGACGGGTCGGTGCTCGGAGCAGAGGAAGAAGACAACAGCTATGGCGGCGCTGCGGGGTGCTCCGGCGTCGTTTGGCTCGGCGGAGATGAAGAGCATGTCATGGCGGAGCTTCCAGAGAAGGAGAAGGGGCGCGGGACAGCGGTGGCTACGGAAACGGCGGCGGTGCGGTTCGGCCATGGAGACAGAAGGCGAGGGGAGAGCAGGGGGGTGAGTGAGGAAATCAGGCGGACCAAGACGGCACCAAGGAGACGACCAGCAGCGTTGCGCTGTCCTCGGACGCAGGCAGGCAGCCTGGTGGTGTGGTGCCCGCGCGCGTGTGCGTTGTTCCCCTCCTGCCTACTGGCGTGAGGTAGGGGATGACTGGCATCGCCAGTGGGCTGGGCTGCTATAGTAACAGGCTGACCAGGTAAGTCACTCTCTCTCTCTCTCTGATTTTTCCTATTTTAGTTTCTGTTTTCTATTTTCTTTTGGTTTGTTTGATTTGATTTGAAGCATCAAATCATTTAGAAACTTTCTGTAATTTTTTATGTGAGCTCAGAAACTAGTCCAAGGTCACATGCAAACTTACAAAAATATTTGAACTTTATTTCTTATATAACAGAAATAAATCCAACTCAAATATGTTATTGATTTAATTCAAAGGCCCAAAATAAATATCCCTGAAACTCTAAAAATATTGGTTTGAATTTTACCTCTTGCCAATATTTTCATAGAATAACAGGAACATTTTCTTGGACTCATTTGAGAAGATTTTAATGTTGATTATTTCTGAGGGTTTCAACTAACCTCAATTCAACTTTTAGGAATTAAAACTTGATGTCTTGAAGATCAGGCAAATTCAAACAAGGGTTGATCTAGGGCTGTGACAACTGACCCCCACTAAACAAGAATCTCGTCCCGAGATTCAAGACGTGAGGTAAGAAGACAGGGGGACACAAACTAACACGATCTTCAAGATCCAAATGCACCTCATAAGAACGTTGATTCAATCATCATCTTGGTTTCAGCGTCTTGCTTTGAGAACTTCATCCAACACGATGTCGACGGAAATAAACTCTATATCTCCTCGAAGATCGAGCAACTCGGGATCAACTCATGGAGTGAGACATTGAACATCTCTTGAGCTGAGACTTTCAAACACACATCGGGAGGGATGGAAGAACATATGATGAAGGTTCACTTGGTAGACAACAATTCCATGCTGGAGTAGGATGGTGCATGGTTTCATAGTAGCGAGGAGGTAATTGCCATGATTCTGTAGCGGGGCACCTTAGGGAAGGTGACTCATAGAATTATTCTCTTAAGTGGCAAAAAGAATTACTTTTGATACAACGATCATTGAAACTCTATATACTAGCCTAAGGCAGACACAATCAATATTTTGAAGGAGTTCCAAAGAATGACATACTCGGACTAGGCTGGATGATGTGGACTACTTGTCAAAGACAACGTGATGGATAATTTTTTTTGCTTATCATCGGAAATGGATGGGACCCATGGTAGGACCACTTTTGAAGATGATCTTGAACAACAATTACTTAGAGGCCAACCTATGGGAAATTGGCACCATGGCGGTGCAAGCTGGGAACAAAATGCTTGGAATGTTCTAACCATCATATCTGCCCGAGATTCAGATCTGGTTAGAAACATGATACTTCAGACTCAACATGTCTGAAGAGAAGAGTTGCAACACAAATCAACGAGATAGTGTTGCGAGATTCTCACGAAACGAACTATGAAAGTAAGCTCCAAAACATGAGCTGGTTCTTCTATACACATGTGAACACGCTGTCCCAGACAAACATGACCACATAGTAGTCTTACAATGAAACACTATGGAGTTCCGATGGGGAACAAGTCAATCAGTGGCTTGGTGTGCCAGGGATACACATAGAATGAAGGTTGCAAGTCTCCAGACCACGAATACTTCGCACATATGCATGCCTGACTTGGGAGGATTCGAGAGGAAGCAAAAACAAGCTTTCTCGAGTTCACGGCGGCAACTTGCATCAGGTGCACATGAACTTAGAGGAAGTCACTTCTTTCATCCGAACATATACCTCATGAACGAAACTCAAAGGTATTGCTTACAAAGTTTCCAACACTAGCTTTAATGTTCAACATGAATCATGGACAAGATGAAAATGTTGTCAATGGGTCCAACAACAATTTATCGAGGTTCCATATAAATGGAATTCCACAACCATGGAAACAAGGTGATAGCATTGGTCAGTCTCAAAATATATAATGGTGTATGCTCGAGGAAACAACCACGAGTAAGACAACATTATAAATATCATTGGTTCTGATTTGATTTGACAATAGCCCATACTCAAATCAAGGATTGGGTAAGACAATAGCGCCAACAATTGATCACGAGGATCAATCGATGAACATATCATCTTTCTTCAACACGCACACACACACACACACACACACACACACACACACAAAGATATCCCCTTGAAATGAACTAAGTCAGATAAAACCTTTATCTTCCAACTCTCCAAGTTGTTGTTTAGCTCAACCAACTAGCTGAGGGACATCCAACACATATTTTTGGAGAAGGGGTGGTTTACAAGAGAACCAACCTGATCACGGGCTCAACATAATGGTCAGGGAACAACCTGGTGATACTTCCGAGAAGATGATCCGAAAATCATGAACAACTGATATGTTACTAAGCTCGAGAACAATCTTGCTCTTCAGGGCAAGACGATATGATCTAAAGAGTGACGGATTGACAAAATCCTAACTCATCGATAGAAGAGTGCACCAGGAAAATGGTTTGGATAGCACGATCAATTTTAGAATGATGATGCAATAACCATTATGCTAAGAATGGAATTATCATCCATTAACTACCAGGCAACACACTTGCTAGGAGTATTGATTTCACACATCACGGTTCACTTGTCGGTATCCCCGTTACAATAACACGGAACTGAGGAATGGACAATGATGGAAAGAAGTATCACGGTATCATGAAGTCATAAGAGATGGTGCAATTCCCATGACATACTTGATATGAAAGAGGGTAACACTCCAAGGTAGAACAGATTAGGAGTTGGATTGGCATTCTTCATCTGTGGAGTATAACTACTTTGACCCAATCCTGGATATGGACAAGGTACTGGGGTTTGTTTCTCCTAGTCATTCCAAAATAGAATGGCTTGACAAACCACAAGAATAATAGGCATCAATGAACACGAATGCTTAAGTACTCTTGACTATCAACTGATAGACGAAGGTCAAGAAAAAACTAAAGAGAGATAGCTCAAAGGAACATATGATTTTCTGAGTTGTGAATGCATAGATTAGCATGTCGAACAAGTTCAACATATTGTTGGAAATATGCCCTAGAGGCAATAATAAAAGTGTTATTATTATATTTCTTTGTTCATGATAATAGTCTTTTATTCATGCTATAACTGTATTATCCGGAAATCGTAATACACGTGTGAATACATAGACCACAATATGTCCCTAGTGAGCCTCTAGTTGACTAGCTCGTTGTGATCAACAGATAGTCATGGTTTCCTGGCTATGGACATTGGATGTCGTTGATAACGGGATCACATCATTAGGAGAATGATGTGATGGACAAGACCCAATCCTAAGCATAGCACAAAGGTCGGTTAGTTCGTTTGCTAGAGCTTTTCCAATGTCAAGTATCTCTTCCTTAGACCATGAGATCGTGTAACTCCCGGATACCGTAGGAGTGCTTTGGGTGTACCAAACGTCACAACGTAACTGGGTGACTATAAAGGTGCATTACAAGTATCTCCGAAAGTGTCTGTTGGGTTGACACGGATCGAGACTGGGATTTGTCACTCCGTATGACGGAGAGGTATCTCTGGGCCCACTCGGTAATGCATCATCATAATGAGCTCAAGGTGACCAAGTGTTTGGTCGCGGGATCATGCATTACGGTACGAGTAAAGTGACTTGCCGGTAACGAGACTGAACGAGGTATTGGGATACTGACGATCGAGTCTCGGGCATGTAACGTACCGATTGACAAAGGGAATTGCATACGGGGTTGATTGAATCCTCGACATCGTGGTTCATCCGATGACATCATCGAGGAGCATGTGGGAGCCAACATGGGTATCCAGATCCCGCTGTTGGTTATTGCCCGAGAGCCGTCACGGTCATGTCTATGTGTCTCCCGAACCCGTAGGGTCTACACACTTAAGGTTCGGTGACGCTAGGGTTATTAGGAAGACTTGTATGTGACTACCAAATGTTGTTCGGAGTCCCGGATGAGATCCCGGACGTCACGAGGAGTTCCGGAAGGGTCCGGAGGTAAAGATTTATATATGGGAAGTTGTCAAACGGACACCGGAAAGTTTCGGGGTCATACCGGTATTGTACCGGGACCACCAGAGGGGTTCCGGGGGTCCACCGGGAGGGGCCACCCCTCCCGGGGGGCCACATGGGCTGCGTGGGATAGCAGCCAGCCCCTGGTGGGCTGGGCGCCCCCCCTTGGGCCCATGCGCCTAGGGTTGGGGGGGAACCCCTAAGGGGGGCGCACCCCCTTGCTTGGGGGGCAAGCCACCCCTCCCTGGCCGCCGCCCCCCCTCTAGATCCCATCTAGAGGGGCCGGCCCCCCTTGCCCCTTCCCCTATAAATAGAGGGGTGAGGGGAGGGCAGCCGCACCACAAGCCAAGGCGCAGCCCCTCCCCTCCCCAACACCTCTCCTCCGTACGTGCTTGGTGAAGCCCTGTCGAAGTACTGCTGCACCAACAACACCACGCCGTCGTGCTGCCGTTGGAGCTGTCTTCCTCAACCTCTCCTTCCTCCTTGCTGGATCAAGACGGAGGAGACGTCGCCCGTACCGTACGTGTGTTGAACGCGGAGGTGCTGTCCGTTCAGCAGTTAGTCATCGGTGATCCGAATCACGTCGAGTACGACTCCATCATCACCATCCCCTTGAACGCTTCCGCACGCGATCTACAAGTGGTATGTAGATGCAAACTCACTCCCTTGACTCGTTGCTTAGATGAACGCATAGATGGATCTTGGTGAAACCATAGGAAAAACTTTAATTTTCTGCAACGTTCCCCAACAGTGGCATCATGAGCTAGGTCTATGCGTAGTTCTCTTTGCACGAGTAGAACACAATTTTGTTGTGGGCGTAGATCTTGTCAACTTGCTTGCCGCTACTAGTCTTATCTTGCTTCAGCGGTATTGTGGGATGAACCGGCCCGGACCAACCTTACACGTACGCTTACGTGAGACCGGTTCCACCGACTAACATGCACTAGTTGCATAAGGTGGCTGGCGGGTGTCTGCCTCTCCCACTTTAGTTGAAGTGGATTCGATGAAAAGGGTCCTTATGAAGGGTAAATAGAAGTTGACAAGATCACGTTGTGGTTATTCGTAGGTAAGAAAACGTTCTTACTAGAACCCAATTGCAGCCACGTAAAAGATGCAACAACAATTAGAGGACGTCTAACTTGTTTTTGCAGCAATTGTCATGTGATGTGATATGGCCAGAAGTTGTGATGAATGATGAATGATATATTGTGATGTATGAGATCATGTTCTTGTAATAGGAATCACGACTTGCATGTCGATGAGTATGACAACCGGCAGGAGCCATAGGAGTTGTCTTTATTTTTGTATGACCTGCGTGTCATTGAAGAACGCCATGTAAACTACTTTACTTTATTGCTAAACGTGTTAGTCATAGAAGTAGAAGTAGTCGTTGGCGTGACAACTTCATGAAGACACGATGATGGAGATCATGATGATGGAGATCATGGTGTCATGCCGGTGACAAGATGATCATGGAGCCCCGAAGATGAAGATCAAAGGAGCTATATGATATTGGCCATATCATGTCACTACTTTATATAATTGCATGTGATGTTTATTATGTTTTATGCATCTTGTTTACTTAGAACGACGGTAGTAAATAAGATGATCCCTTACAACAATTTCAAGAAGTGTTCTCCCCTAACTATGCACCATTGCTAAAGTTCGTCGTTTCGAAGCACCATGTGATGATCGGGTGTGATAGATCCTTACGTTCACATACAACGGGTGTAAGACAATTTTACACATGCAAAACACTTAGGGTTAACTTGACGAGCCTAGCATGTACAGACATGGCCTCGGAACACGGAGACCGAAAGGTCGAACACGAGTCGTATGGAAGATACGATCAACATGAGAATGTTCACCGACGATGACTAGTCCGTCTCACGTGATGATCGGACACGGCCTAGTCGACTCGGATCGTGTAACACTTAGATGACTAGAGGGATGTCAAATCTGAGTGGGAGTTCATTCAATAATTTGATTAGATGAACTTAATTATCATGAACTTAGTCTAAAACCTTTTGCAAATATGTCTTGTAGATCAAATGGCCAACGCTCATGTCAACATGAACTTCAACACGTTCCTAGAGAAAACCAAGCTGAAAGATGATGGCAGCAACTATACGGACTGGGTCCGGAACCTGAGGATCATCCTCATAGCTGCCAGGAAACAATATGTCCTAGAAGGACCGCTAGGTGACGCTCCCGTCCCAGAGAACCAAGACATTATGAATGCTTGGCAGTCTCGTGCTGATGATTACTCCCTCGTTCAGTGCGGCATGCTTTACAGCTTAGAACCGGGGCTCCAAAAGCGTTTTGAGCATCACGGAGCATATGAGATGTTCGAGGAGCTGAAACTAGTTTTCCAAGCTCACGCCCGGGTCGAGAGATATGACATCTCCGACAAGTTCTATAGTTGTAAGATGGAGGAAAATAGTTCTGTCAGTGAGCACATACTCAAGATGTCTGGGTTGCACAACCGTATGACCTAGCTGAATATTAACCTCCCTGATGAGGCATTCATTGACAGAATCCTTCAGTCGCTCCCACCAAGATACAAGAGCTTTGTGATGAACTACAATATGCAGGGGATGGTAAAGACCATTCCTGAAGTATTTTCTATGCTGAAGTCAGCAGAGGTTGAAATCAAGAAAGAACATCAAGTGTTGATGGTCAATAAGACCACTAAGTTCAAGAAGGGCAAGGGTAAGAAGAACTTCAAGAAGGACGGCAAGGAGGTTGCCGCGCCCGGTAAGCCAGTTGCCAGGATGAAGTCAAAGAATGGACCCAAGCCTGAGACTGAGTGCTTTTATTGCAAGGGGAAGGGTCACTAGAAGCGGAACTGCCCCAAATACTTAGCGGATAAGAAGGCCGGCAACACTAAAGGTATATTTGATATACATGTAATTGATGTGTACCTTACCAGTACTCGTAGTAACTCCTGGGTATTTGATACCGGTGCCCTTGCTCATATTTGTAACTCACAGCAGGAGCTGCAGAATAAGCGGAGACTGGCGAAGGACGAGGTGACGATGCGCGTCGGGAACGGTTCCAAGGTCAATGTGATCGCAGTCGGCACGCTACCTCTACATTTACCTACGGGATTAGTTATAAACCTTAATAATTGTTATTTTGTGCCAAATTTGAGCATGAACATTGTATCTGGATCTCGTTTGATACGAGATGGCTACTCATTTAAATCCGAGAATAATGGTTGTTCTATTTATATGAGAGATATGTTTTATGGTCATGCCCCTATGGTCAATGGTTTATTCATAATGAATCTCGAGCGTAATGTTACACATATTCATAGTGTGAATACCAAAAGATGTAAAGTTGATAACGATAGTCCCACATACTTGTGGCACTGCCGCCTTGGTCACATTGGTGTCAAGCGCATGAAGAAACTCCATGCTGATGGACTTTTGGAGTCTCTCGATTATGAATCGTTTGACACATGCGAACCATGCCTCATGGGCAAGATGACCAAGACTCCGTTCTCCGGAACAATGGAGCGAGCAACCAACTTGTTGGAAATCATACATACCGATGTGTGCGGTCCAATGAGCGTTGAGGCTCGCGGAGGATATCATTATGTTCTCACTCTCACTGATGACTTGAGTAGATATGGGTATGTCTACTTAATGAAACACAAGTCTGAGACCTTTGAAAAGTTCAAGGAATTTCAGAATGAGGTAGAGAATCAACGTGACCAAAAGATAAAATTCCTACGATCAGATCGTGGAGGAGAATACTTAAGTCACGAATTTGGTACACACTTAAGGAAATGTGGAATCGTTTCACAACTCACGCCGCCTGGAACACCTCAGCGTAACGGTGTGTCCGAACGTCGTAATCGCACTCTATTAGATATGGTGCGGTCTATGATGTCTCTTACCGATTTACCACTATCATTTTGGGGATACGCTCTAGAGACAGCTACATTCACTTTAAATAGGGCACCGTCTAAATCCGTTGAGACGACACTGTATGAATTATGGTTTGGGAAGAAACCTAAGCTGTCGTTTCTAAAAGTTTGGGGATGCGATGCTTATGTCAAGAAACTTCAAACTGAAAAGCTCGAACCCAAGTTGGAAAAATGCGTCTTCATAGGATACCCTAAGGAAACCATTGGGTATACCTTCTACTTAAGATCCGAGGGCAAGATCTTTGTTGCCAAGAACGGATCCTTTCTGGAAAAAGAGTTTCTCTCGAAAAAAGTAAGTGGGAGGAAAGTAGAACTCGATGAAGTACTACCTCTTGAACGGGAAAGTAGTGCAGCCCAGGAAAATGTTCCTGTGATGCCTACACCAACTGAAGAGGAAAATAATGATGATCAAGGTACTTCGGATCAAGTTGCTACTGAACTTCGTAGGTCCACAAGGACACGTTCCGCACCAGAGTGGTACGGCAACCCTGTCCTGGAAATCATGTTGTTAGACAATGGTGAACCTTCGAACTATGAAGAAGCGATGGCGGGCCCAGATTCCAACAAATGTCTTGGAGCCATGAAATCCGAGATAGAATCCATGTATGAAAACAAAGTATGGACTTTGACTGACTTGCCCGATGATCGGCGAGCGATAGAAAACAAATGGATCTTTAAGAAGAAGACGGACGCGGATGGTAATGTCACCATCTATAAAGCTCGACTTGTCGCTAAGGGTTATCGGCAAGTTCAAGGGATTGACTACGATGAGACTTTCTCTCCCGTAGCGAAGCTTAAGTCCGTCCGAATCATGTTAGCAATTGCCGCATACTATGATTATGAGATATGGCAGATGGACGTCAAAACGGCATTCCTTAACGGTTATCTTAAGGAAGAGCTGTATATGATGCAGCCAGATGGTTTCGTCGATCCTAAGAACACTAACAAAGTATGCAAGCTCCAGCGATCCATTTATGGGCTGGTGCAAGCATCTCGGAGTTGGAACATTCGCTTTGATGAGATGATCAAAGCGTTTGGGTTTATGCAGACTTATGGAGAAGCCTGCGTTTACAAGAAAGTGAGTGGGAGCTCTGTAGCATTTCTCATATTATATGTAGATGACATACTTTTGATGGGAAATGATATAGAATTCTTGGACAGCATTAAGGCCTACTTGAATAAGTGTTTTTCAATGAAGGACCTTGGAGAAGCTGCTTATATATTAGGCATCAAGGTCTATAGAAATAGATCGAGACGCCTCATAGGTCTTTCACAAAGCACATACCTTGATAAAATTTTGAATAAGTTCAAAATGGATCAGTCCAAGAAGGGGTTCTTGCCTGTATTGCAAGGTGTGAGATTGAGCTCGGCTCAATGCCCGACCACGGCAAAAGATATACAAGAGATGAGTGTCATCCCCTATGCTTCAGCCATAGGATCTATTATGTATGCCATGCTATGTACCAGACCTGATGTAAACCTTGCCGTAAGTTTGGTAGGAAGGTACCAAAGTAATCCCGGTAAGGAACACTGGACAACGGTCAAGAATATCCTGAAGTACCTGAAAAGGACAAAGGACATGTTTCTCGTTTATGGAGGTGACGAAGAGCTCGTCGTAAAGGGTTACGTCGACGCTAGCTTCGACACAGATCTGGATGACTCTAAGTCACAAACCGGATACATGTATATGTTGAATGGTGGAGCAGTAATGTGGTGCAGCTGCAAGCAGAGCGTCGTGGCGGGATCTACATGTGAAGTGGAGTACATGACAGCCTCGGAGGCAGCGCATGAAGCTATTTGGGTGAAGGAGTTCATCACCGACCTAGGAGTCATACCCAATGCGTCGGGGCCGATCAAACTTTTTTGTGACAATACTGGAGCTATTGCCCTTGCGAAGGAGCCCAGATTTCACAAGAAGACCAGGCACATCAAGCGTCGTTTCAACTCCATCCGTGAGAATGTTCAAGATGGAGACATAGAAATTTGCAAAGTACATACGGATCTGAATGTCGCAGATCCGTTGACTAAACCTCTCTCACGAGCGAAACATGATCAACACTAGAACTCTATGGGTGTTCGATTCATCACAATGTAACTAGATTATTGACTCTAGTGCAAGTGGGAGACTGTTGGAAATATGCCCTAGAGGCAATAATAAAAGTATTATTATTATATTTCTTTGTTCATGATAATAGTCTTTTATTCATGCTATAACTGTATTATCCGGAAATCGTAATACACGTGTGAATACATAGACCACAATATGTCCCTAGTGAGCCTCTAGTTGACTAGCTCGTTGTGATCAACAGATAGTCATGGTTTCCTGGCTATGGACATTGGATGTCGTTGATAACGGGATCACATCATTAGGAGAATGATGTGATGGACAAGACCCAATCCTAAGCATAGCACAAAGGTCGGTTAGTTCGTTTGCTAGAGCTTTTCCAATGTCAAGTATCTCTTCCTTAGACCATGAGATCGTGTAACTCCTGGATACCGTAGGAGTGCTTTGGGTGTACCAAACGTCACAACGTAACTGGGTGACTATAAAGGTGCATTACAGGTATCTCCGAAAGTGTCTGTTGGGTTGACACGGATCGAGACTGGGATTTGTCACTTCGTATGACGGAGAGGTATCTCTGGGCCCACTCGGTAATGCATCATCATAATGAGCTCAAGGTGACCAAGTGTTTGGTCACGGGATCATGCATTACGGTACGAGTAAAGTGACTTGCCGGTAACGAGACTGAACGAGGTATTGGGATACTGACGATCGAGTCTCGGGCATGTAACGTACCGATTGACAAAGGGAATTGCATACGGGGTTGATTGAATCCTCGACATCGTGATTCATCCGATGACATCATCGAGGAACATGTGAGAGCCAACATGGGTATCCAGATCCCGCTGTTGGTTATTGCCCGAGAGCCGTCTCGGTCATGTCTACGTGTCTCCCGAACCCGTAGGGTCTACACACTTAAGGTTCGGTGACGCTAGGGTTATTAGGAAGACTTGTATGTGACTACCGAATGTTGTTCGGAGTCCCTGATGAGATCCCGGACGTCACGAGGAGTTCCGGAAGGGTCCGGAGGTAAAGATTTATATATGGGAAGTTGTCAAACGGACACCGGAAAGTTTCGGGGTCATACCGGTATTGTACCGGGACCACCCGAGGGGTTCCGGGGGTCCACCGGGAGGGGCCACCCCTCCCGGGGGGGCCACATGGGCTGCGTGGGATAGCAGCCAGCCCCTGGTGGGCTGGGTGCCCCCCCTTGGGCCCATGCGCCTAGGGTTGGGGGGGGGAACCCTAAGGGGGGCACACCCCCTAGCTTGGGGGGCAAGCCACCCCTCCCTGGCCGCCGGCCCCCCTCTAGATCCCATCTAGAGGGGCCGGCCCCCCTTGCCCCTTCCCCTATAAATAGAGGGGTGAGGGGAGGGCAGCCGCACCACAAGCCAAGGCGCAGCCCCTCCCCTCCCCAACACCTCTCCTCCTCCGTACGTGCTTGGCGAAGCCCTGTCGGAGTACTGCTGCACCAACAACACCACGCCGTCGTGCTGCCGTTGGAGCTGTCTTCCTCAACCTCTCCTTCCTCCTTGCTGGATCAAGACGGAGGAGACGTCGCCCGTACCGTACGTGTGTTGAACGCGGAGGTGCTGTCCATTTAGCACTTGGTCATCGGTGATCCGAATCACGTCGAGTACGACTCCATCATCACCATCCCCTTGAACGCTTCCGCACGCGATCTACAAGTGGTATGTAGATGCAAACTCACTCCCTTGACTCGTTGCTTAGATGAACTCATAGATGGATCTTGGTGAAACCGTAGGAAAATTTTTAATTTTCTGCAACGTTCCCCAACACATATTTCTTCCGGATAACCTATGTAGAAAGGTAGAACTGGCAAAGTCACAATATAGAATGTGGAACTCATCGAGAGCACTCTTATTGTGATCTTTTGGTTCCAGAACTTCTGCCATAAGCAGTTCATGGTATTTGGAATAAGGAAATACCACGGACCTCGAGGACTATCGCAAAGGTTACTAGTAATCTAAGGGAACTAGCAAACACTATTAACATGAAGTAGGGTGAATCATGGGCTCAAAAACCCAGGAATAGAATGCCTACTAACTAAATGGCATCATGGGATGCTTTCGAGAATGACGGCCAGAATCATCACACTGTGATCACAAAACATGACTAGATTACTAGGTGATTCTCTTAGACACCTAGGGTCATAATAATAGCTACAACATATATGTCGAGGCAATAGAGTACCTCAACACACTGGTTAGTGTGGTTAATCTGGCCGAAAGGAACATCGGGAATGGAGAGAAGGGATTTGCAAATGCATCAGACTATTTAGAAACCTGGGATGACTCGGACAACATATAATTGCTGTAAATGCGCAAAAGTATTTGAGACATCCTGCAAAAATGGTGGCATAACCACTCAACATCACAATATCAAGGTTTCAAGACCAACTGTCAACGCACGAAGGTAGAAGAAACTGAACTGAGACTTGAATCCATCAATCTTATAAGTCTACGAATTAGTAACACGTGATCCTGATAGAAAGAAGAGAAAGCCTAGTTGCTTAACCCCGTAGGAAAGATAGGATGACTCGGATCAGAAGGGAATAAGGTAAAGGAGTAAAAAGAGCCTTACATTCCCATCCGCAATCAATTCCCTTATATAACTAAAGAATTTCTAGACTCAACTTCGACCAGTTTGGCTTGGTAATCCTACAGGCAGTTAGGCTCTGATACCAAAGCTGTCAGGACCCCGATCTTAAGTCATACCGATATAGCATGTAACACATCATATCACTTTGCAGCCTCACGCAGGGTATTCCTAGGGGTGCCACCTTGCCTGGCTCGGGACAGTTTGCGCCTTTTGGCTCACGTATATGATAGTGCCGTTAGCATCCATATGACAAATAACCCGAGCCGACATGACTAGTCGTAAACCCAAGGTGGTGCTAACTTACAGGGACAAGCATACATGACCCAGCAACGAACGTGTCGATCAACAACGTATGAACCCAAGTCATAGCAAGCTACAAGGACTTAAAGGAACAACGTGTGACATTTCCCTGAAGGGACACAAACAGGAACGAAGAAGGACACATGCCGACCAACCTAAGTGTTCCGGAGCAGTATCAAGCTACCATGGCTCAATGGAAGCACTAGGAGACATTTCCCGGTAAAAGAGGCTACCAAGAATAAACAACTAGGTTGTCGGATCCCACACATACCAAGCATTTCAATAACATACACACAATATGCTCGATATGTGCAAATACAACATGGCATCACAACAAAACTCTACGACTCAAAGTATTTATTCAATAGGCTCCGAGGAGCCAAGTATTACAAACATGGGTCCCATGACCCAACATTCAGAGCATAGAAACAACGTAAGCATATCATGTCTGAGTACAGACATCTACAAATGAAAAGGCTGAGAAAGCATGACTATCTACAAGACCCTTCCAAGGTTACAAGATCGTAGCTAAGGTAACAAGCTAAACGTCGAAGTCCACGTGGAACTACTAGTGAGACTGAAGTCTCTTTGCAAAAACATAAATTAAGCAAACATGAGTACAAATGTACCCAACAAGACTTACATCAGAACTAGCTACATATGCATCAGTATCAACAAAGGGGGTGGTGGAGTTTAACTATAGCAAGCCAGCTTTGACTCGGTGGCTATCCTGAACAACGATTGCAAGTAACTCTTTTGAGGTGGCGCACATGAGTCCACATATTCACCATATCAATACACCACTATGGATCCGCTCCTGTCTCCCTACGAGAAGGCCATCCATAGCACTCATGCTTACCTTGCACATTTTAGAGTATCCACTTTCACTTGTCTATGAATTGTATAAGCAACCTAGTAGCCCTTTACCGCGGACGCGACTTTTCAAATAGATCATGTTAACCCTGCAGGGGCATACTTCTTCACACACGCTCTCGCCACTTACCGTCATGTACACATCATGTATCTCGGCAACCTTCAAGCAGAAGCCTGGAGAGGGTGTCGGCCATGAACTAACTAACAACGCAAGACTCTAGTCCATGCTTATTGCCTATTCGGGTTCCATCTGCAAGGAGATCCGGCCGGGGTGTCGCTCACGGCCCCAGACGATGTGTACAGGGTTCCCAAGCCCACCAAACGGGCGATGCTTGGTACACCCGGCCATGGTGCCTAGTCTGTCCCAAGCCCACCTATATCAGGTGCCACTTGGTTGACTACTAACACTACCTACAAACACCAGAAACTAGTTGCAACTCCTGGACAGAGATCAAGTTGATTAATAAGTCGAGAGGGGTCGAGTTACCGGAACCCAATGTGTGGTAGCAACTGTCTTGGATCACAGATACAGAACACAGTTCCTGAGGACGGTTTCAATGAGACAACCAACCATGTACTCCTACATGGCCTCTCACTGCTACCTTTACCAAATCGTGTTCACACACTTAGCTCTCAACAGTATGACAGGTTTCACAATATTCCAATTCATCCCTGATGAATCAGACCTGACTCAACTCTAAGCAGTAGCAGGCATGACAAATAAGCAAGAATGAGTAGGCACATCAAGGCTCAAACAACTCCTACTCATGCTAGTGGGTTTCATCTATTTACTGTGGCAATGACAGGTCATGCAGAGGAAAGGGGTTCAACTACCGCAGCATGTAACAGTTGAAACGTTGTTGTCCTAATGCAGTAAAAGATAGCAAGAGTGAGAGGGTGGGACTATATCAGAATGAACAAGGGATTTTTTCTTGCCTGGCACTTCTGAAGATGATATAGCTCTTCATCGGTGTCATCAAACTCATCTTCGGGACATACGTCTACCGAGGGGGAATAGACACCAGCAACAGAGAATGAACACAATCTATGCAATGCAACAATATGATGCATGATCATGACATGGCAATATGCTGTGATTTGGGCTAATGCAATAGAAAGTCATTTTGATTGAAGTGGAATTCAAAACTACATCAAATTCCAACTCCAAAACTATTATGAAATTTGTCCTAATCATGTTTCATCCTAAACAGTGAGGTTAACTTGCTCAAACATGCATCAAAATGGTACAGATGGATAGATTGGATTTTTCTGATCATTTTTCATATATAAATTATTTCATTTGGATTATGGTTGAATTTTTGAAGGTTTAAACATTTTCTGAAATTTCTGAATTATTTAGAATACAGAAATTACTTTACTGCGTTAGCATGACATCATCAGGTCAACGAGGCTAGTCCAGGTCAAACCTGATGTGTGGGGTCCACACGTTAGTGACTAAGTGAGTAATCTCGGTGAAAACCAGGGTTGACTAGGTTTGACCCTGGTCTGGAGCCCGCTGTTAGTGGCTATTAGGGGTGCTTAGCCGACGGGGTTAGCGTTAATGATGTCCACGTCGGCAGTCGCCGGAGTTTTGCCGGTGACGACCATTTCGCGCGTCGGACGCCGTCGGGTTTGAGCTACGGTCGATGGTTTCGAGCGTGGTTTGCGGCTATGGGTTGATGGCGCACGCGCGCATCCAGCGGTGGCCACGGGAGGGAGCAAGGTGGATCATAGCGGTGGTGGCGTTGAGCTGGGCGGCGGCTAGAGTTTGGTGTGTGCGACAGCTATGGCTGGAGCAGGTGGCAAAGCAAGTCAAGGAGTGGGGCAGCAGCTACGATCCAGCAGGAGCACAACCATGTGCTCGGGCGCGAGTTTTGGGTGTCCTAGCCACGACGATAAGGAGCCACGATGGCGGCGAGCTTTGGTTGCGGTGGGGAGGGAAGCTAGAGGACGAGAACAGAGGGGGAGAGCAAGGGGGAATTAGCAGGAGCTCACAGTGAACCCGATGGCGTCGTTAGTGAGGTCGGGGAAGCCCGGACGGCGATGAATCGGACAGGGCGACACTCGGAGCAGAGGAAGAAGACAACAACTATGTTGGCGCTGCAGGGTGCTCTAACATCATTTGGCTCGGCGGAGATGAAGAGCAGGTCATGTCAGAGCTTCCAGAGAGGGAGAAGTGGCGCGAGACAACGGTAGCTATGGAAACTGTGGTGGTGCGTTTCGGCCATGGAGACAGAAGGAGACGGAGAGAGCAGGGAGGTGAGTGAGGAGGTCGGGTGGATCAGGACATCACCAAGGAGACGACCAGCAGTGTCGTGCTGTCCTCGGACGCAGGCAGGCAGCCTAGTGGCATTGTGCCCGCGCACGTGTGCGCTGTTCCCCCTGCCTATTGGCGCAAGGTAGGGGATGACTGGCATCGCTAATGGGCTGGGCTACTACACTAACGGGTTGACCAGGTAAGTCACTCTCTCTCTGATTTATCCTATTTTCGTTTCTGTTTTCTATTTTCTTTTGGTTTGTTTGATTTGATTTGAAGCATCAAATCATTTAGAAACTTTCTGTAAATTTTTATGTGAGCTCAGAAACTACTCCAAGGTCACATGCAAACTTACAAAAATATTTGAACTTTATTTCTTATATAACAGAAATAAATCCAACTCAAATATGTTATTGATATAATTCAAAGGCCCAAAATAAATATCCTCTTGCCAATATATTCAAAGAATAACAGGAACATTTTCTTGGACACATTTGAGAAGATTTTAATGTTGATTATTTCTGAACTGATTTCCGAGGGTTTCAACTAACCTCAATTCAACTTTCAGGAATTAAAACATGATGTCTTGAAGATCAAGCAAAGTCAAACAAGGGCTGATCTAGGGTTGTGACATGAATCAATATGATACCCCATTGTCACCACGAGTATTCATATGCAAGACATATATCAAGTGCTCTCATATCCATAAAAGTAGTCAATTCGATAACAACAAAATCTCAAAGGGAAAAACTCAATTCATCGATCACAAGAAGATAAAGAGGGGGAAACACCATATGATCCAACTACGTCAACAAAGCCCATGATGCATCAAGATTGTGCCATCTCAAGAACACGACAGAGAGAGAGACATTAAACACATAGCTACTGGTACAAACCCTCAGCCCTGAGGGTGGACTACTCCCTCCTCATCGTGGTGGCCGCCGGGATGATGAAGATGGCAACCGATGATGATCTCCCCCTCCGTCGGAGTGCCAGAACAGGGTCTAGATTGTTTTTTAGTGGCTACAGAGCCTTGCGGCGGTGGAACTTATGATCTAGGGTAACCCCGATGGTTTTTGGAATATTTGGGAATTAATAGGGCGAAGAAGGGGTGCGGGAGGCCACCAAGGTGGGCACAACCCACCTGGGCGTGCCTGGGCCCCCAAGTGTGCCCTGGTGGGTTGTGCCCCCATAGGGGCACCCCCAGGTGTTGCTCTAGCCCTTTGGATGTCTTCTGGTCCATAAAAAATCCACGAAAAGTTTCGTGGTGTTTGGACTCCGTTTGATATTGATTTCCCGTGATGTAGAAAACAAGCAAAAAACAACATCTGGCACTGGGCACTGGGTCAATAGGTTAGTCCCAAAAAATGATATAAAGTTGCTATAAAATGATTATAAAACATCCAGGAATGATAATATATTAGCATGAATACTTCATAAATTATAGATATGTTGGAGACATATCAAGCCATTCCCCCGGTCGAGGGCCTGCGACCGCCAGACCACCGCCCGCGTAACCCCTTGCCCCTTGGTCCTGTCTTGGTTTCCGGACGTCCCAATGGTGGTTAGGGCATGTGCAGGGCGGGGTCCTTGCCCGGGAGCAAGGAGTGCCCCTGAAGATCTCCACTCGTGACACTCTCACATAATAATGAGTTGGGGTTGTACACACCCCGGAGTCTCCTGAGCGCCGCCCTCGGGCCTCACGGGAGCTCCCACCCACATCCAAGTGGAAGCACCATGCTCCTCACTGGCAGTCGATACTGTCCCCGAGTGACTATGCCCATGCCCAGTGGAAGCACCGAGCTCCATGCTGGTGAGAAGACTAGTGTAGACGCCGGAGGCGGCCGTCTTTTTTGCTCTCTTTTGTAATCCGATTTGTTGCCTTTGGAATGAAACTCGGAGTTTCGTGCACTTATTTAAAAGAAAAAGAAGGGGGGGGGGATTTTTCGATTCGCAGTGTTTCCTTATTCTCCGATTTGTGCTTGGGAGGCACGACTTCTGCCTGCTGCTCTCCCCTCAAGCGCCCCATGAGCGGGGGCTGGGTGGCGTGCGCATCTGAGCTAGCCTGAGCAGCCTCAGGGCCCCCTCGAGGCCAAGGACATAATCGCCGCAGGTCCGCCCGTGCACACACCTTGCCAAAGCTTTGGCATTTGGCTCCTCGCGCGACGCTCTCGGGCGAGGCAGCAAGCACGTACCATGCCCGACATCTGGCTTTGGGCCTCAGCGGCATTCAGCTCCGGGCGCCACCCCACACTCCCTTGAAGCTCGACACCAGGCGGAGGCACACCAGGAGGCCTTAATCCCTCGAGGGCCCCTCCTAAGATTTCGTGGATTGGGGGTCCCAGAGGACTCGTCTCGGGAGAAGCACGCCTCTGCATACCAGAACCCGCCCAAGGCCACAAACATAAAGATAAGTCACGCTAACTACTCTAGTCATGAGCCCTCCGGCCCATGACAACACGCTTTCAATAATCTAGAGGGCATATCATTGTTTCATACATTATAGGGGAGCCCCCTCCAAAAACTGCTTTCACGCCCCGCAGGGCCATACCCTAAATTTTGGCAGGAAAACAGGAAAATACAAGCCTAGCAGGACGCGCTACTGCCGGCATCGCTGTCATCGTCATCACCACCAGCTTCTCCCTCTTCAGCCGCGAACTCATCCACATCGTCGGCAAGGGCGAATTCCTTGATCAGGTCGTCCACATGGTCGTCCACCCAGCTCGCCAGGTCGCCCTCAGTTACTCCGGGCATGGGGGCTATCGCGGCGTCGAAGTCAAAGTTGGGATCAAGGCTAAGAAGGTACCTGAAGACATGCGAGAACGCGTGCCCAAGGAGGTCCTGGCTCTTCTCTTCGACGAGCCGGCGTGCCCTCGCGGCCCTGCCTTCGAGGCAGGTCATGACCTGGGTGAACAAGTAGAGGTAGCTGGCATCATAAGCTTCATAGGGCTGGGCGATGCTCTCATTGAAAATGGTGTCTAGGGCCCGGTTGGCCCTGTCCCTGAGGTCCTTGAGCATCAAGGAGCGCTCACGCTACAGCGGCCGACGGTAGCCAGCCTCGTGGGAGGCTCTCTCCACGAGGGATGTGACACCCGCGACTTGATGATGAAGTGAAGACAGCTCGGCCTCAGCGGAGGCCCAGTCCTGCTCAGCAGCCTTCTCACGCCGCTCTACCGCGGCCAGCTTCACCTTGAGGGCATTGGCCTTGCTCCGCAGCTCTACTTTCCGCTGCTTGAAGCGAGTCTCCTGGAGCCCCAGCTTTCAAGGGTATTCCTTGACAAGGGTTTTGCGGATCCCCGCCACCCTCTGGTCAACCTCCCGTGGGATCCTTGCCTCCCGAGAGGCACGGGCGTCCTCAGGTGTGGCTACTTGGCGCTCCATCACCTCCAGACGCTCGCACTCCAGGTTGAGATCCAATGCCTCGAGCGCCAGTGCTTCCTTGTGCGCCCGGACTCCAACCTCGTCTGAGGGGGTCCTGCCTGGCAGCGCCGCAAGGGCAGCTCTGCGCGCCTGGACTTGCCACTCAAGGGTGGCGTTCAAAGCTTGAAGCTCCCTCTCGCACTCCTCGGCTGCCTCGTGGCAAAGATACGCGGCCCGGGTCTCCTCCAGGGCGCGGGTGAGGGAGTCCTGGATCAGGGGGTATCCGGACAGCTGGACTATATACATCGTCCGGACTATTGGAGCGTGAAGATACAAGACTCAAGACTCCGACCCGTGTCTGGATGGGACTCTCCTTTGCGTGGAAGACAAGCTTGGCGATCTGGATATTATATTTCCTTCCTTGTAATCGACTCCGCGTAAACCCTAGCCCTCTCCGGTGTCTATATAAACCGGAGAGGTTGGTCCTTAGAAGGCCGATCACAATTACAATCATACCATCATAGGCTAGCTCCTAGGGTTTAGCCTCTACGATCTCGTGGTAGATCTACTCTTGTACTACTCATATCTTCAATATTAATCAAGCAGGAAGTAGGGTTTTACCTCCATAGAGAGGGACCAAACCTGGGTAAACATTGTGTCCCTTGCTTCCTGTTACCATCAGCCTAAGACGCACAGATCGGGACCCCCTACCCGAGATCCGTCGGTTTTGACACCGACAGCGGGCACAAGCCTCCTGAGAAGCAGTAAGGGACTCCTCGGCCTCTGTGTGGGTGCGCTCATGTTGCAAGCACCCGAGGTCAATTGGCACGTTTAGACGGTGCCATTCGCGTGCCAGGCGGAGGCCCTCCGCCTTAAGGCGCGTGTCGACATTGGCAAGCTCTGCCCCGAGGCGGCCCAGAGCGCGCTCGTCAGTTCCTGGAGAAGGTCGTGGCGGATGGCACTGCGCCCACATGCAAGTTCTAGCGCTCGGCCAGACCCTTCCTCCGTGCCCTGGTCTGTCAGAGGGCCGCGAGGCAACTCGCCCATCTCCGACAGGGGGCTGGTGTCCAGGGGCCCTTCAGCCGCTCCCAGGGGTACGGGCATGCATGGCGTGTTCCAGTCCCGCTGCTTGAAGATGCAGTCGTCATGCAGGTCGCCCAACCACCGGTGAGAACCAATGAAGGAGCCCTCGACACAGCCTCCATGCCCCAGAGGTCGCTTTGGAAGAAGAACACTGCGAGTGCGGGCCCGTGACCCTCCAGCAGTGGCCTCGACTCATGAGCTGGCACCACCTCGTGCGCCATTACCCGGCTCAGGAGCTCCGGGGTCGCGGACAAACCAGGGGCCTCCAGAGATCACGCTTCGGGTGGGCTCACCACCATGGCGGAAGGAATCCTGAGGGGATAAAAAGTCAAACAAGAGCGAGGTATGCAAAAGCCTAGGAGGGCAAGGCACTTACTCATCCACGGCTATCCACTTCCTCTTTTTTAGGGCCCGAGGGGCAGGGCCCAGGCGGCCCCCGAACCTTTTCCTCTTGCGGAGCACCCCGAGGTCTAGAACGGGTGTGCTGCGGGCTGGGGCATGGTCCCTCGCGATGGGGGTAGCAGCTACGTCCACGGGCGGGGCTCCTGCCATGCCGCATGCAGAGGTGTGCGTCGTTACCTCAAGAGTCTGCGGTGGTGCCTGCCCTCCAGCAGCCACGTCAGGAGTGCTCGGTGATGCTTGCTCCCCCGTGGACACCACAAGAGCATGCACCGCAAGATTGACGAGCACTGGATCCACCAAGATGGGGTTCTCATGAGGCACCCCGTGGCCCTCAGGGAGCAGCCCCCACTCGTCAAAGCAAGGGATCTTCTCAACGAAGGCCTCCTTATTCGAGCAGTTGTACAAAGGGCATCCCTCGTCAGGGAGCATAGCAGGCGCGGCGTCACCAGTCAGGAGCTGGAGCATTGTGCACAGCGTCTTGGAAGGGAGCAAAGGCACCTGGAGCCTCATGGGGTCATCGGGGCCGGTGAAGGCCCACATCGGGCGAGAATGGCGCTGGAGCGGAGTGATGCACCACCGGATGAACTCCCTCACCTCCATCGTCATCATCACCCCTGCTTCCCTCGGCTTGGCCAGCCTGGACCAGACACGCGCGAGCCGACAGTCTATGAGCTCTACGTGTCCCCAGCCAGAGCTCGGCTCCACCGACGCCAATGGGAGGAGGAGCAGGGGGCTGCGCACGATGGCGTCCACATACACCCACTACTTCCGGACCCCTCCCTCCCCCCCGCGTCCGGGCGGAGCGTGAAGTCGACGCCGGAGCCAGCTGTCGCCGCCACCGCCCGAAGCGACACGTTCCCCGAGCGTTGCCTACCGTCAACCAAGTGGAGAGAGAAGAAATGGTGGAGCAAGGCCACGGACGGTGCAATGCCCACTAAAGCCTCACACAGGAAGGCGAAGGTGGAGAGGAGGATGATGGATCCGGGGTCTAGATGTAGTGCATGAACCTGGTAATGCGAGAGCACGACATTGAAGAAATCTGAAAAAGGGGGGACCAGGCCGACGAAGAGAGTGTGAAGATGAAGGGGGATTTCGGTGGCCTCCATGTCAATCAGGGCCCGGGAGGCAGGCCAGATCGTCATTGCCTTCCACTCATTGGAATCAGTGGCGAGGGCCTATCGAACCTTGTCCAGCCCCTCCCGGTTGATAACCGTGGACCGGTCCAGCGCTGGTTCCGGCCCCGGCGAGGGCTTCGCGGTCACACAGGCCTTCCCCTTCTTTGACTTGGGAGCCATGGCGGCGGGGTAGATTGGATCCCATGCGGAAACTGGCGGAGGAAGCGCAAGCTCGCATGGAAGAGGGGGAGCAAAAGGCGAGCGATTCGAGCAATGATGGTTGGGCCGTATATGCCAAGCAATCGTCAAGTCGGCAGTTGCCAAGGCAGCATGGGGAAGTGGAGACACCCACGTCCCATCAAGCGCCACGCGTTGGCTGGGCCCGCAGGTGATTGGGGCCCGCGGTGCTTATCCCTTGCCCTTTGACTTTGCCTTGAAGTCAAGTTTGAGCACGCCTTGGGCCCGGGGGCTACTGTCGGCATTCTGGGAACCAGGGTACCTAGACTTGCCTACCTGCGGCCCATGGTGTGGAGAACCCATTACGGCCCACCTATAGCACCAACAAGTCAAAACCCTCACGAGGGGCCAAGCCTCGCGAGGCGGGCGACATCAAGACCTCCGGAGGGAGCGGCCCCCCAGGCTGCGTCCTGAGAAGCGGAGATTTCTATGTGGGTGCTCCACCTCATGAGGTTGCGGCGACGCAAGCCATGACGGTCAAGGCCAGGCGGGTGCCAGTGGGCGCGAAGTAGCAGGTTTCCTCTAATTTGGTGCAAAGGAGGCAAGCGCAGGCGCGGGATCCCGAGGAATCGCCCAAAGGTTTCCATTCCCATGCAACAAGACCAAGACCGCCAGGATGGCAAGATGGATGTCATCGCCGAGCCCACCACGACGTCATGACCAGGAGATTTGCAGGAGAAGACCACCTTTTGTCAGGATAATATGTACTACTTGTCCCCATTTTTATTGGCCAATGTGGGATCCCTTCCCACCTACGTTTTGGGGGAAGAGGACCGAGGCCACTATAAATATAGGCTAGCTACCACCATAGAAAGGGACCGAATAATTGAATCCCCTCAGCTCACATCCACACTAGAGCAAACCTCCTAAGGCTGTTCTTCCCTTGTACTAGTTCATCCTCAACCCCTCACGAGGCTAATCCACCACAAAGTAGGAGTAGGGTTTTACACCGCAAGGTGGCCCAAACCTGGGTAAACTGTTGTCCATCTTCTTCCTTGTTCACCGAGCTAGGCCGTGGGGGCGACAAATCGGTTGGCTAGAGAGGTTGAGTTCTTCGCACATGCCCCAGAGTTCGAACCTTTCATGGGTCTGCGGAGCCATTAATCCGATAGGGGAAACTTGTTTACTTGAATGTATAGAGGCACCTCACCTCTGCATGGAGATGATACATGCGCAAGTACCCGACAACGCTTGTTCTTTTTCATTAATATGCTGATAAGCAAGTATAGATCTTACAAAACACAAACATGGGTAAAGAAGTTTACATTATTTAGACTAAGGTTTGGCAGATGCCTACACATTTTAAACTAAAAAAAGATAAGCGCCCCATAATCCCTTTCTTGTCCCTCTCATCCTAGGCACTACGGTGGGAGGTGAAAAGGGCAAAGGAGTGCCTGGGTAGAAGCCCAGCCTGACCCTGTCAGGCCCTGTGTCGAGGAGCCTAACAAGATCGGGAGGGCGCAGACGAAGGTGATGGTGAGGAGACCGGCGGGGACAGCAGGACGCAGTAGGGCGAACAAAGCCGGAGCCCACAAGGAGGCCTGCCGGGGCCCTGCTGGAAGGCTACTGGAGGAGCCAAAGAGACCATCCACACCTCCACATCCAACTCCCCGGAAAATTGCCTTGTCGGGAAGGAGGTGCAGGTGCAGATGATGGTGCCGCATCCCCCTGCTGACGGTGACGGTGCGTCCGGAGGATCAGCCGGAGTCGGAGCCATCGCCCTCCCGGCTGGTGCCATCATCGTTGCTGCCACTATCCTCCTCGTTGTTATCGCTCGACGATGAGCTTTCATCATCGGTCGAGCTCTCTGCGGAGCACCCTAAGCAAGCTCCCGAGCACCCGAAGACCTTGACAGAGAGCAGATCGGCCTCCATTAGTTTGAAATGGAGGACGTACCCCTCTGCCAGGCTGTGGGTGCGAGCAAAAGTTTTCTAGCCATGCCGGAAGAGCATAACATGAGGGGCGAGAAAATCCACATCCACCCGTATGCTGCCATTGCAGCAACCCCTCATACGCATCTTCAACGCTTGTGGCTGTTCAAGCTCCATCACCCTTGCAAACAGAGTGGGGAGACGGAGGCGACCACGCGGTGGTTTGTGCAGCCTGATGATGAACTCCAATGGTTGGTCCCCGGCGTGGCCTTCGATTGGGGGCTGGGCGACCGGTGGAGAGGCAATCAGTGCACCGCCCGTCCTCCTCGACCCCGAGCGCCATGACAGCTACGACCATGCCCCATTCCGCCTCCTCTCGTGGCGTGCTCCGCCCCAGCGTCCCCAACATGCGACGGGAGATGCTGTCGAGTAGAATCCCTCGTCGCCGCCACCAGAAAAGGAATGCTAGAGGAAAGGGGATAATGAGGTGTGAAGGCTAGTGCCCTGCCCATATTCCCTTTTATAGACGAACAAAGCCGGGGGCTAGCTCCTCACCTTGGAGGCCACCACCCCGCCCCTCCAATCCGGCTCCTCTGCGTCTCCAACGGCACGCAGAATCGAGGCTGACCTTCTGCACCTATCCATGAGGCTTGGTTTTCTGCCATGACGCTCCTTCCCGTACCCTCCGCGGTTGCCACCAACCCTGCATAATGCATGTAGTGTACATGGCGAAAACGGTGGGATCGAAAAGTTAGTGGGACGAAAGTTACCACCCTGTGAGCATGGGGCGTGGGCGACCCATGGATTATGGCATAATACACGACGCATGGGGAAACCAGAAACTGACTCGAGCGCTGATTAATGAAGAAGCAAACAAGATCTCAAAGGACAAGCTACCACACCCCTCTTGCATGTGTACTAGACAGGGCCTACCCTGACTACGCTCGGTAGTGTGTTCAGGCCAGGCCCGAGGGCTCCTGTCTATGGAACAAACCCAAGGTGTGTTGCCCAGACTTTACACATGCTTAAGAAGAAGGTTACAACATCCAAGACAAGGCCAAGCAGAAGAGATAAGCTCTTTGATAAATCAAAGGGCAGATCAAGAAGACCAAGACCAACCAAAGGAGCAAGATATCACTAAGGAAAAACCTCCCTTGCCAGGCAGGCGAGCCTGGCGGGGTCGAGGTCACCCCGAAGACAAGTCTCAAGACTCCCCCGGTAGGCTTGCTCGGGACATCGAGGGCTGCTTACCCCGCTAGGGCTCCACTGCTCCTCCTCACAACAACGCAAGTCACATATCGGTGCGTTGTCAAGCCCCCAAGTGATTAAGTGACTTTTATTTGGTACGTGGCAATCATTTTTGAAGGAAATCACCACCAGTGACACCCTTCCAGGGACGTGTCATGCAGGCAGGCGAGAAGGTGGCTGCATGGCGCGGCAAGGCTTGCCAGGCCATGCCACGATGTAACATTAAGTGGTGTATCTAATGCGCCTTGTCCTGTCTGCAGAGTTAGGTATGATAGCATTGTGGCTATCTAATCATGGGATAATGATTGTTTTGCCATTGTGGTAACCCCTTGACCTATGAAAGGAGGGCCATGGCTACCTTAGAAAGGATTCAGACCTCTGCAAACTCATACGTGCGTAGCTGCTCTCGTCCCGAGGCAACCTTGCCAGTCAAGAGAGCTACATCTCCACACCATCCACACATCAATCCACCAAAGCAGGAGTAGGGTTTTACGCCTCGCGGCGGCCCGAACCTGGGTAAAAACTGCACGTGTCTACACTATCATGCTGCTCTGCACTCTCCGCTCTTTGTGCAATCCGCCCTTCCCCCTTGCCGAACCACAAGGGGCCTGTCGGGTGGTTGGTGCGACATATGCCAAAGGATGGCTAATCATAGTGGGAGCTAGTAAGACATTGCCGGTGCCTGGTAACGAGATAAGGTGTAGACATGCACGTCGATGCATCTTACCCAGGTTCGGGCTCTCCTAGGAGATAACACCCCTAATCCTACTCTGCGGGGTCTCCGCATGATCGGTAGATCAACAAGTAGCTACAAGGTTGCTCCTTGAGCTGTTCGGCTAGAGGAGGAAGAAGGGCAAGGCTAGCTCTACTCTTCTATCTCTATGTGTCTGTAATCTCTAAGAGCTGAACCCTTTGCATTGGCACCCTGGGGGGGTTTATATAGGCCTACCCCCAAGGGTACAATGGTAATCCGGCCAGGTGTAGGCCCGAGTTGTCAGTGTCTAAGGTCGTCGGCTTCTCTGCTGCCTGGTGGGTCCCACCGGCTGCCGGGATCTCGACCGACAGGTAGGGCCCGCCGCTTGTGGGTCTTGTCGGCTTCTCATCACTGTAGCCCTACCTCTGATGATGATGGCTTGGTCGGGGAGAGCGTGGCTACAGTACCGCCGCCTGGTGGGCGTTCACTGTAGCCACTCCCTGTCTTATCTGGTTAATGGCGCATAAACTTCTAGGGAAGGGGTGGGCCGGCTGCTAGGATTCGGCCTTCCCCCGCGCCGACTGGTTAGGGCCTGCCGTCTTCGGGCATCTCACAGATAGGTAGGGCCCGCCGCTTGCGGGCCGTACTGACAGCCCGTCATGGGAGCATGGCTTCCTCTGGCATGGATGATGTCATGGGTGGCGTGGGAACAGTGCCGTGCCAGGCTAGGGGCCGCCTGGTATGATGCACTATGGCCACGTCCGCCCCGGGATTCGAAGGTGGCAGGTTGTACTGTAGCCATGCCCCGTCTCGTCGCCATTATGTGGGTGCAAACTTTGAGGGTGCAAGGGTGGGCCGCCTGCTAGGAGTCGACCGCTCTGGTGGCCACCTGCTAGGAGTCGGCCCACTCTGGTGGCCGCCTGCTAGGAGTCGGCCCACTCTGGTGGCCGCCTACTAGGAGTCGGCCCGTGTTGGGGCTGCTCTTTGGGCCTTTGCTGCCTTCCTGCAGACGGCCACTTGGATCAGGCGGCCATAAGAAGGCAGACCTTTGTCTTTCATGCTTGAGGGGCACAGCCGACCCCGATGTCTTGAAACATCATGGGGAGCGGATAGGGCTACCCGTGGTCATTTACTCCGATAGTAGTCCCTGAAGCTGGTGGGGCATCACGGATACAAAGACGAGAGGCCTCAGCAACTTTCTACTCTGAAGAACCGACAGCTAGGAGTCGGCCACGACCAGGCACGCCGTCTGGTGATTTCGAAATGCGAAGGCGGGAGTTAGGTGGCACGCTCGCCGGTGTCGAGCCGGCCGCCCGCTGACCGTACGCCATGCGGCGCTAGCCGGCTGGACCAGCCTACCAGCCCACACGCGTGACGGGATGTCGCTGCAGGTGGGGGGCCGCCACTATCGTGGCTCAGCCCACACGCGGATCTGATGTGGCCGAGGCGAACTGTTGGCATTCTAGGGCGTAATAAACGCACGCTGTTATGGCGCGATAAACGCGGGGTCGCGGGGTCATGGGCGCAGTTAATCCCACGATCCCCACGCCCCACCCCCTTGGCTCCGCCACCCAGGGCTATAAGAAGGGGGAGGAGGGGAGCGGCAGAAGCACGAGCGCCCTCCTCCTAATTCGCCATCTTCTTCTTCCTCTCTCTGCTGCCGCTGCAATTCATCGTTGCCGATTCTAGCCTCCCCACACTACCATTGCTCCGCCGTGGGCTCGTGCATTCACCGCTGCATCGCGCCTCCGTCAAGCTCCAAGTGCTCATGGTGCGCGAGCGGGCGAGCTCCAAAGCTTGGGATGGCTCTGACGTCCATGAGGATCACCTCGCCTTCCTCCGCCAAACGCGGTGATACGTCTCCGTCGTATCTATAATTTTTGATTATTCCATGCCAATATTCTTCAACTTTCATATACTTTTGGCAACTTTTTATACTATTTTTGGGACTAACTTATTGATCCAATGCCCAGTGTCAGTTCCTGTTTGTTGCATGTTTTACGTTTCGCAGAAACCCAATATCAAACGGAATCCAAACGGGATAAAAACGGACGAATAATTATTTTGGAATATTTGGGATTTTCCGGAGGAAGAATCAACGCGAAACAGTGCCCGAGGTGGCCTCGAGATAGGGGGCGCGCCCTCCCCCTCTGGGCGCGCCTGGCACTCTCCTGGTAAGGCGGTTGACGCTCTTCTTTTGCCGCAAGAAAGCTAATTTTATGAGAAAAATCTGGGCAAAAGATTCACCCCAATCGGGGTTATGGATCTTCGGATATAAAAGAAATGGTGAAGGGGCAGAATCAGAAAAACACAGAAACAGAGAGAGACAGAGAGATAGATCCAATCTCGGAGGGGCTCTCGCCTCTCCCACGCCATGGGAGCCAAGGACCAGAGGGGAAACCCTTCTCCCATCTAGGGAGAAGGTCAAGGAAGAAGAAGAAGAAGAAGGGGCTCTCTCTCCCCATTGCTTCCGGTGGCGCCGGGACGCCGCCGAGGGCCATCATCATCACCGTGATCTACACCAACACCTCCACCATCTTCACCAACATCTCCATCACCTTCCCCCCTCTATCTACAGTGGTCCACTCTCCCGCAACCCGCTGTACCCTCTACTTGAACATGGTGCTTTATGCTTCATATTATTATCCAATGATGTGTTGCCATCCTATGATGTCTAAGTAGATTTCCGTTGTCCTACCGGTGATTGATGAATTGCTATGATTGGTTTGTGTTGCATATTTTATTATTGGTGCTGTCCTATTGTGCCCTCCGTGTCGCGCAAGCATGAGGGATCCCCGTTGTAGGGTTTGCAACATGTTTATGATTTGCTTATGGTGGGTGGCAGAAGCACAGACCCGAGTAAGTAGGTTGTTTGCATATGGGATAAAGGCGACTTGATACTTTAATGCTATGGTTGGGTTTTACCTTAATGATCTTTAGTAGTTGTGGATGCTTGCTAGAGTTCCAATCATAAGTGCATATAATCCAAGTAGAGAAAGTATGTTAGCTTATGCCTCTCCCTAAAATAGAATTACAATAGTGATTACTGGTCTAGTAATGTAGTCAATTGCTTAGGGACAATTTCACAACTCCTACCACCACTTTTCCACACTCGCTATATTTACTTTATTACTTCTTTATCTAAACAGCCCCTAGTTTATATTTACGTGCTCTTTATTATCTTGCAAACCTATCCAACAACACCTACAAAGTACTTCTAGTTTCATACTTGTTCTTGGTAAAGCGAATGTCAAGCGTGCGTAGAGTCGTATCAGTGGCCTATAGGACTTGAGAGAGTATTTGTTCTACCTTTAGCTCCTCATTGGGTTCGACACTCTTACTTATCGAAAGAGGCTACAACTATCCCGTATACTTGCGGGTCATCAAGACCTTTTTCTGGCACCGTTGCCGGGGAGTCATAGCGTGGGGTGAATATTCTCGTGTGTGCTTGTTTGCTTTATCACTAAGTAATTTTTATTTGCTGTTCTAAGTTGTTCCCTATCTTTAGCTATGGATATGGAACACAAAATACCAAAAAAATTAGGTGTAGATGCTACTCATGGAGATGGGGAACCTCTTAAAACCCTCGATGCTCGTTATGTTCAAGATATTATGTACTACTTTAATAATCCTGAGAAAACCCCATTTAATTATGTTACGGGAGACATGTTGGATCAACGTGAATACTTTAGGGATTATTGTTTGACACAAAAAGGGAAACTATTATGGGATCAAATTTCTATATTACGTTGGTATGCTCGTCAACTATGCTTGATACATGATTATACTTGTTGCTCTAGGATAAAGGCTCCACACCTTCCCTTTTCATGCAAATTCAATGATAATAAAACCTTAGCTTCTTATGCTAATAGTAGATATGATTACTATGATGTGGAACAAATAAAAGAATTTGTTGCTTTTATGGGTGCTTATGAGATTGAATCTATGTTTAAAGAGTTTGATGATTTTGATGATGCAGTTTATAGACCTGAAAATTTTGCTATACTTAGATATTGCTATAAAAATTATGAATACAATTACAATATTAATGCATTTATTGAGAAATTCTCCGCTGTCCAAGAAGAGATTAATATTTTGCAGGAAGCTATGGAAGAAGAAATTGATGAAACTGTGAGCTCATTGGATGAAAAAGATGATGAGGAGAGCGAAGAACAAAAGGAGGAAGAGCGGATTTATCACCCATGCCCACCTTCTAATGAGAGTAACTCTTCAACTCATACATTGTTTAATTCCCCTTCGTGCTTATCGAAGGATGATTGCTATGATCCCGTTGATTCTCTTGAAATATCCCTTTTTGATGATGCTTGCTATGCTTGTGGCCAAGATGCCAATATGAATTATGCTTATGGAGATGAACTTGCTATAGTTCCTTATGTTAAACATGAAATTGTTGCTATTGCACCCACGCATGATAGTCCTATTATCTTTTTGAATTCTCCCGACTACACTATATCGGAGAAGTTTGCGCTTAGTAAGGATTATATTGATGGGTTGCCTTTTACCATTGCTCACGATGATTTTGATGAATGTAATATGAATGTGCTTGCTTCTCCTACTTGCAATTATTATGAGAGAGGAACTATATCTCCGCCTCTTTATATTTCCAATATGATAGAATTGCAAGAAACTGCTTATACTATGCATTGGCCTTTACTTGGTGTGCATGAATTGTTCTTTTATGACATGCCGATGCATAGGAAGAGAGTTAGACTTTGTTATTGCATGATATATGTTACTTTGTTCTCACTACTAAATTACAAATCATTGTTAATTAAAATTGGCTTTGATATACCTTGGGATCCGGGTGGATTCATTACTTGAGCACTATATGCCTAGCTTAATGGCTTTAAAGAAAGCCCTGTCAGGGAGACAACCCGGAAGTTTTAAAGAGTCATTTATTTCTGTTGAGTGCTTTTACATAGTTTAAAAACAAAAAAAATAAAGAGGGGAACCTAAAAACTTTTTCAAAAAGGAAAGTGAAAGTGAGAGAGACAAGCGTTGTTGAATTGGGAGAGCTCCTTGAACTTTGTTCATGCTCACGGAAACTTTGTGAATCTTAATTATAGAAACTTTTCATCAAAAATAATTATTCCCTTGTACAATTCCATTGTATTAAAAAAAATAATGTGCCAAGGTTTGCCTTTAGGATGTTTACAATGCTTGTTGGTTTGTACGGTGCAGGACAGAAACTTTGGCTGTAGTGTGTGATTTTGCATTTTTTAACTGGAACGTCAATTGGTTCTGATTCTTATTGCACTGTCTTGCTATACAACTTTTTTATTTTTCCTAATTTTGGTAGAATTGTTGGGGTACTAGAATTATGGTGGATGTTCAGATTGCTACAGATTGTTCTGTTTTTGACAGATTCTGTTTTTGATGCATAGTTTGCTTGTTTTGATGAATCTATCAATTTATATTAGTGGATTAAGCAATGGAAAAGTTATATTACAGTAGACACAATGCAAAAAAATATGAATTGGTTTGCAACAGTACTTAGAGTGGTGATTTGCTTTATTATACTAACGGATCTTACCGAGTTTTCTGTTGAAGTTTTGTGTGGATGAAGTGTCTAATCGAGGAGGTCTCGATATGAGGAAAAGGAAGAGAGGCAAGAGCTCAAGCTTGGGGATGCCCGAGGCACCCAAGTAAATATTCAAGGAGACTCAAGCGTCTAAGCTTGGGGATGCCCCGGAAGGCATCCCCTCTTTCTTCAACAAGGATTGGTATGTTTTTGTATTCATTTCGTTCATGCGATATGTGCAAGTCTTGGAGCATCTTTTGCATTCAGTTTTCACTTTTCTTTTATGCACCATGATGGTATGAGATAGTCCTTGGTTGATTTATAGAATGCTCATTGCACTTCACTTAAATCTTTTGAGTATGGCTTTATAGAATGCTTCATGTGCTTCACTTATATCATTTGAAGTTTGGATTGCCTGTTTCTCTTCACATAGAAAACCGCCATTTGTAGATTGCTCTTTTGCTTCACTTATATTTGTTAGAGCGTGGGCATATATTTTTTAGAAAGAATTAAACTCTCTTGCTTCACTTATATCTATTAAGAGAGATGACATGAATTGGTCATTCACATGGTTAGTCATAAAATCCTACATAAACTTGTAGATCACTGAATATTATATGTTTGATTCCTTGCGATAGCTTTGCGATATAAATGTGGTGATATTAGAGTCATGCTAGTGGGTGGTTGTGGATTAGTAGAAATACTTGTGTTGAGGTTTGTGATTCCCGAAGCATGCACGTATGGTGAACCGCTTTGTGATGAAGTTGGAGCACAATTTTATTTATTGATTGTCTTCCTTGAGTGGCGGTCGGGGACGAGCGATGGTCTTTTCCTACCAATCTATCCCCTAAGAGCATGCACGTAGTACTTTGTTTTCAATGGCTTGTAGATTTTTGCAATAAGTATATGAGTTCTTTATGACTAATGTTGAGTCCATGGATTATACGCACTTTTACCCTTCCATCATTGCTAGCCCCTTCGGTACCGTGCATTGCCCTTTCTCACCTCGAGAGTTGGTGCAAACTTCGCCGGTGCATCCAAACCCCATGATACGATACGCTCTATCACACATAAGCCTCCTTATATCTTCCTCAAAACAGCCACCATACCTACCTATCATGGCATTTCCATAGCCATTCCGAGATATACTGCCATGCAACTTCCATCATCATCATATACATGACTTGAGCATTCATTGTCACATTGCTTTGCATGATCGTAAGATAGCTAGCATGATGTTTTGATGGCATTGCTATGCTAGATCATTGCACATCCCGGTACACCGCCGGAAGCATTCATATAGAGTCATATCTTTGTTCTAGTATCAAGTTGTAATATTGAGTTGTAAGTAAATAAAAGTGTGATGATCATCATTATTAGAGCATTGCTCTAGTGAGGAAAGGATGATGGAGACTATGATTCCCCCACAAGTCAGGATGCGACTCTGGACTTAATTAAAAAAGGGAGAGGCCAACGAAGCCTAAATAAAAAAAGGCCAAAGAAGCCTATTCAAAAAAAGGAAAAAAATAAAAAAAATAAAAAAATAAAAAATAAAATAAAAAATAAAATAAAAAATGAGAGAAAAAGAGAGAAGGGGCAATGTTACTATCCTTTTACCACACTTGTGCTTCAGAGTAGCACCGTGTTCTTCATAGAGAGAGTATCCTATGCTTTCACTTTCATATACTAGTGGGAATTTTCATTATAGAACTTGGCTTTTATATTCCGATGATGGGCTTCCTCAAATGCCCGAGGTCTTCATGAGCAAGCAAGTTGGATGCACACCCACTTAGTTTTCACTTTGTGCTTTCGTACACTTATAGCTCTAGTGCATCCATTGCATGGCAATCCCTACTCACTTACATTGATATCTATCGATGGGCATCTCCATAGCCCGTCGATACGCCTAGTCGATGTGAGACTTTCTCCTTTTTTGTCTTCTCCACATAACCCCCACCATCATATTCTATTCCACCTATAGTGCTATGTCCATGGCTCACACTCATGTATTGCATGAAAGTTGAAAATGTTTGAGATTACTAAAGTATGAAATAATTGCGTGGCTTGTCATCGGGGTTGTGCATGATTAAATACTTTGTGTGATGAAGATAGAGCAACAACCAGACTATATGATTTTGTAGGGATAACTTTCTTTGGCCATGTTGTTTTGAAAAGACATGATTACTTTATTGGTACGCTTGAAGTATTATTGTTTTTATGTCAAATGATAGACTATTGCTTTGAATCACTCGTGTCTTAATATTCATGCCATGATTAGACATATGATCAACATTATGCTACGTAGCATTCCACATCAAAAATTATATTTTTTATCATTTACCTACTCGAGGACGAGCAGGAATTAAGCTTGGGGATGCTGATACGTCTCCATCGTATCTATATTTTTTTATTGTTCCATGCCAATATTCTTCAACTTTCATATACTTTTGGCAACTTTTTTTACTATTTTTGGGACTAACTTATTGATCCAGTGCCCAGTGCCAGTTCCTGTTTGTTGCATGTTTTATGTTTCGCAGAAACCCAATATCAAACGGAATCCAAACGGGATAAAAATGGATGGAGAATTATTTTGGAATATTTGGATTTTCTGGAGGAAGAATCAACGCGAAACGGTGCCCGAGGTGGCCAGGAGATGGGGGCGCGCCCTCCCCCTGGGCACGCCTAGCACTCTCCTGGGCCACTCGTAAGGCGGTTGACGCTCTTCTTTTGCCGCAAGAAAGCTAATTTTATGAGAAAAATCTGGGCGGAAGATTCACCCCAATTGGAGTTACGGATCTCCGGATATAAAAGAAACGGTGAAGGGGCAGAATCAGAAAAACGCAGAAAGAGAGAGAGACAGAGAGACAGATCCAATCTCGGAGGGGCTCTCGCCCCTCCCACGCCATGGGAGCCAAGGACCAGAGGGGAAACCCTTCTCCCATCTAGGGAGAAGGTCAAGGAAGAAGAAGAAGAAGAAGAAGGGGGGGCTCTCTCCCCCTTGGTTCTGGTGGCGCCGGGATGCTGCCGAGGGCCATCATCATCACCGCGATCTACACCAACACCTCCGCCATCTTCACCAACATCTCCATCACCTTCCCCCTCTCTCAACAGCAGTACACTCTCCCGCAACCCTCTGTACCCTCTACTTGAACATGGTGCTTTATGCTTCATATTATTATCCAATGATGTGTTGCCATCCTATGATGTCTGAGTAGATTTCTGTTGTCCTACCGGTGATTGATGAATTGCTATGATTGGTTTGAGTTGCATATTTTATTATTGGTGCTGTCCTATTGTGCCCTCCGTGTCACGCAAGCATCATGGATCCCCGCTGTAGGGTTTTCAATATGTTTATGATTTGCTTATGGTCGGTGGCGTGAGTGACACAAGCACATACCCGAGTAAGTAGGTTGTTTGCGTATGGGATAAAGGCGACTTGATACTTTAATGCTATGGTTGGGTTTTACCTTAATGATCTTTAGTAGTTGTGGGTGCTTGCTAGAGTTCCAATCATAAGTGCATATGATCCAAGTAGAGAAAGTATGTTAGCTTATGCCTCTCCCTCAAATAGAATTACAATAGTGGTTACTGGTCTATTAATGTAGTCAATTGCTTAGGGACAATTTCACAACTCCTACCACCACTTTTCCACACTCGGTATATTAACTTTATTGCTTCTTTATCTAAACAGCCCCTAGTTTATATTTACGTGCTCTTTATTATCTTGCAAACCTATCCAACAACACCTACAAAGTACTTCTAGTTTCATACTTGTTCTAGGTAAAGTGAACGTCAAGCATGCGTAGAGTCGTATCAGTGGCCGATAGGACTTGAGAGAGTATTTGTTCTACCTTTAGCTCCTCGTTGGGTTCGACACTCTTACTTATCGAAAGAGGCTACAACTATCCCGTATACTTGCGGGTCATCACACAGCGGCTGCCTGGCGAGGGTTTCGTAGAGGTACGCCTGCCTCCCAAGAGGGAGATCTCGCCGGTGCCGGAGGAAGGCGAGCGCATCATCTTCCGGTCGCACTGCCTTTGCGGCTTCGGCCTGCCGGCGAGCGGCTTCCTCCTGTCCTTCCTCCAATTCTACCGACTCCAGCCGCACCACTTCACGCCAAACACAATGGTGCTATTGTCGGCCTTCGTGACTCTCTGCAAAGGCTACCTCGACATCCTCCCCACCCTCGAGCTATGGGGGGAGTTTTTCTACACCAAGCTTGGCACCTACGCTAAGGGGAAGGCGGCTCAGTGCGGCGCCTTCGTCGCGGTGCGGTGTCCAGGTGCCGACAACTGCTTCCTGGCCATCAGCTTCACACAGTCGGTCAAGCTGTGGCAAAAATCTTATTTTTATGTCAAGAATGTCCACCATGGGGCGGACTTTGTCAGCCTGCCGGCTTATGTAGCCGGCCCGCCGGCTGAACCTCGCACCAACTGGGCGTTCCGCCCGAAGACTCCGTCGGCCGCCTCCTCCAGCGCCATCGCACAGATCAAGGTGATGACGGAGGTAGAAGGCCTTAAGGGGTCGGATTTGCTGACCACCTTCATGGTGCACCGGGTGCTCCCCCTTCAAGGCCGGCCTCATATGATCATTCAGATGAGCGGGCACCGAGACCCGTGCCGTATGTGCACCAGGGAGATGCCGCATGCAGAGGTGGCTCATCTGGTGAACTATATCTCGCACTGCAAGCTCCCAGAGGAGGAGTGGCAGTTTGGCAAGGAGCCATACTCCCGCACGCACCCGCCGCTGATACGTCTCCAACGTATCTATAAATTTTTTATTGTTCCATGCTATTATATTACCCGTTTTGGATGTTTATGGGCTTTATTTTACACATTTATATCACTTTTGGGACTAACCTACTAACCAGAGGCCCAGCCTGTATTGCTGTTTTTTTGGCTATTTGCAGTGTTTCAAAGAAAAGGAATATCAAACAGAGTCCAAGTGGAATGAGACCTTCGGGAGCGTGATTTTTGGAACGAACGTGATCCAGAGGACTTGGAGTGGAAGTCAAGCAACAGCCGAGGCGGCCACGAGGGTGGAGGGCTCCCCCCTACTGGGCGCGCCCCCTATCTCGTGGGCCCCTCGGGCATCCACTGACCTACTTCTTCCTCCTATATATACCCATGTACCCCGAAAACATCAGAAGCGACCACGAAAAACTATTTCCACCGCCGTAACCTTCTGTATTCGCGAGATCCCATCTTTGAGCCTTCGCCGGTGCTCTGCCAGAGGGGGAATCGATCACGGAGGGCCTCTACATCATCTCCAAGGCCTCTCCGATGAGTTGTGAGTAGTTTACCACAGACCTTCGGGTCCATAGTTATTAGCTAGATGGCTTCTTCTCTCTCTTTGAATCTCAATACCATGTTCTCCTCGATCTTCTTGGAGATCTATTCAATGTAACTCTTTTTGCGGTGTGTTTGTCGAGATCCGATGAATTGTGGGTTTATGACCAAGTTTATCTATGAGAAATATTTGAATCTCCTCTGAATTCTTTTATGTATGATTAAGTTATCTTTGCAAGTCTCTTTGAATTATCAGTTTGGTTTGGCCTACTAGATTGATCTTTCTTGCAATGGGAGAAGTGCTTAGCTTTGGGTTCAATCTTGCGGTGTCCTTTCCCAGTGACAGTAGGGGCAGCAAGGCACGTATTGTATTGTTGCCATCAAGGATAAAAAGATGGGGTTTATATCATATTGCATGATTTTATCCCTCTACATCATGTCATCTTTCTTAATGCGTTACTCTGTTCTTATGAACTTAATACTCTAGATGCATGCTGGATAGCAGTCGATGTGTGGAGTAATAGTAGTAGATGCAGGCAGGAGTCGGTCTACTTGTCACGGACGTGATGCCTATATACATGATCATGCCTAGATAATCTCATAATTATTCGCTTTTCTATCAATTGCTCGATAGTAATTTGTTCACCCACCATAATACTTATGCTATCTTGAGAGAAGCCACTAGTGAAACCTACGGCCCCCGGGTCTATCTCTTATCATATAAGCTTTCAATCTACTTTTATTTGCATCTTCACTTTTCCAATCTATATTATAAAATACCAAAAATATATTTATCTTATCATACTATCACTATCAGATCTCACTTTCGCAAGTGACCATGAAGGGATTGACAACCCCTTTATTCTGTTGCTTGCGAGTTCTTGTTTGTTTGTGTAGGTGCGTGGGACTTTTGAGGAGGCTCCTACTGGATTGATACCTTGGTTCTCAAAAACTGACGGAAATGCATACGCTACTATTACTGCATCACCCTTTCCTCTTCAAGGAAAACCAACGCAAGCTCAAGATGTAGCAAGAAGGATTTCTGGCGCCGTTGCCGGGGAGGTCTTCGCTCAAGTCAAGGCATACCAAGTACCCATCACAAACTCATCTCCATCGCATTTACATTATTTGCCATTTGCCTCTCGTTTTCCTCTCCCCCACTTCACCCTTGCCGTTTTATTCGCCCTCTCTTTCCCAATCTCCTCTCTCTTTCATTTGCCTTTCTGTTTGCTTGTGTGTTGGATTACTTGTCGTGATGGCGCAAGATAATACCAAATTGTGTGATTTCTCCAATACCAATAATAATGATTTCCTTAGTACTCTGATTGCTCCTCTTAATGATGTTGAGTCTTGTGAAATCAATGCTGCTTTGCTGAATCTTGTTATGAAAGATCAATTCTCTGGCCTTCCTAGTGAAGATGCCACTACCCATCTAAACAACTTGTTGATTTCTGTGAGATGCAAAATAAGAAAGATATAGATAATGATATTGTTAAATTGAAGTTATTTCCGTTTTCACTTAGAGATCGTGCTAAAGTTTGGTTTTCGTCTTTGCCTAAGAATATTATTAATTCATGGAATAAGTGCAAAGATAATTTTATCTCTAAGTTCCCGCTAAGATTATCTCTCTTAGGAATGATATTATGAATTTTAAACAACTTGATCATGAGCATGTTTCCCAATCTTGGGAAACAATGAAATTGATGATTTGCAATTGCCCTACTCATGATTTGAATTTATGGATGACCATACAAATTTTTTATGCCGGATTGAATTTTGCTTCTAGAAATCTTTTAGATTCGGTTGCGTGAGGCACGTTTATGGAAATCACCTTAGGAGAAGCTACAGAACTCCTTGATAATATTATGGCTAATTATTCTCAATGGCACACCGAAAGATCTACTAGTAAGAAAGTGCATGCTATAGAAGAAATTAATGTTTTGAGTGGAATGATGGATGAACTTATGAAATTGTTTGCTGCTAAGAGTGCTTCTATTGATCCCAATGATATGCCTTTGCCTGCTTTGATTGAGAATAATAATGAATCTATGGATGCGAATTTTGTTGGTAGGAATAATTTTGGTAACAATGCCTATAGAGGAAACTTTAATCCTAGACCGTTCCCTAGTAATTCCTCTAATAATTATGGAAATTCCTACAATAATTCTTATGGAAATTTTAATAAGATGCCCTCTGATTTTGAGAATAGTGTGAAAGAATTTATGATCTCTCAAAAGAATTTTAATGCAATGCTTGAAGAAAAATTGCTTAAAGTTAATGATTTCGCTAGGAACGTTGATAGACTTTCGCTTGATGTGGTTACTTTGAAACTTAGATCTACTCCTCCTAAGCATGACATCAATGAGTCTCTCAAAGCTATGATAATTTCCATTGATGAGTGCAAGGAAAGGACCTCTAGATTGCGTGCTAAAAAAGATTGCTTTGTAAAGGCGTGTTCTTCTAGTTTCCATGAAAATAATGATGAAGATCTTAAAGTTATTGATGTGTCCCCTATTAGATATTTGTTTTGCAATATGAATCTTAATAATGATGGGACTGGAGATGAGTGAACTTTAGTTAAAAGGCGTCCCAATGATTCAGAGTTTTTAGATCTTGATGCTAAATTTGGTAAAAATGGGATTGGAGAGGTCAAGACTTTAAATAGCATTGAACCCACTATCTTGGATTTCAAGGAATTTAATTATGATAATTGTTCTTCAGAAGGTTGTATTTCCTTGTTGCAATCCGTTGTGAATTCTCCCCATGCTTATAGTCAAAAGAAAGCTTTTACCAAACATATTGTTGATGCCTTGATGCAACCTTTTGATGAAAAACTTAATTTGGAAGTTTCTATACCTAGAAAACTTTATGATGAATGGGAACCTACTATAAAGATTAAAATTAAAGATCATGAGTGTTATGCTTTATGTGATTTGGGTGCTAGTGTTTCCACAATTCCGAAAACTTTATGTGATATTCTAGGTTTCCATGATCTTGATGATTGCTCTTTAAATTTGCACCTTGCGGATTCCACCATTAAAAAGCCTATGGGAAGGATCAATGATGTTCTCATTATTGCAAATAGGAATTGGTGCCCGTAGATTTTATCGTTGTTGATATAGATTGCAATCTTTCTTGTCCCATTATTCTTGGTAGACCTTTCCTTAGAATGATTGGTGCGATTATTGATATGAAGGAAGGGAATATTAGATTCCAATTTCCATTAAGGAAAGGCATGGAGCACTTTCCAAGAAATAAAGTTAAATTACCTTATGAATCTATCATGCAAGCTACTTATGAATTGAGTGCCAAAGATGGCACTACTTAGATCTATCCTCGCTTTTATGCCTAGCTAGGGGCGTTAAACAATAGCGCTAGTTGGGAGGCAACCCAATTTTATTTTAGTTTCTTTGTTTTTGTTTTTGTTTAGTAATAAATTTTGCATCTACCCTCTGTTTAGATGTGTTTTTATGTTTTAATTAGTGTTTGTGCCAAGTAGAACCTATAGGTTAACCTATGATGATAGTTAATTTGATTCTGCTGAAAAATAGAAACTTTGCACGCACGAAAATAATTTTAGTAATTCACAGAAATGTGGTTTTGCGTTGTTTATTTTTGCTGTAGATCAATAGAAAAATTTCCCAGAACTTCCTATTTTGGTAGGATTGTTAGAGTTCCTGAAGTATTCGAGAGTTACAGATTGCTACAGACTGCTCTGTTTTTTACAGATTCTGTTTTTCGTGTGTTGTTTGCTTATTTTCATGCATCTATGGCTAGTATGTATGGGTATGAACCATAGAAAACTTGGAATACAGTAGGTTTAACACCAATATAAATAAATAATGAGTTCATTACAGTACCTTATGTGGTGGTTTTTCTTTCTTGCACTAACGGAGCTTATGAGATTTCCTGTTGAGTTTTGTGTTGTGAAGTTTTCAAGTTTTGGGTAAAGATTTGATGGACTATGGAATAAGGAGTGGCAAGAGCCTAAGCTTGGGGATTCCCAAGTCACCCCAAGATATTAAAGAATAGACAAAAGCCTAATCTTGGGGATGCCCCGGAAGGCATCCCCTCTTTCGTCTTTGTTTATCGGTAACTTTACTTGGAGCTATATTTTTATTCACCACATGATATGTGTTTTGCTTGGAGGGACTTGTATGATATTAGTCTTTGCTTTTTAGTTTACCACAATCATCCTTTCTGTACACACCTTTTGGGAGAAACCCGCTTGATTGGAATTTATTAGAATACTCTATGTGCTTCACTTATATCTTTTGAGCTAGATAGTTTTTGCTCTAGTACTTCACTTATATCTTTTAGAGCACGGCGGTGGCTTAATTTTGAAGAAATTGCTAATCTCTCATTCTTCACTTATATCATTTTGAGAGTCTCTTAGAACAGCATGGTATTTGCTATGGTTATAAAATTGGTCCTAGAATGATGGGCATCCAAGTTGGGTATAATAAAAACCATCATAGGAAGTGAATTGGATGCTATGATCAATTTGATACTTGATAATTGTTTTGAGATATGGAGGTAGTTATATTAGAGTCATGCTAGTTGGGTTATTATGAATTTAAAGAATGCTTGTGTTGAAGTTAGCAAGTCCTGTAGCATGCACATATGGTGAAAGTTGTGTAACAAATTTGAAACATGAGGTGTTTTTAGATTGTGCATCCTTATGAGTGGTGGTCCGGGACGAGCGATGGTCTTTTCCTACCAATCTATCCCCCTAGGAGCATGCGCGTAGTGCTTGGTTTTCGATGACTTGTAGATTTTTGCAATAAGTATATGAGTTCTTTTTTGACTAATGTTGAGTCCATAGATTATACGCACCCTCACCTTTCCATCATTGCTAGCCTCTTCGGTACCATGCATTGCCCTTTCTCACCTTGAGAGTTGATGCAAACTTCGCCGGTGCATCCAAACCCCGTGATACGATACACTCTATCACACATAAACCTCCTTATATCTTCCTCAAAACAGCCACCATACCTACCTATTATGGCATGTCCATAGCCATTCCGAGATATATTGCCATGCAACTTTCCACTGTTCCGTTCATCATCATGACACACATCATCATTGTCATATTGCCTTGCATGATCATGTAGTTGACATCGTATTTGTGGCAAAGCCACCATGCATAATTTTTCATACATGTCACTCTTGATTCATTGCCCATCCCGGTATACCGCCGGAGGCATACATATAGAGTCATATCTTGTTCTAGTTTTGGGTTGTAATTTATGAGTTGTAAATAAATAAAAATGTGATTATCATCATTATTAGGGCATTGTTCCCAAAGAAAAAAAGAGAAAGCCAAAAAAAGAAAAAAAGAAAAAAAAGAAAGGCCAAAAGAAAAAAGAAAAAAAGGAGGCAATGTTACTATCCTTTTTCACACTTGTGCTTCAAAGTAGCACCATGTTCTTCATATAGAAAGTCTTTTATGTTGTCACTTTCATATACTAGTGGGAATTTTTCATTATAGAACTTGGCTTGTATATTCTTATGATGGGCTTCCTCAAAATGCCCTAGGTCTTCGTGATCAAGCAAGTTGGATGCACACCCACTTAGTTTCTTTTGTTGAGCTTTCATACATTTATAGCTCTAGTGCATCCGTTGCATGGCAATCCATACTCCTCATGTTGACATCAATTGATGGGCATCTCCATAGCCCGTTGATTATCCTCGCCAATGTGAGACTTTCTCCTTTTTTGTCTTCTCCACACAATCCCCATCATCATATTCTATTCCACCCATAGTGCTATATCCGTGGCTCACGCTGATGTATTGCGTGAAAGTTGAAAAAGTTTGAGATTATTTAAGTACGAAACAATTGTTTGGCATGTCATTGGGGGTGTATAAGATGGTAGCATTTTTGTGTGACGTAAATGAAGCATAGCCTAACTATATGATTTTGTAGGGATGAACTTTCTTTAGCCATGAGATTTTGAGAAGACATGATTGCTTTGATTAATGTGCTTGAAGTATTACTATTTCTTATGTCAATATGAACTTTTATTTTGAATCATTTGGATCTGAAAATTCATGCGACAATAAAGGAAACTACATTGAGAATTATGCTAGGTAGCATTCCACATCAAAAATTCTGTTTTTATCATTTACCTACTCAGGACGAGAAGGAATTAAGCTTGGGGATGCTTGATACGTCTCCAACGTATATATAATATTTGATTGTTCCATGCTATTATATTACCCGTTTTGGATGTTTATGGGCTTTAATTTACACATTTATATCATTTTTAGGACTAACCTACTAATCGGAGGCCCAACCCGTATTGCTATTTTTTTTGCCTATTTTAGTGTTTTGAAAAGAAATATCAAACGGAGTCCAAACGGAATGAAGTCAAGCAACAGCCAAGGCGACCACGAGGGTGGAGGGCGCTCCCCCTACTGGGCGCGCCCCCCTAACTTGTGGCCCCTCGGGCGTCCACCGACCTACTTCTTCCTCCTATATATACCCATGTACCCCGAAAACATCAGAAGCGACCACGAAAAATTATTTCCACCGCCGTAACCTTCTGTATCCACGAGATCCCATCTTGGAGCCTTCGCCAGCGCTCCGCCGGAGGGGGAATCCATCATGGAGGGCCTCTACATCATATCCAAGGCCTCTCCGATGAGTTGTGAGTAGTTTACCACAGACCTTCGGGTCCATAGTTATTAGCTAGATGGCTTCTTCTCTCTCTTTGAATCTCAATACCATGTTTTCCTTGATCTTCTTGGAGATCTATTCAATGTAACTCTTTTTGCGGTGTGTTTGTCGAGATCCAATGAATTGTGGGTTTATGATCAAGTTTATCTATGAGAAATATTTGAATCTCCTCTGAATTCTTTTATGTATGATTAAGTTATCTTTGCAAGTCTCTTCAAATTATCAGTTTGGTTTGGCCTACTAGATTGATCTTTCTTGCAATGGGAGAAGTTCTTAGCTTTGGGTTCAATCTTGCGGTGTCCTTTCCCAGTGACAGCAGGGGCAGCAAGGCACATATTGTATTTTTGCCATCGAGGATAAAAAGATGGGGTTTATATCATATTGCATGAGTTTATCCCTCTAGATCATGTCATCTTTCTTAATGCATTACTCTATTCTTATGAACTTAATACTCTAGATGCATGCTGGATAGCGGTCGATGTGTGGAGTAATAGTAGTAGATGCAGGCAGGAGTTGGTCTACTTGTCACGGACATGATGCCTATATACATGATCATGCCTAGATAATCTCATAATTATTTGCTTTTCTATCAATTGCTCGATAGTAATTTGTTCACCCACCGTAATACTTATGCTATCTTGAGAGAAGCCACTAGTGAAACCTATGGCCCCCGGGTCTATCTCTTATCATATAAGCTTTCAATCTACTTTTATTTGCATCTTTACTTTTCCACTATATTATAAAAATACCAAAAACATATTTATCTTATCATACTATCTCTATCAGATCTCACTTTCGCAAGTGGCCGTGAAGGGATTGACAACCCCTTTATTGCGTTGATTGCGAGTTTTTGTTTGTTTGTGTAGGTGTGTGGGACTTTTGAGGAGCCTCCTACTGGATTGATACCTTGGTTCCCAAAAACTGAGGGAAATACTTACGCTACTATTGCTGCATCACCCTTTCCTCTTCGAGGAAAACAAACGCAAGCTCAAGCCATAGCAGCCGCCCATGGTAAGTCATCAACTCTTTCTATTTTCTGTTTAGTTGTCAGGTTCTTCTTAGACGCCAGACCAGTTGGCCTTGAAGCAGATCTTCACCACCTAGTCGGCAACCGATGCCTTGGAGCAGGGCCATGAATACCTGCCCGACTGGTTAGTGAGTGACGTAGATGACCGCGATTGGGGGCAGCCGCCCTGGAAGAAAACGACACCACTGGTGGTGGTGGCGGAGCAGGCGGCTCCGGAGGTGGAGGCGGCCTCGACGATTGACCGGTTGATGACGAGGAGGAGACCATGTCGCGCTGCCCACCAAGCGCGGATCAGGCGGGCACAAGCTCATCAGTTGCACCGACTGCCCCAGGCAGCGCACAAAAGCGCTGAGCTGCACCGTTGCTGTATGGCAGCCGGCTGAAGAAATCCAAGAGCTCGGCAGCGACGATGAAGCGGGAGGAGGCCGCCACGAAGGTGAACCGATTCCGGAAGGCCGTGAAGCAGCCCCAGATGGTGTCTGCGTGAGTATTTGATTTATTCTTGTGTCCTTTCTCCCTTTTCTTTGCAGGTTCATTCTGAATCCTTTTCTGTTTCGCTTGATCAGGGCCCCGCTCTCTCTTGAGCAGTCTGGTGCCGCCTCCGTGGTCGGGACGGTGGAGGGCTCCGCCAATACCCATTATGTGGACCCGCACACCGAGATCTTAGCGGCGATGGATAGGAACGCAGGAGGCGCGCGTGGAGCGGGAGAAGGCGGAGCGACAGAAGAAGGCGGCGCAGGAGGAGGTGTACGCGGCCGCAAAGGCCCAGGCCGACGCCGCTACCAAGGCCCAGGAAGACGCCACGGCCAAGGCGCAAATGGAAGAGGCCGCATGCGGCGAGGCTCCACAATTCTTCATCCCTCTTCGCGCCGCGCCACCCGCACCTGAGGTCTCGGCACCGACTGGAGGAGTCGGCCGCGACCATCCGGTCATGGAGAAGGAAGGGGCGATGGCATCACCCTGGGGGCAAAGATGCCTCCACCGGCGCCGACTGTCGAGGACCAAGGCGGCCAGCCTGACGCACCACCGGTGCCGCCGGCTGGTGGTGAGCTGGCAGCGGGGGCGGCGATCACGGACTGCTCCTGGGCATGCTGGCGTGCGGCGAAGGCGGCCTCGATGCCATGGACGTAGGAGGTCAGGGCCGCAAGCTCGTCGGCCCTGGAGGTGGAGGCCACCAGCATTTGCTCGCCGGAGTGGACGCCTGGGGGCGGAATGGCCGTTCTGAATGCGGCCGCGGAGGATGTACGGGCCCGGTTCTAGGCTCGGGCCGCCGCTCTCCAGCATTACACGCAGGAGTTCCTAGCATCGCGAGCGGTCACCCGGGTATGCCTCTTGTTTTTGATTTTTGTACTCTTCCGTGGGGGCGCGTCAGCGCACCCACTGGGTGTAGTCCCCGAGTTCCGAGGCGGCTGCTGAGCAGGTGGCTTGGAACTTTCAAGTAGGCTCGAGTGCTGACTTGCTTTCTTTTCTGTTGTCTTTGTTGCAGGATTATCACAACCTCCGCGCGGCCGCCTTCAACTCCCAGGTCCGGGAGCTGACTGCCGACTTGTCCGAGAGCTGGAGTAAGCACTCCGCCTTCTCTCTCTCGCGGGGGCGCGTCAGCGCACCCGCTGGGTGTAGTCCCCGAGATTCGGGGCCGACTGCTGAGCAGTACGGCCGGATTTCTCCAGAAACTCCTTATCTTCTCTCTTGCTTACTGACCGCCTTTCCTTGCTTATCTTTGCAGAGGCCAATGCTGCCTTGCAGCAATAGTTGGGCAAGGCCCAAACCGTGCTGCGCGCCATGGAGGAGGAGTGCAGCAAGGCGGCCCAGGAGCGCGACCGTCTGGTCAAGGAGCTTGCCGACCAAGTGGAGCTTCACAAGGCGGCCCTTCAAACGGCGAAGGACAGCGAGGCCACTCTCCAAGCCGAGTTCGAGACTCAGTGCTTGAACTGGACCGATACAAAGAGGGCGCTGAATGATGGTTACGGCCGGATCGAGGACATGGTCGATGGTGAGTTGCCTTCTTCTTTCCTTCGTCTGTCGACTGTTATATGATCTGGCTTCCGACTTCATATTTCTTTTCTCATCTTGTGCAGAGTACTTCCCTGGCTACGCCATTGCCGCCAGCCAAGCCATCGAAGCTCGCCGCGAAGAGCGAAGGCAGGCTGGTACAGAGATCGCGCCGAACGCCCGTCGGTCGCTTGACGAGCAGCTCCTTGCCATCCAGGCTTGTCTCGAGCCGGCTCATCAGATGCTCCGCCGGTTGCAGCTTGTCGGAGCCCAGGTGATCTCCGCCCTCTGGCTAGGCATCCAAGCTCAGCCCCAGTCGGACTGCCGACTAGCTGGACGTGGCTGTCGGCCGCTTCGAGGCATTGAAGGGCTCCTTGGCCTGGGCAGGCGCATGGCGGGCCTTGGAGTTTGTCAGGGCATGGTATCCTGGACTAGATCTAGCCCAGTTGGCCATGTTCCGGTAGGAGGCCAACAAAGAGTTGGTGGCGGTGAGGGGTGCTCTCATTCATCGCGCCATGGCGACCGCCGAGTACACCGACACCATCTTCTTCGTCCCCGAGCTGAACGAAGAGGGTTCTGGGGTGTCGCCTGACTTGTTCGAGCTGAACCTAGAAGACGGTGAAGACTCGGCAGAGGAGATCGCCTCCAGCGATGAGGGCGAGGACGAGGAGAGCGAGGATGGTGAAGACGCCGCACCGGAGGATGGAGCGGACAGCCAGCATCAACTCGACCGTGCCTCGAGCAACGATCCGCATGCAAGTGTGTTGACTGCTACTGGAGATGACCAAGCCAAGATTCGCTAGCCGACCACTCCACCAGCCGGCGCTGCCGACTCCACCAACCTGCCAGACCTACCTGCTGCTCCCTTGGCCTAGGTGGCCAACTTATCTTTAACTTTCCCTGCTCTATAGTCTTTTGAACAATGTCATTAAATTCGCGCAGTTCCACCCACTGGGGGTGTATTCAAACTTGTTGAATTCCGGCTTAAAAACCTTGCTTATGTAAATATTATCTCGCACGTGTTGTGCTTGCACCGAATTCTGACTTTTCTTGCTTTTTGATCCTTTTTGGCTTTTTCCTTTGCCGCCCTCCCTTGGCCGCCGTCTTGCCAGCCAGGCAGCCGCTCTGCGGACTGTGGCTAGGACAAGTACTTAGCCGTTTGGGAGGGCAAGTACTTCAGACATTTTAGGACGTAGCAAGGTAAGTGAGAAGCCGGCCGGCCAGCTTCTCAGCAGCCGGTCGGCGAGGCGGGAAGCCAGCCTATCTTATGTAAATGCTTTGGTCCTTAGCCATTTTTCATGTGGGCATTGTTTCCTGCCTTTAACTCTTGCCAGCCGGACAATTGCTCTGCGAGCTGCGGCTTGTGGCAAGAGAGGGCTTAGATGCCGGCACATTACTTGTCCGACTGGAGGTAGCACTGACATAATACAAGGCGACAAGCACCCGGGCTGACTAGTCGAACCCGGTGCCAGGCGGAAAAATGAAGTAACACATTCACAGGCATAAAACTTATCATATAGATAAAAGGGGTAGTCCCTGAGTGCTCTTCGGGGGACCCGATGTCTTGCGCTTAATACAAAAGGTAGCGTGGTACATACTGCATCAACTATAAAATCTTCGAAGGAGGTTTGCGTTCCATGGGTGCTCTGATTCCTTGCCGGAGTCGTCCCTCTTGCGTGCCCTAGGCTTCTATGCGTCGATCAGGTAGTAGGAGTCGTTGCCCAAGGCCTTGCTGATGATGAAGGGGCCTTCCCAAGGGGCCAAGAGCGTATGCTGGCCGGCTGTTCGCTGGATCAGCCGGAGCACAAGGTCGCCCTCTTGGAAGGATCTTGGCTTGACCTTCCGACTATGGTTGCAGCGCAGGCTTTGTTGGTAGAAGGCAGACCGGCTGAGTGCCAACAGCCGTCCCTGATCCAGCTAGTCGACACTGTCTTCTCATGCTTCCTTCGCCTCCGCCTCCGTGTACATGGTGACGCGAGGTGAGTCGAACTCGATGCCAGTTGGGATGACAGCCTCGGCCCCATACACAAGGAAGAAAGGGGTGAAGCCGGTTGACTTGTTTGGAGTGGTGCACAAGCTCCATAGGACGACCGACAGCTCGTCGACCCAGCCGCCAGCCGAGCGCTCCAGTGGCTCGACCAGTCGGGGCTTGACTCCAGAGAGGATGAGGCTGTTTTCTCGTTCGACTTGGTTGTTTGACTACGGATGGGCAACGGATGCTAAGTCCAGTCGGATGCCCTGCGTCACGCAGAAATGGGCCAATGCTCCTTTGGCAAAATTTGTGCTGTTGCCGCTGATGATGCATTGTGGTATGCCGTATCGGACGGTGATATCTGCAATGAAGGTCATGACAATCGGCCCATTGAACTTCTTGATGGGCTGTGCTTCGATCCACATGGTGAACTTGTCCACGGCGACAAGCAGATGGGTCATGCCGCCGCGTGCCATCTTGAATGGGCCCACCATGTCCAGCCCCCTAGCGGCAAAAGGCCAAGTGAGGGGGATGGTCTTGAGTGCAGAAGCTGGCAGATGTTGCTTGGAGCTGAACTTTTGGCACCCCTTGCAATGCTTGACCAAGTCTTTGGCGTCTTCCAAAGCAGACAGCTAGAAGAAACCATGGCAGAAAGCTTTCGCAACAAGTGATCTTGAGGCCACGTGGTGGCCGCATTCGCCTTGATGGATATCTTTGAGGATTGCCATGCCTTTCTCTGGCTCCACACAACACTGGAAGACTCCAGTCACACTGCGCCTGATAACCTCTCTATTTTCTATCGTGTAGCACTACAAGAAAAAGACACATCCGTGACATTTTGGGCCGAACCAAAAAAAATCCTGTCATACATATGACACTTCTATGACGATAATTGTGACAAAACCCGGTATCATCATAGATGTGGTGGGATCCTACTTCTATGACAAAAAATCATGACAGAAAATGGGCTTTTCCTCCTGGGCAGGCCGGAGACGCACCTGCATGACATCTCCTGTTTCCTCCATTTTGTGGTACACTAGGCCTTGTTTCCATCGCCTGTTCCGTCCAAGCTCTCCTGATGAACACGACGATGCATTCCGTTCCGACCCAGCCGGTTGGCTCCCCATGAACACAACGACGATGCTGTTTCTCCGTTCCGACCCAGCCATGTACACGAGCCCTGGCCGTACGTATGCGCGAGTAGGCGTTCGAGACCCCGCCCGTATGTACACATACGTGGCCGTATTTTCTTGCTTGCACACTGGCCGCTGTACATACGTGTACATGCTACGTGCGCGCCTCGACTACGACACGTGGGCGCCTCTACACTGACCAGTATATATGTATGTACACATTCGCGACTAGAATGACAACGCTACATACGCTTCGACCAGGTGGGTCCCAACTGTTAGGCACTTCCTTGCGTGCGAAGATGTAGCTGGTGGGTCCCAGCAGTCCGGGGGGCAAATCGGTTTTTTTTCTTTTGCCCAGACGCATTTCCTTGCGTGCGAAGGTGTAGCTGGTGGGTCCCAGCAGTCAGGGGGGAAACGTTTTTTCATGAAATACGGTGGCCCATCCAGTGGGTCCCTGCTGTCAGGTGGAGGAATTATTATTTTCTGCGTAATAAGGAGGCACTTCCTTGCTGCGGCCGTGGACCCAACTGTCAGCCTCTCCATGTACCGTCCACGTCCGATCGAAGTCGTTCTTTGACCACGTTGACCACGCCGCGCCGAGAGCACCAGGGCGATGGACAACGGCGAGGCTAGGAAGGGGACGACACGGAGCCGGGGAAGACGCGGCAGTGGATGCCCACGCTTAGAGGAGTATGAGGGTTCACTCATTCGGCTGCAGTGTGAGGCTGCCGTCGCTGCAGAATAACAGGGGGTGTCGGTGAGTAGAGGGATGGCCTGGCCAGCGGTGGGAGTAGTAGGGTGCGGTGAGGCCTCCGCGGCATCACACCCGGCCACGGGCGGCAGGAGCATGCGGCACGACCGGCGCTGCTTTGGGCGGCTGGAGCATGAAGACCAGAGGTTGAAGAAGCACTACTGCTGTTGGATGGACATCGTATGGGCACTGGAGCTAGAATCGTTCATATATTGACTAAAATTGACAAAGGCCTCCGTCCCAGTCAACTTAGTAGGCCCAAAAGTCAGCCTCCCACCAAGGTGGGTCCCAGCTAGCAGGGGGGTATTCAATTTTTTGTGCATAATAAGGAGGCACTTCCGGTGGGTCCGAGCTGACAGCGGGGAGAACATTTTTTTCTTGAAATACGGTGGCCCGTCCGGTGGGTCCCAGCAGTCAGGGGAAAATGTTTTTTTGGCGAAATACTGGTGGCCCGTCCGGTGGGTCCCTGCTGCCAGGTGGAGGAATAATTATTTTCTGCGTAACACTACAAAAAAATACACTTCCGTGATGATACGTGTTTGTCACAGTAGGTCGCGTTTTTTGTCATGCATGTACATCCATGACAAATTTATGACAGAGTCAAGATAGTCATACCTGTGCTGTCATAGAAGTGTTCCATGACATTACCAAAATTATCATCACGGAAGTGTCCACTTCCATGACGATAAATCGCGCGTCACAGAAGTGCTTTCGTCAAGGGTGACCGACATGTGGCATCCACCGTAACGGAACACCGTTAAGCCATCGGGTCGGGTTTTGGATCCGATAATCCGTTAACAGCCCCGACCAATGGGGATTTTCCACGTGTAAAATCATCATTGGTTGGAGGAAACATGTGTCGGCTCACCGTTGGGACAGATGTCATCCACTCATTGGACAGAAGGCGCCTAGGATACGTCGACACGTGGCACAGCCCAACAGAGGCCCATTCCTGTGGAAAGGTATCAACTTAAAGCGGAAAGGCTTGCTTCAGCTCAGCTCCGACTTGAAGTCAAAGATGCAATGAAGATGTCAGAGGACTGCCGTGCGCAACATCATGCCTTAAATCTAGTGTTGATGCATCTATCATTGACACAACTGAGGTCTACTCAGCTTCTTCAGCTGTTTGGGGGGCCCAACCTTGCCAGGCCTAGTGCCTTCTGAAGTGCTCTCGGTTTTGTATATTCTTTTGTCGGCGTGTTTATTTGCACTGGTGGCGAACTTTGATGCCTAGTGGATGTAATATGTGTGATAGCCGTGATAGCCTACCATAAGTTGCTTGCTTATTTATTTCCTTGTTATCTTGTTTATTTGTTTGCTTGTAGTCATTGCAGTTCTTTTTCCGCGGTTTGCTAGTGGCTGCAATAACCTATTTTTTAAAACTAGGCCACAATAACCATGGGCTAATATTTACTGTAGTGACACTGGGCCTCCTACGGGCCGTAGAAACAGTGGGCCTCCTACGGGCCATAGAAATAGTGGGCCTTCTACGGGCCGTAGAAACAATGGGCCTTCTACGGGCCGTACAAACAATGGGCCTTCTACGGGTTGTATCATCAATGGGCCTTATACTGGCAGTATGATCGATTGGTCAAACATGGGCCAATAACAGGCCGCATTATGGCCGTAAACAGGCTAGAGTTGGAATCGTCCGTTCATGGGCCGACCATAACGGGCCATCGTTAATAGGCCATATTTCATGACGCTATGAAAACGGCCCAACGTGTTAACGGGCCACAAACGGGCCGACTGTAACCACGGGCTGAATTTGGCCCATAAGCAGAAAATGACAGTAACGGGCCGTAAGTAAATTAATGGTGGAAATGAGCCCAAGAATAAATGGGCTCTGAGAAGGCCGAAAGATAACATGGGCTGGAAACGGCCCAACGGAATAACAGGCCCATAATGGGTATAAAGTGATACACTGTTCATTACGGGCCAGTTTCACCACAGGCCGTTAATGGATTTAAAGTAATACACTATTCATTACGGGCCAGTTTCACCACGGGCCGTTAATAGGCCAAGAGTTACACAGGGTCTCATATGGGCCGAAAGACGTCATGGGCCATACATGGGCCAGAAGTGAAAACGGGCTGGAATCATATTGGGTGGCCCAGATGACGCTACTGGGCCTAATTCGGATAGGATGTAATGGGCCTTGGGTTAGCGGGCTGTAAATGGGCTATATGCAAACAAGTCGTTAACAGGCTTTACATGGGCCGGCCCGCCACCTTTTGACCAAGTCAAACGGGCCGGCTGAAGAAGTCGAACTGATTGAGGCAGCGACTGCACAGAGGTTGTCTCACACCTGCTGGTGAGTAGCTTCAACTCATTGTTTTCATCAAGACAGGACCTTTGGGTCATCTTGCTGTCCTCAAGATGGTTTGGCTCACTATCTTCCCTAAAGTTCTGCCTGGCGTAAGAGATACGACTCTGAAAGAGAAACAAGGAGACACGTAACAGGTTTCACAATTATATAAGCAAATAAATGGATCTGTTCTGCATAAGGAACATGTTTTTACAACTACAATTTGAAACTGGTAGTTGTTGCAAACATCCAATCAGATGTAAACAGCAAAGCAAACAGCAGTGGAGGCAATGATGCCTATCCAAATCTATACTAGAACAAAGTTTGAAGGCTTGAGAAGGATGAACTTACATTACATGTTAACACGGGCTGGACAAAGCCCTTCTCCATGTTGATGGAAGGATAATTCAATAAATTCCCCAAAGAAATTTCTTTATAAGCGTTTCCATTATTCTACATTTTGCAAAGAGTAAATATAGATCAAATAATATTGGAAGAAACAGAGGATAATGAAGCTCAGGTGCAGACTGATGATACATAATCAAATAGCAATTAATTAAGTACATCATTACAAGGCAAAAGGGAGAGAGGTACTAACAAGAGCAATGCAGAGCCCATTATTGTTTTGAGATCGTATGATCCTTTGAGCAAGGAGATTCATCTGAAATTAGTTTTCATACAAGAGAGAAGGTAAGGCACAAGCAGAAATTTAGGAGTTCAAATTTTGAATTGATATCATAGACAGTACCTGACGCTGGGCTCCCAGCAGTTCTAATAGGGGTTTGGCCACTGGAGTAGGGGTAAAGTGTGGTATAGTTGGGCCTGTGTTTTCTGTGGCTGCTGATCTATCTGATTTAACAGGTACCACTACCTTTTCCAAATACCTAGTTTGTACTCCTTGAGGATCTGCACTCACCCTCTTCCTTTTGGACATCTATCACGAAAGAACAACATTTGACTGGAAAAACATAGTGTGACGACACATAGAATAGGTACAGAAAATGGATAGTTATGGCATATACTCATATACGATGCTTAAACTAAGCAGATGGTGTAACAAAGTAGAAGAAATGCAATAGGTTAGATGCAAAATATGTGCGACCAATACAACTTTGCAAAGTTAGAGCAAGCACCTTGATGGGTGAATAAGATAGGCCATCCTCCACCATGCCAAGTTTGTTAGCAAGTGGATCATTCCGCAATATTCCTCTCGTGCGCCCATTCTCATATTCATTTTGATAATGTTCAATATCTGACTGCATGAAAACATAAAAACAAGTGAGATTTTCTTTGTAATGCAGAAGTGATTCTAATCCAATACTGCCTCCCTGTAAACCCCTTTGTGCTATCTCTGCAATTCTTTTATAAAATGCCATGCATGCTGTAATTTGTTATGTGCATTAATATAATGTGGCCTACTCCTCAAAATATGAGAGCTCCAGAAGTGATGACACTTCACAGATCATAGCTTCAACATATAGTAAAGAAGAACAAGTCGACCTGACCTGACAGATTCAAAATATACTAAGAGAGAACAACTCGACCTGACCAGTCGACCGCAAGAGAAGAGTATCATCTTAAAGAAGAGCAGAAGAGCAAGCAGGTTGAAGATATTACAAGTGTTTCATTACAATGTCGGTTGGCCACCCATGATGAACCAGAGCATACAGAGAAATACTATTATTTCCGGTCTCTCCATATGTGGCTCACATGCATTTCGAAACTAAAGTAGGAACATTTAGCTAACCAATTAAACATCTCTCAGTTTTATTAATATCGGCAATAATATCAGATATGAATTTGTACAACTAAGCTTGTTTAGCTCGATGGGTGGAGCAGTGCTATTACGACACGAACCACGTAGGCTGATTGTGGTCATCATAAAATGGGGAAAACATAAGCATGATCAGTACAGTGTTGATCGTGGCAGTGGGATGACAGATCTGAAGCTGCAAACCGCGCAAAGGGTAGTTAGCAACCAATGTTTGCTTTGAAATAACAACTAAGATTTGGTATGGACAAGAAAGTACGGTCAACAAGTGACAAAGAAATGCAATTATGCTGTCTCTCTATATGTCGCGACATGCATTTGGAAACTCAAGTGGGACCTTTAGCTAACCAATTAAATGTGTCGGTTAACTAATATCAGTATCATATCACAATCATATTTGAACAACTAAGCTTTCGAATTCTGAGTGTTGTGTTGTTTAGCTTGAAGGGTGGAGTAATGCTAGTACGACAAAAAGCACCTACGGAGATCATAGTAGAGTAGATAAAAGGGGAAAACCATAAGCATCAAGAGAAAAATCAGGAAAGTGGAACTAGCTGGACCAGTGGGTGGCGCACATGCTTTTCGAAACGAATATAGGAACATTAGGTGACCAATTAAACATTCTCTGTTTTAGTGATATGAGCATCATATCAGATTCGTATTTGAACATGTAAGCTTTGGGTTGAGGTCTTGAGGAGCAGTGCTAGCACGACACGGAGCACCTACAATGATGGTAGTGAATATAAAGGGGGGAAACCATAAGCTTTACGAGTATAGTGCCCGTGCCATGGCAGATCTGAAGGTGAAAACCGGACAAAGCTACTTCGCAACCAATGTTTGCTTTCAACTAGCCACTACGATTTGGTACGAACAAGAAAAGTACAGTAAACAAATTACGATCTATTTTCCGGGTGAGATCAATAACTTAAGCACATAAGGAAGAGTACCACCTCTCTTGCGACGCCGTGTAGGCCTATGCTGATACGTTGAGGGTGCTGCGGGTGCGATGGCTGTCGACAGCGGGGAAGAAGACTTTAGATGGAAGACGGCCGGGTCGGGGGATATATCCTGTTGCCGTGGACGAGGTGGTCGTAGGAGCGGCAACGGCAAGGTGGACGACGGTGCTAATGAAGCGAGAGGAGGCGATGAAAGGATCCTGGTCCAGCGCCGTGGATGAGAGACGTCCATCTCTTGCAGTGGACGATGGGGTAGGGGTAGCGGCTCCAGCAAGGTGGAGGATGGGGTGGCAGACGAAGGAGGTTGGCCGCAATGCGGAGGTTGTCGTGCCGCCGACGGTGTATGAATGGGGAAATGGAGGGGGGGGGCAATCTCAAACTTTGGGACGCGCTTCTCTGAACTGGGGGAAAGTTACGAACTTATCCCCCGTTTAAAATTTCAGACATCGCGTCGGTTGGGGATAGGACGGTAATCTCGCATCTCCCAAATATTTGCCGGTAACTATTTCGGGCGAGGAGAGGGTGTTTTGCCGCCCACGGTTGGCGCCCATGGTGTATGAACGGGGTGGACAGGTAGGGCAGTTGTGTTACGTCTGATGGAAGTTACACATCTGCCCCTATTTAAAATATTAGCCTACATCGATTTCGAACGAGGAGAGTTTGTTTTGCCGCCCATCGTGTATGAATGGGGAAATGGAGGAAGAGACACATGTCTTTCGGACGAGCTTGAATCAAATGTGTTTTTCCGCCCACGTTTGGCGCCCACCGTGTCTTAATGGGCTCAAAGGCCGTCGTGTCACGTCTGATTGAAGTTACTAGTCTACCCCTATCGACAGCAGTGTAAATCCGGTTGATAAGGATGTCAAGTGTCAGGGGTAGACAATAATTTCCATCTTGCAAACACTTGCTTCGGGCAGCCCACAAATTATAGTGGGTGTTTAGCCGCTTCCTTCAAAACTTGGGAGAATTAGCATTCACGTTGCCCTAGGACCTGGCAAACTAAATTCAAATCCAGTTTGTATTCGATTACGAATATCCATAGATAATTATACGTTTTGTTATTTATTTCTTCAAAACCACAACAAAGATTTATTCCACCTTTATCTATGATTATGATTTAGAAATACCATGATCTTCGAATTCAGTAGGTTGGATACACTCTGATGCAAACGTATATTTCATCCAATACAATATGCTCACACGAAAAACAGTTCACCTTATGTCAATCATACAAGTACTGAGGATTACCTCGCCTAAAAAATTTGGATCATTACAACACATGGACAACATGGAATTCCAGATAACATAGGGGGTCTTGCAACATAATCCATTCAGAGACATGACACAACATGCAAGTACAATAATCTAATGACAATTTCAACTAGTATCTAAAGAAGAACCGGGATTACCTTGGGCTTCAGATAGCAGAAACAACAGGACCTCCTCCATCTTCAAATGCAACATTCTTACTTCCTCCAATTCTTGGGTTGCTTGCATAATGTGTGCCGCTAATTCCATAATTTCCAGCCTCAAGATAAAGATTACCTCATTCATGGCAGCCACACCATCTCTTTCTGCCTCTAGTAGAGCCTCAAGCACTATAATATTTGTGCTCAGACTGCTCTCCGGCGGTGTTGCCTCTGAACTGCTACCATCTGGTAACATGGATGGCGCACTGCTTCCACAAATAGATTCTGGGGTTGTACATTGTGTCCTAGTGTGAACGGCATCCTGAAAGGTTTCCGCTGGACATAAGTAAGGGATAGTTATCGTATGATCCAGGCAGTAAACTTACATGGTAAACAACGGACGAATTATTGCCGAGCATGGCAAACTATATTTAAATGGTTTGAAGTAGCATTAGCCGAAAAGAAAATAAAATGGTAAGATGAAAGTTGCCAAGGCATCTAAGCAATTGAAATAATCTGAGAAAGCACTTAACAGTGTGGCCTCATATAAACTACGAGGACAGTCTTGTGATGAAGTTGAGAGGAAAAGTTAAGGACTCAAATGAAATAGGCATGCATTTCTTTACGATAGTACAGCAGGCACTGCTGACATATTGGCCAACTCAGGTATAACATAACAACAAACAAGGGTTCGAATCAAGCAATACAGCAAAGCAGACAACTGAACTATTTGTAATTCGGTAGGATTACACGTTGAGGGCACAAGCCAAGAAAGCAGCCCACTCGCATTACATTTAACATGTACTAAGACACAATGGCTTAACATATGTTGCTATGAAGCCTAGCTGCTGTTGCAATGTTCTTTGAAGATATCGTCAGCATCTTGTGGTTGCAAATCTAGTTGTTGTAGTTTATTATGCACCATCTATTGAGGTAAAATTAATTTTAATCGCATGCACTGGTCCGAATTGATCATCAATGGTTCATCTAAACTAATGAAAGAAGGGTGTGTGCATAAACAACAATATATCTGCTTCCCTCTATTTTTATGCTTGTTTGAGGTGCCAACACCAAAAGAACAAATATTTTGCTTGATGGGGTTGGCAGCTCCATAATTAATAGAAGCATCAAAATAGTCATGCAACTTGGGAAGATCAAGAACACACAAACAAGTAATGAACAGAGGCTCAGAGCAGTGATGTATAGCTAGCATCAGAAAATGTAGGGTAAAACGAACAAAAAGCAGCGGAACCACATGCTAGTTTGCTGATGTGTAATTAAGCATAGAGAACATTAAGCAGTCTGATGGAACCAACAGGTGGCATCAGAACAAAACTAAATCATATTAACTATATGTGCACTGGTATGTAATTTAACACATGTAACATGTTCACTGCCAGAAGTATGGCCCTACAGGTGCGAGCAGAATAACACGTCTCATGAAAAACTAAATGATGCCCTGAAGAAATTCAAAGGTGCGGTGCTTATGCTAGGAAAGTGAACGTAGGTGCTGGCCGTTGGATAATAGTACCTGATTCTTGGCGGCATATGGGTATCGTTGTCATACTTGATAGCTAAGGATCGTCGATGGTGCTCGTGTAGCGGTTGAGTTTGGGACGGTTGTCGCCGTTGCTGAAGCTGCTCCGGTGCTACGGTTGCGGCGCCTGTGGACATACAAGAAAGCTCATCTGTGGTAAGTGAACAGTTGCACGATAAAGAGAAAAACCGAAGGAGTACAAATCGAAACAACCTGATGAGGCTGCGGCGTCGATAAAGCAGGGCCGGTGGAGTTGAATATGGCGTCCGTGGAGCAGGTCCGGTGCAGTGGACGAAGGCTTCGGCGGGCGTGTTGTATAGTGCTTTCGGTGAGGCAGATCTGTTGCGTCGGACGAGGGCTTGTATGAAGGGCCAGCGAAGGGGCGGACGAGGGAGTCAGTGAAGGGCCTATGCTATGGTGGAGGGCGCCGGTTAAGCAGATCCGGTGCGGTGGACCATGATGGCGGTCAAGGAGATCTGGAACGATGGACAAGCCAGTCGCTGAAGCAGCTCCAGTGAAGTGGTGAGTTGGCAGTTGGGGGTTCCAAGGTGCGGAAGGTAGATCCAACGGGGTGTGAGGTCCACCGCTGCGGCGGAGGACTAGATTCGGCGGCTTGCCATGGTTGGGGAGGGGTCAGGGAGGGAAATGGGAGGGGCTCTGGGGAAGAATGTTGGGGGTAAAGAGGGGAAAATAGTGGAGTTACCAAAGCAGCCCTTTTCCGTTCATGTGGCAGGGGTAAAACAGGAATTCGCAGGGCTAAACTTTCGGGCGCGTGATATTTCGATGTGAGCGAGAAGTTTGAAAGCTTTGGGCGCCTAAAATTATAAGTATTCTGCTCTCGTACAGCTGACTATGATATCATGCCCGACAATTTGTTTGTTTTGCACGCAAAAAAATGTGCAAGTTTTGAAAATCAATGTCTCCAAGTCGAAACTTAGATTGTCCATTCAATTCAAATATGGATCATTGAGCTACTACAAGCAAATACCATCATACGGTCCAATTCAAATGAAATTCCAAATGTGTTAATCCTAAATATGATGACAAAAGCAAAAATGTGTATGTGTATGAATAAAGTGGATGATTATAAAGTTTGAACATGCCCGTATGTGTATATCTCTAGGTTTGATATATGAATTTGAAATCACGAAATCCCGGCTTAAAAAATGTACCTCCATTTAAATGAATTACAAAAGCTAATGATGGAGTCGAATTACAAAATTCCAATCTTAGGTTTGTAATTCTGGTACATCAAGGTATATCACGCATGCTCAAAAGTATCTTTATCTCATAGTACAAACTATGAAACAAATGGATCAACCATGAGTGCACAATATCTCAATTACGCTAAAGTCCCTCAAATATAGACACCTCACTCTTTATCTGAAGTCAACCCCGCCCCCCCCACCACCACACACACACACACATAGAGAAGTCGTTCTCTCCCCCAAACACCAACACACGAGCACATTAACACCCCTCTCTCTTGTAAAGTCCAGATCCCAACATAGGTCTCTATCACTTTGTCTCTCCGGCATGCACACATCTCGTCCCTCACTCTCTAAGTCTCCCGCTATATCTCTTACCCAAGCACGTGCACTATGTAGAGTGTATATTTCCCATACACACAAAATGTCACCCCCAAATGTCTATCTCCCTAGTTATGTGGTTCTCGCGCACTCACCTCACACACCACCCCCACTGCAAACAAGCACACTTTGTCTCCTTGTGCACCACTCTCCTCTTTCTATCTCTCCCACATGCGGACCCGCCCCGGCTCCTTCCCTGCATACATACATGTCGTGACTATTTGCATGGCCCCCTAATGTATAATCGTTCTCGATTTCGCACATTGTTCTCTACACCATCTATTCTAGATCTCTCACGAAGTCCCTATCACACACACGATGACTCGCTTCCCTTGCGTCTCCGTTCATAGGCTAATTTCAGACAACATCAACATTGTCTCCCTATCTATACGCCATTTATGGACACAAACGACCCCTCTCGCCCCCTCTCTTCCTCTCTCTCTATCTCCGTCGCTAGCTCTCTCTCTTTCTCTTGCTCTCACACCCCTCTCCCACACACACACTCGATGTCTCTTCCAAATAGTCTGCTCCCCCAGCCCGCACCCGTGCTATCCCACTACTACACATGTCACACCATTCCCCCTTCCCTTATACTAGGTTTACATCATCAGTGGTCTCTCTACTCCACGTACACTCTCTCCCTCTCACACACAAACGCGTGCACAAACACACACAAACACGCACAAACACCCATTTATCTGGATCCTCATCTCTCCCCATGTCCGCATGTGTATCTCACACACTCACTCTCTAATTATGTATATGTGTCTCCATGTTACACAACACAAAGCCCCATGTACATGTCTCTCTCTATCCTCCACACACATAGACACAAAAAATCTGTTATCATTGCCTCAGTCTCTAACATATCACACATGCACTCTCTCTCTCTCTCTCTCTCTCTCTCTCTCTCGCAAACACGCTCATCAAGGGTTTCCCCATGAATAACTTACCATCTATTCATCAATAGTCGTGGCAGTACGGCGAACACGAGACGTGAAAAAGAATAAATCTACACGTGCTTAGACCACCTAGTATGACTACTAGGACTAGAGCAAGCCAAAAAGCGCGTCGCCATCACCCCCTCCTTGTCGGCGACGGGAAAATCTTTGTTTTACACAGTCGAGAAGTCATTGTGCTAAGGCCCCACATGCCGAGGCGTTGAATAGAATGTAGATGCTAGTTTACAGAAGCAAGTATCGATAATACGTTTGTATCTCCATACTTATATTTCTTCTCTTATAAAAAACCGAGGTGGTGATGATGGTACGTGTGCCATCTTGCAATATAGACCGTCCGATCTATATCTGACGGATGGAAATTAAACTAAAAGATACCTGCACCCCTCTCCACATTTGCAGACAAGGCCTTCCCTCGTTCATCCCTATCTCCAACAAACCTCATTGTTGAGCAATTAAGAAAGGAAGCCTCTGGAACAAACTGGCCTGGTGGCTGCTGCCGGCGTCGTCAATCCCCATGCCTCCGCTCAGTCCGACCACCAACCACCACCACACCCCACTCCTCTTCACCTTACCTCATATTTCTTGAGATATCATTAGTTTTTACACATGGGATTACTCCCGCAAGGGTCAATCACAACAAGTGTTTTATAAAAAAATGCATCTTGATGTTCCGTGCAATGCACGGATCTTGCTAGTACTCCTACACAAGACTAAGTTGGTGATGCTGGTGTGTCTGCCATCCGTTGTTTCTGACCATTAGATCTACATCTAACAATTGTGAGGTAAGTTGTTGCCTTTTCTCACCAACATCCCACTTGTCTACCAATTTGCAGAAAAACCCATAATTAGTATCTTAAAACCAACCACATCCCTCCCTGACCTCACCAAAGCAGCCCAAGGAATATATTCTAATTGAAACATATGTATATCAAAATTAGAGTGTTTTGTACCAAGTTTGTGAATAAGTATTATTCTAATTATGATTCGTTGCAATGGACATGAACATTGCTAGTATTTCCAACCATGCATTTTTTCCTAGTATTCCATAGTTTCGAGTTTTCCATCAAGATATTAGTCACTCATGGTTGATATTTACTTTCAATCATGTACACATATGCACTATGTAACTAGCCTTTCTTATTGGCTTCCAAAGCTTAACTTTCACTCCTACTTACAATATGTAGAGTATTTAACAAAAAAACAACCACTTTCAACCAGCCCTAGGAAGAATCTGTTGTACAAAAAATAGCAAAAACATACCCAAAATTTCTTAATCCACGCCAAAAACTACTACCTAGTACTCCTACCGATTAGGTTCGTTTAAACCCATTTATGACAGGGTTGGCCCACACGTCCGTGCCAACGAGACAGCTTAAACCAACACATTTTGTTTGACCGTTGACACGAGGGACCCACGTCTGACCTTCTATCCTGTTATTCCCCCTCAAATCATTATTTTTCCTGAACATTACTTCAAACAGTACTCATGCGTGTTCGTCGGTGGCACCGGTGATGAGCGAGTTGGTCGCCGCTCCGCCGGACGGGCCGGGCGCCGCGCTGGCCTCCGCACGGGTTGACAGGCTGGCCCGAGCGTGACTCACGACCGTGCAAGCCGCTGCGCTGGCCTTCGCTCGAGCCAGATGGCTGGCCTGAGCGCGGCGCGCGCGAGCAAGCCGCCGCGCTGCCATACCAATCTAGCTAGCAAACCTTGCAGACAAGAAGCTGGACAGAGCTATCTTGGCTAGCTAGTGGCCGCGAGCGCCGGACGGAGCTGGAATCCGGGCTGGCGCAACATGGGCTCCGCACCGCCGGCGGTTTTGACCTCACCTTCTGCCGGTGGCGGTAGCTGCGTCCCATGGCCGAGGATGACTAGGTGGACGGGCCGGAGGTAGGAGGTCACTCGAGGATTTTTGTTGGTAAGAGCATGTACAATGGTTGATAAGGTAGTCTTATCTTTAAGTCTGCCACGTATGCAAGTGGTAGTAGTTTCTTGGCATTTTAGTGGTTTCTTGCATTATTAGGGGTTTCTTGTAAGGAACAATGTACGTACTACTAGCGACAAAAGGCGATTCTAGGTTGCGTTGTACTCCAACGAGTACTACTAGTGGTCGCGGGAGTGTATACCTCGTTTTGTGGGTTCGATTCCGGCCGAACGCACGACGACCTTTTTTTTAGAAATAGTACTACTTCACTTTGTTGCGAGCCATATTTTACACAGGTAGTTTGAGTTTTGAAGTCGAACAGACGTGCGGCCCCACAATCTGGGTGCACTGGACAGCCTAGCCACGTGAACGGGGTTTCCTTCCCAGCATCCCGTGGCTCGCATGCTCGCCCTAGCTGCACCTTGCTTGCAGCTTCCTCATCAGCTAGTAGCATATTTAAACTAGCGCCTACCAATTAAGCCCGAGGAGCCGGAAAAGCCTGACGGGGCATTAGGAACTGTGCAATATGGATCCGTACATAAAGTGCTCTACTACTACTCTGTAGCTTGTGGCGTTGCACGCATGGACTTCACTCCATTATCGGCTCTACTATAAAAGAAATTCCTCTTGACGTGTTTTTTTAAACGGAGGCAAAAGCTTTGCTTCATCTCATTCATAAAGAAGGAACTACTAACAAAGTTCGACGAGATCCATTACACCTCCACAAATGGAAGCGAAAAACCTAGTCTCGCTGTATCAAATAACTCAAATGTTCTGCCCCTGCAGTAACTGTCGCTGATAAACAGGCTGCTAGTGTGTGCGTGAGAGGAGCGGCTGAGTAGGCCAGCTACTCCTACGTGAGAGGAGCGGCTGAATATAGCATCGAGAGTACCCACTAGGCCACTACGCAGGTGTACTTCCCCTGCATTGATAGTACATCGGTGGTCCTAGAGAACAGTAGTACCCTCCACTTCCAACTGTAGCTCCTTGGCCCCGAGATTCAAGAGTTCAAAATTGGTGCACTATACTAGACTAGACTAGAAGTACAGTACATCGCACTACTAGTTGAGAAAAGTAGTACTGGTACTGCTACAGTACAAGTACGTACTCCTCCGTCACATAATGTAAGATGTTTTTGACACTAGTTGGCGTGTACAAAAAATGGCAAAAACATACCCAAAATTTCTTAATCCACGCCAAAAACTACTATAAAGTGCCAAAAAATTCTTACTAGTGCTATTATTTACAGTATAATGCAATCCCATAACATTCCATAATGCTAGTACTAGTACTACCTCCGTCCGGGTTTATTAGTCCTTATTGTATTTTGTGCCAAATTTTGACCATAGATTAAACTAACAAAATGTTCACGCATGTCACCAAACATTATATTTTTGAAAACTATATTCAAATACGAATCCAATGAGATATTTTTTCTTGACATGCATTAATATTTTGTTAGTTAAATCTTTAGTCAAAATTTGGCACAAACAACAAAGGGGACCTATAAACCAGGATGGAGGTAGTAGTAAATAATAGCCTCACCCCTTCGCCGAGGAACGATTTACAGTTGGAAGGGACGAGGCCCTGCGGTTAATACACTCTTATCTCCTCCTCGCCAGTTCCCCTCCCCCTGAAGAGAAGGCAGTTCGTCGCTGCTCCCATGGATTCGCCAGGCGGTTCTCCTCCTTGTCGGGGCTGGGAGACCTTGGACGACGATCCTCTGGGAGAAATCGCACGCCGCTCCGACGTCCTCACCGCTGCAAGACTCGGTGCTTCCTGCACCAACTTTTTCAAGACACTGCTTAAACAGGCTTGGGAAAAGGCCATGCTTGTTGGTCTTCCATTCGTCCTCGAGGAGAAGGTTCTTCTATGGGACAATCCTTCGAACGGTCCACCACTCCCTGGCCATTGTTGCATGTTGACTCTGCTAGAGTTGACGACGTTGAGAGGTAGTCGGATTTTGTCCGATGAGCAGGTCAGTAATGGAGTTTCATCATGTAGTACTTAGTTATTCCATTTCCATCCCGTAATTTCTCCGCTGCCCACCGTCTTATATATAGGTCTGGTTTGGTGCCAACGAAGATTGGCTTGCATACCTCCGGTCGGATACCACCATCATTTTGCACAACATCCACAACAGTGCGGCCGTTCCGGTGGACCCCTTCTCCACCATTGGGATCGGCCTTCCGGACTGGCTGGGATTGAATACGTATGATGATGCCTACATGAGATTGAAGAAGATAGCAATTGCGGACCCGCCGACAAAGCAACACGGCTACGGCGATTACTATCTCATCGCGGTGTTCGACATAAGGATTGCCATCAATGCAAGACGCAGTAATGGCAGAGGCTGGAGCATGTTGGCGATGGCAGATTTGTACCCCTACACGTTCGAAGACGCCATGCGCCATCTAGGCTGCATCTTCACGGTGACAAGCCAGGGGACTTGTTTCATCTGGTTGCCATCCTATGGTACAGGAGATTACAAACGGAATGCACAAACCATCATTTGCATCCCTAACGGCACTCCATTATTTTGCAGGGACCAGTCATCCCCCGATCAAAATAAGATCGCCGATCCTAGATGTGCATTTGCATCCACGATTCGGTCTAACCTGGAACCTTGTAGCTGACTTTGGCATATTGGGATCAACTATCTTAGCAGTCGTTACCCATGGTACCACTGATGTGCAACATGGTCACACAATCTACCACGATCGGACCGTCACCATCTACCCAGGTATTCCATTTTTTTACCCTCTCGCCTTCTCTTTCATTGTTGTACTAGTAGTATACTTAGTAGTACTAGTAGGAGTACTTTTTACCTTGGAGGACGCGTATAGCTAGCTAGGCCCTTGAAGACTTGAACCCACTAGCTGCCACCATTTTTGTTTTTCCATGTCTTACTATCTCATCCATGTAGCCAAGAGTGGCTATATATAATAAGCCGGTTATTTTACTTCCTCTATACCGGAGTAGTGCTATTTGCTGCACAGTATTACTGACCGCCATATTTGAGCACAACATTATTATGCATGGACCTTGACTATGTATGTCACCATGTGTCCAGATCTGGGATGCCGCGTGTACCAGATGAACGGCGCCGAGTTCGACCCCCGTGATGCTACGTGGGTGCCGAGGAACACTCTTGGAGAGTACTCGCTTTTCATCGGGGACAGCTACCCCATTGTGACGCGGATGCCACCTTCCGTGCACGACACGGAAGGCCTATCGTTCATGAAGCATGGTTGTCTCTTCATTGCGCACCGCCGGATGAACGACATGCTGGGACATGCTATCCCTGATTTATGCCGCTTCAGCTTGGACGAGTCTCCATCGTGTGGAACCGGACTAGAAAGCTGCGACAATGATTCCCGTTGCCCACTGCTATGGATATTGCCATCCATGAAGAACACCTGGGACTGGAACCTGGAGGAGGACATGCATGTAGCCCATCTATAACGTGTAAGTGGAGTACGGTATTTGTGAAGGGTAGCGCTGTGAATATATGTAGACTAGTCGTGCACAAATTTATCACATGAATTGGAGATGAACTTGTGTGGCATACTGGCATTTGTCCTTTAGAATTTATTACTAGTAAATGTGTTATGTGTACGTGCAACTTGTGTGGTTGTTGCACGGGCTCCAACACGCTCTTTGAGAAAAAAGGTGGCACAACTTTGGATATACGTGACGTGGCGGCATCATACAGTAGCATCGTTCGCTATAGTTGTAGTACACTCCTACTAGGATGACAACTCCTATAAAACCTTGCGCTTGGCTCTTTGCCTCTTCAGGAGGTTCAACAGTTCGTACTCATGTGAACCTTGCACTTGGCTCTTCGCCTCTTCGGAAGGTCCAACAATGATTATACTACAGTACAATATGCTTCTGGCAATCTGACACCGATTGAACTGCTGCACGTCCACCGCTAGGGCGAGGGCGAGGGCGAGGGAGAGGGAGAGGTAGGGAGAGGGAGAGGGTGCTGTAGTCAAAACCCTCTCCCCGTCCTGTGAACCACCGCGCGCGTGGGCGAGGGAGAGGCATAGTAAGCAAGCTTCTCCTCGTTCTGCGAGTTGACGGGACACAGAAAAGGAGTACTAGTACTAGTAGTAGTCCATACTGCATCCTTTCCGATTAATATGGCTTAATTTGAAACGAGAAAAATACACTGGCGGTCAACGTATGTAACAATACGCTCTTTACGGTCACTATATATAGTTTTGCGGCGATTATACGATCACTAGCTCATCGTAGAGCACCGTATTGCACCATACTGACCGGCCACATAGTCGACGTGGCACTTGTTGGGTTTCGTAGTAATTTCAAAAAATTTCCTACGCACACGCAAGATCATGTGATGCATAGCAACGAGAGGGGAGAGTGTTGTCTACATACCCTTGTAGACCGTAAGCGGAAGCGTTAGCACAACGCGGTTGATGTAGTCGTACGTCTTCACGGCCCGACCGATCAAGCACCGAAACTACGACACCTCCGAGTTCGAGCACACGTTCAGCTCGATGACGATCCCCGGACTCCGATCCAGCAAAGTGTCGGGGAAGAGTTTCGTCAGCACGACGGCGTGGTGACGATCTTGATGAACTACAGCAGCAGGGCTTCGCCTAAACTCCGCTACAGTATTATCGAGGAATATGGTGGCTGGGGCCGCCGCACACGGCTAAGGAATAGATCATGTGGTTCAACTTCTTGTGTCTTTGGTGCTAGCCCTGCCCCTCTATTTATATGTTGAGCCCCGGGGTCGAAACTTGGAGCAAAAGCCTCCTCAAAGTCGGTTTTGCCCGAAAGGCAAGAGTCCCACTCGGACTCCAGGACCAAACGCCACAATCCTTGGCATCTGGCCCAGACGCCATGGGCCTCGGCGTCTGGCCCAGGGCCAGACGCCAGGGTCTCCGGCGTTTGGCCCCCTGAACTCCGCAAAACTCCTTTTGCACCGATCTAAAGCCTCATGGGCTTGACCCCTTGGCCTAACCATATCATCCAATATATGAATCTTTACGTCTCGACCATTTCGAGACTCCTCGTCATGTCCCCAATCTCATCCGGGACTCCGAACTCCTTCGGTACATCAAAACATGTAAACTCATAATATAACTGTCATCGTAACCTTAAGCGTGCGGACCCTACGGGTTCGAGAACAATGTAGACATGACCGAGACACGTCTCCGGTCAATAACCAATAGCGGGACCTGGATGCCCATATTGGCTCCTACATATTCTACAAAGATCTTTATCGGTCAGACCGCATAACAACATACGTTGTTCCCTTTATCATCGGTATGTTACTTGCCCGAGATTCGATCGTCGGTATCCAATACCTAGTTCAATCTCGTTACCGGCAAGTCTCTTTACTCGTTCCGTAATACATCATCTCACAACTAACATATTAGTTGTAATGCTTGCAAGGCTTATGTGACGTGTATTACCGAGAGGGCCCAGAGATACCTCTCCGACAATCGGAGTGACAAATCCTAATCTCGAAATACGCCAACCCAACATCGACCATTGGAGACACCTGTAGTACTCCTTTATAATCACCCAGTTACGTTGTGACGTTTGGTAGCACCCAAAGTGTTCCTCAGGCAAACGGGAGTTGCATAATCTCATAGTCATAGGAACATGTATAAGTCATGAAGAAAGCAATAGCAACATACTAAATGATCAGGTGCTAAGCTAATGGAATGGGTCATGTCAATCAGATCATTCAACTAATGATGTGACCTCGTTAATCAAATAACAACTCATTGTTCATGGTCAAGAAACATAACCATCTTTGATTAACGAGCTAGTCAAGTAGAGGCATACTAGTGACACTCTGTTTGTCTATGTATTCACACATGTATTATGTTTCCGGTTAATACAATTCTAGCATGAATAATAAACATTTATCATGATATAAGGAAATAATAACTTTATTATTGCCTCTAGGGCATATTTCCTTCAGTCTCCCACTTGCACTAGAGTCAATAATCTAGTTCACATCGCCATGTGATTTAACAGCAATAGTTCACATCACCATGTGATTAACACCCATAGTTCACATTGCTATGTGACCAACACCCAAAGGGTTTACTAGATTCAGTAATCTAGTTCACATCGCTATGTGATTAACACCCAAGGATTACTAAGGTGTGATCATGTTTTGCTTGTGAGAGAATCTTAGTCAACGGGTCTGCCACATTCAGATCCTCATGTATTTTGCAAATTTCTATGTCAACAATGCTCTACATGGAGCTACTCTAGCTAATTGCTCCCACTTTCAATATGTATCTAGATCGAGAATTAGAGTCATCTAGATTAGTGTCAAACTTGCATCGGCATAACCCTTTACGACGAACCTTTTTCCATAATCGAGAAACATATCCTTATTCCACTAAGGACAATTTTGACCGCTCTCCAGTGATCTACTCCTAGATCACTATTGTACTCCCTTGCCAAACTCAGTGGTATGGCATACAATAGATCTGGTATACAGCATGGCATACTTTATAGAACCTATGACTGAGGCATAGGGAATGACTTTCATTCACTTTCTATTTTCTGCCGTGGTCGGGCTTTGAGTCTTACTCAACTTCACACCTTGCAACACAGGCAAGAACTCCTTCTTTGACTGTTCCATTTTGAACTATTTCAAAAATTTATCAAGGTATGTATTCATTGAAAAATCTTATCAAGCGTCTTCATCTATCTATATAGATCTTGATGCTCAATGTGTAAGCAGCTTCACCAAGGTCTTTCTTTGAAAAACTTTTCTTCAAGTATCCTTTCATGCTTTGCAGAATAATTCTACATTATTTCCGATCAACAATATGTCATTCACATATACTTATCAGAAATGTTGTAGTGCTCCCACTCACTTTCTTGTAAATACAGGCTTCACCGTAAGTCTGTACAAAAACTATATGCTTTGATCAACTTATCAAAGCGTATATTCCAACTCCGAGATTCTTGCACCAGTCCATAAATGGATCGCTGGATCTTGCACACTTTGTTAGCTCCCTTTGGATAGACAAAACCTTCCGGTTGCATCATATACAACTCTTCTTCCAGAAATCCATTCAGGAATGCAGTTTTGACATCCATCTGCCAAATTTCATAATCATAAAATGCGGCAATTGCTAACATGATTCGGACAGACTTTTAAGCATCGATACGAGTAAGAAAATCTCATCGTATTCAACACCTTGAACTTTGTCAAAAACCTTTTTCGACAAGTCTAGCTTTGTAGATAGTAACACTACTATCAATGTCCGTCTTCCTCTTGAAGATCCATTTATTCTTAATGACTCACCGATCATCGGGCAAGTCAATCAAAGTCTACACTTTGTTCTCATACATGGATCATATCTCAGATTTCATGGCCTCAAGCCATTTCGTGGAATCTGGGCTCATCATTGCTTCCTCATAGTTCGTAGGTTCATCATGGTCTAGTAACATGACTTCCAGAACATGATTACCGTACCACTCTGGTGCGGATCTTACTCTGGAAGACCTACGAGGTTTGGTAGTAACTTGATCTGAAGTTTGATGATCATCATCATTAACTTCCTCACTTATTGGTGTAGGAATCACTGGAACTGATTTCTGTGATGAACTACTTTCCAATAAGGGAGAAGGTATAATTACCTCATCAAGTTCTACTCTCCTCCCACTCACTTCTTTCGAGAGAAACTCCTTCTCTGGAAAGGATCCATTTTAGCAACGAATGTCTTGCCTTCGGATCTGTGATAGAAGGTGTACCCAACAATTTCCTTTGGGTATTCTATGAAGACGCACTTCTCCGATTTGGGTTTGAGCTTATCAGGATGAAACTTTTTCACATAAGCATCGCAGCCCCAAACTTTAAGAAACAACAGCTTAGGTTTACTGCTAAACCATAGTTCATACAGTGTCGTCTCAACGGATTTAGATGGTGCCCTATTTTAAAACGTGAATGCAGCTGTCTCTAATGCATAACCCCAAAACGATAGTGGTAAAGAGATATCATAGATCGCACCATATCAAATAAAGTGCGGTTACGACATTCGGACACACCATAACGATGTGGTGTTCCAGGTGGCGTGAGCTGTGAAACTATTCCACATTGTTTTAATTGAAGACCAAACTCATAACTCAAATATTTGTCTCCGCGATCAGATCGCAGAAACTTTATTTTCTTGTTACGATGATTTTTCCACTTCACTCTGAAATTCTTTGAACCTTTCAACTATTTCAGACTTATGTTTCATCAAGTAGATATACCCATATCTGCTCAAATCATCTTGTGAAGGTCAGAAAACAACGATGCTTGCCACGAGCATCAGCACTCATTGGATCGCATACATCGGTATGTATTATTTCCAATAAGTCAGTAGCTCGTTCCATTGTTCCGAAGAACGGAGTTTTAGTCATCTTGCCCAAAAGGCACAGTTCGCAAGCATCAAGTGATTCATAATCAAGTGATTCCAAAATTCCATCAGTATGGAGTTTCTTCATGCGCTTTACACCAATATGACCTAAACGGCAGTGCTACAAACAAGTTGCACTTATCATTATTAACTTTGCATCTTTTGGTTTCAATATTATGATTATGTGTATCACTACGATCGAGATCCAACAAACTATTTTCATTGGGTGTGTAACCATATAAGGTTCTATTCATGTAAACAGAACAACAATTTATTCTCTTACTTAAATGAATAATCGTATTACAATAAACATGATCAAATCATATTCATGCTCAACGCAAACACCAAATAACACTTATTTAGGTTCAACACTAATCCCGAAAGTATAGGGAGTGTGTGACGATGATCATATCAATCTTGGAACCACTTCCAACACACATCGTCACTTCACCCTTAACTAGTCTCTATTTATTCTGCAACTCCCGTTTCGAGTTACTAATCTTAGCAACTGAACTAGTATCAAATACTGAGGGTTTGCGATAAACACTAGTAAAGTACACATCAATAACATGTATATCAAATATACTTATGTTCACTTTGCCATCCTTCTTATCCGCCAATCACTTGGGGTAGATCCGCTT
>NC_041391.1:170071434-170123779 GCF_002162155.2 Triticum dicoccoides | reverse complement strand
TGCAAAAACAAGTTAGACGTCCTCTACTTTGTTGTTGCATGTTTTACGTGGCTGCTACGGGCTTAAGTAAGAACCAATCTCACCTACGCATCAAAACCACAACGATAGTTTGTCAAATAGACTCTGTTTTAACCTTCGCAAGGACCGGGCGTAGCCATACTTGGTTCAACTAAAGTTGGAGAGGCAGTCGCCCGCAAGCCATCTCTGTGCAAAGCACGTCGAGGGAACCGGTCTCGCGTAAGCGTACGCGTAAGGTTGGTCCGGGTCGTCTCGTCCAACAATACCGCCGAACCAAAGTATGACATGCTGGTAGGCAGTATGACTTGTATCGTCCACAACTCACTTGTGTTCTACTCGTGCATATAACATCAACATAAATAACCTGGCTCGGATGCCACTGTTGGGTTTCGTAGTAATTTCAAAATTTTTCCTACGCACACGCAAGATCATGTGATGCATAGCAACGAGAGGGGAGAGTGTTGTCTACATACCCTTGTAGACCGTAAGCGGAAGCGTTAGCACAACGCGGTTGATGTAGTCGTACGTCTTCACGGCCCGACCGATCAAGCACCGAAACTACGGCACCTCCGAGTTCGAGCACACGTTCAGCTCGATGACGATCCCCGGACTCCGATCCAGCAAAGTGTCGGGGAAGAGTTTCGTCAGCACGACGGCGTGGTGACGATCTTGATGAACTACAGCAGCAGGGCTTCGCCTAAACTCCGCTACAGTATTATCGAGGAATATGGTGGCTGGGGCCGCCGCACACGGCTAAGGAATAGATCACGTGGATCAACTTCTTGTGTCTTTGGTGCTAGCCCTGCCCCTCTATTTATATGTTGAGCCCCGGGGTCGAAACTTGGAGCAAAAGCCTCTTCAAAGTCGGTTTTGCCCGAAAGGCAAGAGTCCCACTCGGACTCCAGGACCAAACGCCACAATCCTTGGCGTCTGGCCCAGACGCCATGGGCCTCGGCGTCTGGCCCAGGGCCAGACGCCAGGGTCTCCGGCGTTTGGCCCCCTGAACTCCGCAAAACTCCTTTTGCACCGATCTAAAGCCTCATGGGCTTGACCCCTTGGCCTAACCATATCATCCAATATATGAATCTTTACGTCTCGACCATTTCGAGACTCCTCGTCATGTCCCCAATCTCATCCGGGACTCCGAACTCCTTCGGTACATCAAAACATGTAAACTCATAATATAACTGTCATCGTAACCTTAAGCGTGCGGACCCTACGGGTTCGAGAACAATGTAGACATGATCGAGACACGTCTCCGGTAAATAACCAATAGCGGGACCTGGATGCCCATATTGGCTCCTACATATTCTACAAAGATCTTTATCGGTCAGACCGCATAACAACATACGTTGTTCCCTTTATCATCGGTATGTTACTTGCCCGAGATTCGATCGTCGGTATCCAATACCTAGTTCAATCTCGTTACCGGCAAGTCTCTTTACTCGTTCCGTAATACATCATCTCACAACTAACATATTAGTTGTAATGCTTGCAAGGCTTATGTGATGTGTATTACCGAGAGGGCCCAGAGATACCTCTCCGACAATCGGAGTGACAAATCCTAATCTCGAAATACGCCAACCCAACATCGACCATTGGAGACACCTGTAGTACTCCTTTATAATCACCCAGTTACGTTGTGACGTTTGGTAGCACCCAAAGTGTTCCTCCGGCAAACGGGAGTTGCATAATCTCATAGTCATAGGAACATGTATAAGTCATGAAGAAAGCAATAGCAACATACTAAATGATCAGGTGCTAAGCTAATGGAATGGGTCGTGTCAATCAGATCATTCAACTAATGATGTGACCTCGTTAATCAAATAACAAATCATTGTTCATGGTCAGGAAACATAATCATCTTTGATTAACGAGCTAGTCAAGTAGAGGCATACTAGTGACACTCTGTTTGTCTATGTATTCACACATGTATTATGTTTCCGGTTAATACAATTCTAGCATGAATAATAAACATTTATCATGATATAAGGAAATAATAACTTTATTATTGCCTCTAGGGCATATTTCCTTCAACACTTTGTTGACTGGTTAAATTGTCACCTGGTTTCTGGGTCCCACCTGTCAGTTGGCAGAGCAAAGAAATCAGTTAAACAAAACTTTACGCAGGCGCGACACGAGTCCAACTCTTGCGCGCGAACCGCCCTGGCTGTGTATTTGAGTGCATGCATGTGTCCTCCCTCGGTCTTCCAACAAAGAGTGTACATCGGCTACAAAACAAAGAGTGTGGTACATAATGTACATCTACACTTCCAATGCATTTAGCCTTTAATCTAAATCGATATTGATTGACTAATGCACCAACTTGTGCTGTAGGTATAGGCTACATGTCTATCCTTAATTACAGCATGCAACAGCCTTCGTTTAATCTTCTTATCTCAATGGTCGCATGCACAAATAAGTCTGCTACTATTGGGCGTTAATTATGCCCTAGTCAATGTGTAAATCTCTAAATGTACAGTCGTTCACGGACGTAGGGAGTAGGTTGAGCGCTTGAGCGTGAGCTGTGTGTGTTGCGTCGTCTGCTGTGTGCCGCATGGGTGTGTGAGTGTTGCGTGCGTCCATGTGTACGTGTGAGTGTTGCATGTTGCATGCATTCATGCATGCATGGGGCTTACTCCCTGCCATTGACATGTTCATATTTCAAGCTTCCTCTGTTCCCTCCATATGGTGATACTCCCTCTGTTCCCAAATACTCCCTCCGTTCCAAAATAGATGACTCAACTTTGTACTAAGTTTAGTACAAAATTGGGTCATCTATTTTGGAACGGAGGGAGTAGTACAGAGTAAAAGCCTCCCTCTGTTCCCAAATACGGAGTATTTGTCTTTCTACAGATTTCAACAAGTGACTAGGTACAGAGCAAAACGAGTGAAGTGAGCGTAGAGGCATAGGGATACTGTAGAAAGGAAGTCCTCGTGATCCATTATTCCCCATATCGGTCAGAGAGAACTATTCAACTAGTCTTCGCAGTGAAGTGACAATACACGCTGCAGCAGATGGGGCACGTAATTAATAAGCTGAACCAGTGTGTTGTTGTTACAAATCAGCCTTACCCAGTACTGCCATCATGTTTGCCAGTAGAGAACGCTTCCACAAATACACCTATGCACCTCTGTTCTCCATTAACTGACATATGGGCCCTCTTGTGGTAGACCCGCATGTCTTCGGTGTAACTATTTACACTCCGAAGGACGGTATATCCTGGTAGTAGTACTAGTAGAATTGAGGTTTAATGCACTTTCTTCCCCGTCTTCCACTCTTCTTCCTCCTCTCTTCCCCATCGTCGGCCGGACACCATTTACCCCTGCTCACTACTCGCTCGCCCGCGCCATCTTCCTTGGTAGCTCGCGTGTACCATATCCCCCCGCTCACTGCTCGGCCACACGAGGAGAAGCTTCTTCACTCGCCCGCCCGAATCCACTTCCCCGCTGGCTCGCAGGCACCAAAAACCCCAATGGCAGAACTGACTGACACGCAGAGCCGCGATTGGAATTCCCTCCCCGATGTTCTCTTGGAGCAGATCTGTAGTCGTATGGACCTACTCAGCACCGTCCGTCTGGCCGCATGATCGGTGTCTTTGTACCGTCTACTCGTCTGCAACCGGCCGGCTCTTTTCAAGACACCCTGCTTGCTGATGCCTGATCCTCGCAGGTGGCCCAGACACCGACTTGACGATCCTACGGAGGTTGCCGTGGTGCCCCTCGACATGCTACCACTACCCGTCCACCTGTCCTTCATGCGCGGCCACTACTGGGCGGGCATGAAGGCCAACTGGATCGTCCTCATCCACCACACCGGTAGTCCATGGCGTCTCGTGGATATCTACACCCAGCGAGAGATCACCCTTCCATCGTTGGATACCGCCGACATCGAGCCTCGCGGCCCGCTGGACACTCCTGCCTACTACGCACAAGATGCGTCAGGCTTTTGGCTCGACCTCTGTTTGTAGAAAGTTGTAATCTGCAAAGTGCCCACACCATCAGAAGACTACATGGATTACAAGCTCATTGCCTTGTTCAACATGGGATTAGTCTATCTGGAATCCGGTAGCCATACATGGTTATGGCTCATCATCAATCCTGTTGAGGCAACATTTCTGTCTGATGCTATAGTGCACGATGGCATCGTTTACGCAATCGACGCACAGATTGGCTGCCTATACTGGTGGAATCTATCGTCTTGTAATTGTTCTATCTCATCTCATCTTTACCTTATGAATACGACTGCCTGTTCATTTGCTACAAATTTAGAATGCATAGCATGTCTATAACCACATCATTGCTATGTGTTCCTCTCATTTCCTAGATTTTTATGACCACACATGTTATTGTTAGAGTTGATATGAGAACAATTGGCATCTAATGATTGTTAGAATACATATTATGAGCATAACATCATGATTGCTATATGTTACTCTCGTTTACAAGATTTTTATAACAACGCATGTTATTGCTTAGAGTTGATATGAGAATAGTAGTAGTAAGTGCTATGGTAGAATATGAGTAGGCACTGTCATAGCTTTTTTCCTCTCATTGCTACATGATGTTTGAACCATGATATGTTGCTAGAATATGAAAGCCATTGGCTTATTTTTTTAACTTCGGGTATGATTATGACCACGACATTGCAATTATGTGTCTATGATATGTGTCACTGTTATAATAATCTTAATTCCACACATACTCTAAACATGATTGTTTATTTTTGTCCTTTTGGTCTCCAATTTGAATTGTTGCAGTAGACGCAAATGCGCTGGCCTTCATGATTCCAGGACCTAGAATCATACCAGCCGATGGGTGGTGGTTTATCGCTCGTTCAGCTGACGGCGGTCATTTGATGCTCATTCGCATGTAGCAAATTGACCAAACCATTACATCAAAGCACATGCAGTACAATGCGTGGGGCGTTCGTGACATTGATGGCTATGGCTGCTTCGTGTTCGAGAAAGATCCCAGCTCCGTTGGGCCAGGCGTATTCAACTGGAGGCGGGTTTATAGCCCCGGCAACCACTCCTTGTTCCTCGGGCTCAATTATCCGATCATCCAACCAATCATCGATCATATCACTGGCGATGATTACTGTGCTATGCCACTTCCATTCGCGAGGGGGGCTGTGTTTACACATCATACCATGGGTTTCATGAATCACCATATCCAGAGATTCGTCGACACAGCTTGTTGCCAGGTAATCTTCAGTGTGTGAAAGGCATCAAGCTTCCATGCGATGGATGGCTTTTGCAAACCCGATATGCGGCGATGTGGTTCATGCCAACAGCAAATATGCACAACTTGATTCGTGCTGATATCTAGACTGAGCCATGTATTCTGCTGCTGTAGCACGACCCTCTTTTGTTGGATATTATGTACGGTTGTTAGTTTGAAGCACTCCTCTGGTTTGAAGGATAGATACCTTCCTGGGATCAAGTGCATCCTAACTCACCTATGTAGGATGTACTGATAATGATGATGGAGATGTTGTGCAGAAGCCATATATATATATATATATATATATATATATATATATATATATATATATATATATATATATATATCAGTTAGGCTTCAAGTGCATACTTGTTAGTTAAACGTATGTATAAATTGTGACACTAAATACGAGTAGTACGTAGTACAGTAGCAGTACTAACGTCGGTCAAATTATTCATCATGTCCACACATTGAATTGACGTGACAACACGCTGTGCGTGAGGTGACACAAGAATCCTGGCGGCATGTTCGGGTATTCTGGACTTCAGATTTGGAGTATCACTTATCTGTCGAAATCTTTCATCATTCACTTAAAGCAGTCGATTGATCATACACTGAGTACCATATAACTAGAATTACCGATGCAAGGCAAAGAAGGATTGGCCGGTGCTGCCGGCTGGCGTCAAGTTCGATCCCACGGATCATGATCTGATCGAGCACCTTGAGGCCAAAGTGAGTGCTAACAGCGCGAGATTTCAGTCTCTCATCGATTTGTTCATACCAACCATCGACAGCGAGCACAACATATGCTACAACCAACCTGAGAAACTTCCAGGTAAGACACCGATCGGCCGTCTACTTGCACAAACATATTCCTTGTTTATAGCTCTATTTTCTTTTTAGACGCAGACCTGGTGAAGCAATTACAATTTGACAGTTAATAAAAAGTGAAACAAGTGACTGCAACATGCCAAAGATGTTATGAAAATGCCAACTATGTACACTAAAACCTGTATTCCACAACACTGCAGGTATCGCACTGAGTGGCCTAAGGAAGCAATTCTTCCAGCATAATTCCAGGGCATTCAAAAGGGGCACGTGGACGCGTCGCAAGATACAGTCGGAGTGCGGCATGCACGCGATGTGGCACAAGACCGACAATACCTTGTCGGTGATGGTCAACGGCCGGCAGACGGGCAGCAAAAAAGGTTTTGGTGCTGCACACCAACAAGAACTTCGACCAGCAGAGGACCAACTGGGTGATGCACCAGTACCACCTCGGGGACCTGGAGCAAGAGAAGGAGCGGGAACTGGTCCTCTGCAAGATTTTCTACCAGACGAACACTAGGGCCAAGAGTAAAAAGATTATAAGTTAGTTAGGTATTGGTAGTTGTACTACCTTGTCGTCCGCAAGTTGGTATTGTTGTTAACGATCTTTTGGTATGAACTTGAATTTGCTTCCAACCATCATGCCGAGGGTCGGCGTGGATATAAAGATGAATCATTTGTTTCGAAACGAATTTTCAGGCACCTGATTTTTATTTGATGGGTAGCATAAGCACCCGCCGTTCGAATTCCCAGTTCTCCAATTTTTTCGAAACAAGTGCGTGCACTTATTATCATGATAAAAAAACAATATCCATGCTGCATCCCAGTTATCAGTCTGTACTTGCAGAATTCTCTCGTTTATTGAGCACGTATATTGTTTTTTCAGGTCGAGCAAGTTTCAACTGGGCAGCAGACTGCCCAGGGTTGGTTTTGTTTTTAACAGGCCCAGCCCATGACGATAACGGGGCACAAAGATCCAACAGGTATCTACTGTCCTCTGGCCCGCCAGCGTTAGTTATATTTTGTCTTACAACATTCATAGGCAGTTTTTTTACTGAATCAAACACATAGCCCAGTTCTATTTTCCTCTTGAAACGCATGTCCTACATCCGTTTTCTAATCTCTACCTATAGTTTTACTAGTTCATATACATGTATCATTATATTGAAAACACATGAAATTCCCTTTTCATATTTACATCCTTATTTTTGTTGTTTTTTCCCACCCAGCGTTGATTTTTTTACCACTGGTTTTCCCTTAAACCAACTCAATTGTCCCACGTCTTATTTGCTCACAAAAACAAAATGATTTTTTTGCAAATCAATAAGTTCTTAAAAAATGTTTATCATTTCGGGATTACAACAGTTCGGACTCCACCGAAATATGCAAAATAAGGTTGAACTTTTTGACCGGGGTCCTAGGCAGAAAATGGGCTGTAATAAATTACTTAAGAATTAGCAAATGGGCTGCAAATTATAAAAAATAGCAAATGGGCTTTATGTTGTCTGCCATAGACTGCTGGGACCCGCCGGACGGGCCACCGTATTTCACGAAAAAAACGTTTGTCCCTGGCTGCTGGGACCCACCAGACGGACCACCGTATTTCATGAAAAAAACATTCCCCCCGCTGTCAGCTCGGACCCACCGGAAGGGCCTCCTTATTACGCACAGAAAAATGAATACTCCCCCTGCTAGCTGGGACTCACCATGGTGGGAGGCTGACTTGTGGGCATACTAAGTTGACGGGGACGGAGGGCTTTGTTAACTTAGTCAATATGAACGATTCTAGCTCCAGTGTACGTACGATGTCCATCCAACGGCCGTCGTGCTTCTTCAATCTCCGCTCTTCCTGCTCCAGCCGCTCAAACAAGCGCGGGCAGGACTGCCTGCTCTCACCGCCCCACCGTACTCCCATCGCTGGCCTAGCCATCCCTCTACTCACCCACACCTGCTGTTATTCTCCGGCAACGGCAGATGAACCAGTAAACCCTCGTACAGTCGTACTCCCCTCCGCGTGGGAAACAACTGCCGAGTCTTCCCTGCCTCCGTGTCATTCCCTTCCTAGGCCTCGCAGTGTCCACTGCCCTGGTGCTCTCAGTGCGGCCTGGTCAACATGGTCAACAACCGACATGCATCTGAAGTGGACTGTACGTTGAGAGGCTGACAGCTGGGTCCACGGCCGCACGCAAGGAAATGCCTCCTTATTATGCGCGAAATAATGATTCCTCCACCTGACATCGGGGACCCACGGAAAGGGCCTCTGTATTTTGCGAAAAAACGTTACCGCTACTGACAGCTTGGACCCACCAGTTATATCTTCGCAGGCAAGGAAGTGCCTCCTTATTACGCACAAAAAAATGAATACTCCCCCTGTTAGCTGGGACCCTGTATAGTGGCAAGCTGACTTGTGGGCCTACTAAGTTGACGGGGATGGAGGGCTTTGTCAACTTAGTCAATATGCACGATTCTAGCTCCAGTGACCGTACGATGTCCATCCAACGACCGTAGTGCTTCTTCAACCTCTGGTCTTCTTGCTCCAGCCGCCCAAACCAGCGCCGGTCGTGCCTCATGCTCCTGCCTCCCGTGGCCGTATGCGATGCGGCGGAGGCGTCACCGCCCCCTACTACTCCCACCGCTGGCCAGGCCATCCCTCTACTCACCCACACCCCCTGTTATTCTGCGGCGACGGCAACCTCTCACCGCAGCGAACCAGTGAACCCTCGTACTCCTCTACGCGTGGGCATCCACTGTCGCGTCTTCCCCGGCTCCTTGTCGTCCCCTTCCTAGGCCTCGCTGTTGTCCACCGCCCTGGTGCTCTCGGCGCGGCGTGGTCAACGTGGTCAAGGAACGGCTTCCATCGGACGTGGACTGTACATGGAGAGGCTGACAGCTGGGTCCACGGCCGCAGCAAAGAAGTGCCTCCTTATTATGTGCAAAATAATTATTCCTCCACCTGACAGCTGGGACCCACCGGACGGGCCACCGTATTTCGTGAAAAAATGTTTCCCCCTGACTGTTGGGACCCACCAGCTACATCTTCGCACGCAAGGAAGTGCGTCCTGGCAAAAAAAACGATTCGCCCCCTGACTGCTGGGACCCACCAGCTACATCTTCGCATGCAAGGAAGTGCGTCCGGGCAAAAAAACGATTTGCCGCTCTGACTGCTGGGACCCACCAGCTACATTTTCGCACTCAAGGAAGTGCCTGACAGTCGGGACCCATGCGGTCGAAGTGTATGTAGCATTGTCATTCTGGTCGCGAACATGTACGTACATACTGGTCGTTGAGGCGCGCACGTGTCGTAGTAGAGGCGCACACGTAGCATGTACACGTACGTACAACGGCCAAGGTGCAAGAAAGAAAATACGGCCACGTATGTGTACATACAGGCGGGGTCTCGAACGCCTACTCGCGCATACGTACGGTGAGGGCTCGTGTACATGGCTGGGTCAGAACGGAGAAACAGTGTCGTCGTCATGTTCATGGGGAGCCAACCGGCTGGGTCGGAACAGAATGCATGGTCGTGTTCATCGGGAGGGCTTGGACGGAATAGGCAATGGAAACGAGGCCTGGCGTACCGCACAATGGAGGAAACGTGTTGGGGAACATAGTAATTTCAAAAAAGAATCCTACGCACACGCAAGATCATGGTGATGCATAGCAACGAGAGGGGAGAGTAATGTCCACGTACCCTCGTAGACCGTAAGCGGAAGCGTTATGACAACGCGGTTGATGTAGTCGTCCGTCTTCACGATCCGACTGATCCAAGTACCGAACGTACGTCACCTCCGAGTTCAGCACACGTTTAGCTCGATGACGATCCCCGGACTCTGATCCAGCAAAGTGTCGGGATGAGTTCCGTCAGCACGATGGCGTGGTGACGATGATGATGTTCTACCGGCGCAGGGCTTTGCCTAAACTCCGCGACGATATGACCGAGGTGGAATATGGTGGAGGGGGGCACCGCACACGGCTAAGGAATGATCACGTAGATCAACTTGTGTGTCATGGGGTGCCCCCCTGCCCCCGTATATAAAGGAGGGAGGGGGGAGGTGCGGCCGGCCAAGGAGGGCGCGCCAAGGGAGAGTCCTACTCCCACCGGGAGTAGGACTCCTTCTTTCCTAGTCCAACTAGGAGAAGGGGGGAAAGGAGGGGAGTGGAGAAGGAAGGGAGAGGGGGGCCGCGCCCCAAACCTCTTGTCCAATTCGGACTGGGCTTGGGAGGGGCGCGTGCGCCACCTCCTGGCTCCTTCCCACTAAGGCCCATTAAGGCCCAATATTCTTCCCCGCATTCCCGTAACTCCCCGGTACTCCGAAAAATACCCGAATCACTCGGAACCTTTCCGAAGTCCGAATATAGTCGTCCAATATATCGATCTTTACGTCTCGACCATTTCGAGACTCCTCGTCATGTCCCCGATCTCATCCGGGACTCCGAACTCCTTCAGTACATCAAAACTCATAAACTCATAATAAAACTGTCATCGAAACCTTAAGCGTGCGGACCCTACGGGTTCGAGAACTATGTAGACATGACCTAGAACTATTCTCGGTCAATAACCAATAGCGGAACCTGGATGCTCATATTGGCTCCTACATATTCTGCGAAGGTCTTTATCGGTCAAACCGCATAACAACATACGTTGTTCCCTTTGTCATCGGTATGTTACTTGCCCGAGATTCGATCGTCGGTATCCAATACCTAGTTCAATCTCGTTACTGGCAAGTCTGTTTACTCGTTACGTAATGCATCATTCCGTAACTAACTCATTAGCTACATTGCTTGCAAGGCTTATACTGATGTGCACTACCGAGAGGACCCAGAGATACCTCTCCGACAATCGGAGTGACAAAACCTAATCTCGAAATACGCCAACCCAACATGTACCTTTGGAGACACCTATAGCACTCCTTTATAATCACCCAGTTACATTGTGACGTTTGGTAGCACCCAAAGTGTTCCTCCGGTAAACGGGAGTTGCATAATCTCATAGTTACAGGAACATGTATAAGTCATGAAGAAAGCAATAGCAACATACTAAACGATCAAGTGCTAGGCTAACGGAATGGGTCATGTCAATCACATCATTCTCCTAATGATGTGATCTCGTTAATCAAATGACAACTCTTTTGTCCATGGCTAGGAAACATAACCATCTTTGATAAACGAGCTAGTCAAGTAGAGGCATACTAGTGACACTATGTTTGTCTATGTATTCACACATGTATTATGTTTTCGGTTAATATAATTCTAGCATGAATAATAAACATTTATCATGATATAAGGAAATAAATAATAACTTTATTATTGCCTCTAGGGCATATTTCCTTCAGTCTCCCACTTGCACTAGAGTCAATAATCTAGTTCACATCGCCATGTGATTTAACACCAATATTCATATCTGTATATGATTAACACCCATAGTTCACATCGTCATGTGACCAACACCCAAAGGGTTTACTAGAGTCAATAATCTAGTTCACATCGCTATGTGATTAACACCCAAAGAGTACTAAGGTGTGATCATGTTTTGCTCGTGAGAGAAGCTTAGTCAACGGGTCTGTCATATTCAGAGCTGTATGTATTTTGCAAATATTCTATGTCTACAATGCTCTGCACAGAGCTACTATAGCTAATTGCTCCCACTTTCAATATGTATCCAGATTGAGACTTATAGTCATCTGGATCGGTGTAAAAGCTTGCACTGTTGTAACTCTTTACGGCGGGCTCTTTTATCACCTCCACAATCGAGAAATATTTCCTTAGTCCTCACTAAGGATATTCTTGACCGCTGTCAAGTGATCTACTATTAGATCAAAATTGTATTCCTTTGCCAAACTCAGAGCAAGGTATACAATAGGTCTGGTTCATAGCATAGCATACTTTATAGAACCTATGACTGAGTCATAGGGAATGATTTTTCATTCTCTTTCTATTTTCTGCCGTGGTCGGGCTTTGAGTCTTACTCAATTTCACACCTTGTAATACAGGCAAGAAACTCTTTATTTGACTGTTCCATTTTGAACTACTTCAAAATCTTGTCAAGGTATGTACTCATTGAAAAACTTATCAAGCGTCTTGATCTATCTCTATAGATCTTGATGCTCAATATGTAAGCAGCTTCACCGAGGTCTTTCTTTTAAAGAACTCCTTTCAAATACTCCTTTATGCTTTCCAAAAAAATTCTACATCATTTCTGATCAACAATATGTTACTCACATATATTTATCAGAAAGGCGGTAGTGCCCCCACTCACTTTATTGTAAATACAGGCCTTTCCAAAAGTCTGTATAAAACCATATGCTTTGATCAACTCATCAAAGTGTATATTCCAACTCCGAGATGCTTGCACCAGTCCATTGATGGATCGCTGGAGCTTGCACATTTTGTTAGCACCTTTAGGATTAACAAGACCTTCTGGTTGCATCATATACAACTCTTCTTTAAAAAATCCATTAAGGAATGCAGTTTTGACATTCATTTGCCAGATTTCATAAAATGTGGCAATTGCTAACATGATTCAGATAGACTTAAGCATCGATACGAGTGAGATAATCTCATTGTATTCAACAGCTTGAACTTGTCGAAAACCTTTCGCAACAAGTCGAGCTTAGTAGATAGTAACACTACTATCAGTGTCCGTCTTCCTCTTGAAGATCCATTTATTTAACATGGCTTGCTGATCATTGAGCAAGTCAATCAAAGTCCATACTTTGTTCTCATACATGGATCATATCTCAGATTTTATGGCCTCAAGCCATTTCGCGGAATCTGGGCTCATCATCGCTTCCTCATAGTTCGTAGGTTCATCATGGTCTAGTAACATGACTTCCAGAACATGATTACCATACCACTCTGGTGCGGATCTTACTCTGGAAGACCTACAAGGTTTGGTAGCAACTTGATCTGAAGTTTCATGATCATCATCATTAACTTCCTCACTAATTGGTGTAGGAATCACTGGAACTGATTTCTGTGATGAACTACTTTCCAATAAGGGAGAAGGTACAATTACCTCATCAAGTTCTGCTTTCCTCCCACTCACTTCTTTCGAGAGAAACTTCTTCTCTAGAAAGGATCCATCTTAGCAACGAATAACTTGCCTTCGAATCTGTGATAGAAGGTGTACCCAATAGTTACCTTTGGGTATTCTATGAAGACGCACTTCTACGATTTGGGTTCGAGCTTATCAGGTTGAAAACCTTTTTCATATAAGCATCGCAACTCCAAGCTTTAAGAAACGACAACTTTGATTTCTTGCCAAACCATAGTTCATAAGGCGTCGTCTCAACAGATTTTGATGGTGCCCTATTTAAAGTGAATGCAGCTGTCTTTAATGCATAACCCCAAAATGATAGTGGTAAATCGGTAAGAGACATCATAGATTGCACTATATCCAATAAAGTACTGTTATGACGTTCGGACACACCATTAAGCTGTGGTGTTCCAGGTGGCATGAGTTTGTGAAACTATTCCACATTGTTTTAATTGAAGACCAAACTCATAAATCAAATATTTGTCCCCGCAATCAAATTGCAGAAACTTTATTTTCTTGTTACGATCATTCTCCACTTCACTCTGAAATTCTTTGAACTTTTCAAATGTTTCAGACTTGTGCTTCATTAAGTAGATATGCTCATATCTTCTCAATTCATCTTGTGAAGGTCAGAAAATAATGATACCTACCACGAGCATCAACACTCATTGGACCGTATACATCGGTATGTATTATTTCCAATAAATCAGTAGCTCGTTCCATTGTTCCGAAGAACGGAGTTTTAGTCATCTTGCCCAAAAGGCACGGTTCGCAAGCATCAAATGATTCATAACCAAGAGATTCCAAAAATCCATCTTTATGGAGTTTCTTCATGCGCTTTACACCGATATGACCCAAACGGCAGTGCCACAAATAAGTTGCATTATCATTATCAACTTTGCATCTTTTGGCATCAATATTATGAATATGTGTATTACTACAATCGAGATCCAACAAACTATTTTCATTGGGTGTATGACCATCGAAGGTTTTATTCATGTAAATAGAACAACAATTATTCTTTGACTTTAAATGAATAACCGTATCGCAATAAACATGATCAAATCATATTCATGCTCAACGCAAACGCCAAATAACATTTATTTAGGTTTAACACTAATCCCGAAAGTATAGGGAGTGTGCGATGATGATCATATCAATCTTGGAACCACTTCCAACACACATCGTCACTTCACCCTCAACTAGTCTCTGTTTATTCTGTAACTCCTGTTCCGAGTTACTAATATTTAGCAACCAAACAAGTATCAAATACTCAGGGGCTACTATAAACACTAGTAAGGTACACATCAATAACCTATATATCAAATATACCCTTGTTCAATTTGCCATCCTTTTTATCCACCAAATATTTAGGGCATTTCCACTTCCAGTGACCATTTCCTTTGCAGTATAATCATTCAGTTTTAGGCTTTGGTCCAGCTTTGGGCTTCTTCGCGGGAGTGACAACTTGCTTGTCATTCTACTTGAAGTTTCCCTTTCTTTCCCTTTGCCCTTTTCTTGAAACTAGTGATCTTGTCAACCATCCACACTTGATGCTCTTTCTTGATTTCTACCTTCGTCGATTTCAACATCATGAAGAGCTCGGGAATCGTTTTCGTCATCCCTTCCATACTATAGTTCATCACGAAGTTCCAGTAACTTGGTAACGGTGACTAGAGAACTCTACCAATCACTATCTTATCTGGAAGATTAACTCCCACTTGATTCAAGCGATTGTAGTACTCAGACAATCTAAGCACTTTCTCACTAGTTGAGCGATTCTCCTCCATCTTTTAGCTATAGAACTTGTTGGAGACTTCATATCTCTCAACTCGGGTATTTGCTTGAAATATTAACTTCAACTCCTGGAACATCTCATATGGTCCATGACGTTCAAAACGTCTTTGAAGTCCCGATTCTAAGCCGTTAAGCATGGTGCACTAAACTATCAAGTAGTCATCATATTGAGCTAGCCAAACATTCATAACGTCTGCATCTGCTCCTGCAATAGGTCTGTCACCTAGCGGTGCATTAAGGACATAATTCTTCTGTGCAGCAATGAGGATAAACCTCAGATCACGGATCCAATCCGCATCATTGCCACTAACATCTTTCAATACAATTTTCTCTAGGAACATATCAAAATAAACATATGAAAGCAACAACGCAAGCTATTGATCGACAACATAATTTGCAAAATACTACCAGGACTATGTTCATGATAAATTAAAGTTCAATTAATCATATTACTAAAGAATTCCCACTTAGATAGACATCCCTCTAATCCTCTAAGTGATTACGTGATCCATATCAACTACACCATGTCCGATCGTCACGTGAGATGGAGTAGTTTCAACAGTGAACATCAATATGTTGATCATATCTACTATATGATTCACGCTCGACCTTTCGGTCTCCGTGTTCCGAGGCCATATCTGTTATAGGCTAAGCTCATCAAGTTTAACCTGAGTATTCCGCGTGTGCAACTGTTTTGCACCCGTTGTATTTGAACGTAGAGCCTATCACACCCGATCATCACGTGGTGTCTCAGCATGAAGAACTTTCGCAACGGTGCATACTCAGGGAGAACACTTCTTGTTAATTTAGTGAGAGATCATCTTAAAATGCTACCATCAATCAAAGAAAGATAAGATGCATAAAGGATAAACATCACATGCAATCAATATAAGTGATATGATATGGCCATCATCATCTTGTGCTTGTGATCTCCATCTTCGAAGCACCGTTGTGATCACCATCATCACCGGCGCGACACCTTGATCTCCATCGTAGCATCATTGTCGTTACGCCATCTATTGCTTCTATGACTATCGCTACCGCTTAGTGATAAAGTAAAGCAATTACAGGGCGTTTGCATTTCATACAATAAAGTGACAACCATATGGCTCCTACCAGTTGCCGATAACTTCGGTTACAAAACATGATCATCTCATACAATAAAATATAGCATCATGTCTTGACCATATCACATCACAACATACCCTGCAAAAACAAGTTAGACGTCCTCTACTTTGTTGTTGCAAATTGTACGTGGCTGCTACGGGCTTTAGCAAGAACTGCTCTTACCTACGCATCAAAACCACAACGATAGTTCGTCAAGTTAATGCTGTTTTAACCTTCGCAAGGACCGGGCATAGCCACACTCGGTTCAACTAAAGTGAGAGAGACAGATACCCGCCAGTCACCTGTAAGCACGAGTGCTCGTAATGGTGAAACCAGTCTCGCGTAAGCGTACGCGTAATGTCGGTCCGGACCGCTTCATCTCACAATACCGCTGAGCCAAAGTATGACATGCTAGTAAGCAGTATGACTTATATCGCCCACAACTCACTTGTGTTCTACTCGTGCATATGACATCTACGCATAAAACCAGACTCGGATGCCACTGTTGGGGAACATAGTAATTTCAAAAAAAAATTCCTACGCACACGCAAGATCATGGTGATGCATAGCAACGAGAGGGGAGAGTAATGTCCATGTACCCGCGTAGACCATAAGCGGAAGCGTTATGACAACGCGGTTGATGTAGTTGTACGTCTTCACGATCCGACCGATCCAAATACCGAACGTACGGCACCTCCGAGTTCAGCACACGTTCAGCTTGATGACGATCCCCGGACTCCGATCCAGCAAAGTGTCGGTCATGAGTTCCGTCATCACGACGGCGTGGTGACGATGATGATGTTCTACCGGCGTAGGACTTCGCCTAAACTCCACGACGATATGACCGAGGTGGAATATGGTGGAGGGGGGCACCGCACACGGCTAAGGAACGATCACGTAGATCAACTTGTGTGTCATGGGGTGCCCCCTGCCCCCGTATATAAAGGAGGGAGGGGGGAGGTGCGGCCGGCCAAGGAGGGCGCGCCAAGGGGGCGTCCTACTCCCACCGGGAGTAGGACTCCTTCTTTCCTAGTCCAACTAGGAGAAGGGGGGAAAGGAGGGGAGTGGAGAAGGAAGGGAGAGGGGGGCCGCGCCCCAAACCTCTTGTCCAATTCGGACTGGGCTTGGGAGGGGCGTGCGCCACCTCCTGGCTTCTTCCCACCAAGGCCCATTAAGGCCCAATATTCTTCCCTGTATTCCCGTAACTCCCCGGTACTCCGAAAAATACCCGAATCACTCGGAACCTTTCCGAAGTCTGAATATAGTCGTCCAATATATCGATCTTTATGTCCCGACCATTTCGAGACTCCTCGTCATGTCCGCGATCTCATCCAGGACTCCGAACTCCTTCGGTACATCAAAACTCATAAACTCATAATAAAACTGTCATCGAAACCTTAAGCGTGCGGACCCTACGGGTTCGAGAACTATGTAGACATGACCTAGAACTATTCTCGGTCAATAACCAATAGCGGAACTTGGATGCTCATATTGGCTCCTACATATTCTGCGAAGATCTTTATCGGTCAAACCGCATAACAACATATGTTGTTCCCTTTGTCATCGGTATGTTACTTGCCCGAGATTCGATCGTCGGTATCCAATACCTAGTTCAATATCGTTACTGGCAAGTCTCTTTACTCGTTACGTAATGCATCATTCTGTAACTAACTCATTAGCTACATTGCTTGCAAGGCTTATAGTGATGTGCAGTACCGAGAGGGCCCAGAGATACCTCTCCGACAATCGGAGTGACAAAACCTAATCTCGAAATACGCCGACCCAACATGTACCTTTGGAGACACCCGTAGTACTCCTTTATAATCACCTAGTTACGTTGTGACGTTTGGTAGCACCCAAAGTGTTCCTCCGGTAAACGGGAGTTGCATAATCTCATAGTTACAGGAACATGTATAGGTCATGAAGAAAGCAATAGCAACATACTAAACGATCAAGTTCTAGGCTAACGGAATGGGTCATGTCAATCACATCATTCTCCTAATGATGTGATCTCGTTAATCAAATGACAACTCTTTTGTCCATGGCTAGGAAACATAACCATCTTTGATAAACGAGCTAGTCAAGTAGAGGCATACTAGTGACACTATGTTTGTCTATGTATTCACACATGTATTATGTTTCCGGTTAATACAATTCTAGCATGAATAATAAACATTTATCATGATATAAGGAAATAAATAATAACTTTATTATTGCCTCTAGGGCATATTTCCTTCAAAACGGACCTCCTACGTTCGGAACGGGGTCCTGTTGATCGGGAGGGGTGTGGCATACCGCAAAACGGAGGAAACGGAACTCCTACGGTCGAAACGGGGGTCTTACTGATCGGGAGGGGTGTGGCGTACCGCAAAACGGAGGAAACGGACCTCCTACGGTCGAAACGGGGGTCCTGTTGATCGGGAGGGGTGTGGCGTACCGCAAAACGGAGGAAACGGACTTGTGTTGGAGCGCTACGGTCGAAATGGGGGTCCTGTTCATCGGGAGGGGTGTGGCGTACCACAAAACAGGACTCCATGGGATACTGTTCATCTCCACCGTCGACCTCCTCCAGCCTCTACGGGCTCCTGTTCATCCAGCCTCCACCGCGCGCTACTCCACCGGCTACTGTTGAACTACCCTTCCACCTTGTAGTGTTCATCTAGCCCTCCACCATCTACTGTTCATCCAGCCCTCCACACCACGGGGTCCTGTTCAACCACCCCTCCACGGCCACCCCTCCACCTCTACTGTTCATCCAGCCCTCCACACCACGGGGTCCTATTCATCCAGAGGCAACGCCACCGCTCACTGTTCATCCACCCCCCTCCCCCTGTAACACTCACTGTTCATCCAATTGACCGGCTTCAGTTAGCAGCAGTAGCGAAGGAATCGCTCCATCGGGTTCAGTTAGCAGCCATCGATTGATCGCTCGGGTTCAGTAACGCGTAGCCTGTAGTGCAATCGCTCGGGTTCAGTTAGAGCCCAACGCCTCGCTCGGGTTCAGTTAGAGCCAACGCCTCGCACACACACGCGTACGTGTACGAGAGAAACGTGCATCGCTCGGCCCCCGACCTCCCACCATAACCGGCAACTCCCTAAAATTTTCCTCCCCCTCGCTTCTACCACAGTTTTTTCCGTCATGGACCGCCCAAAGAATGTCATGCAGCTGCGTCTCCGGCCCGCCCAGGACGAAAAGCCCATTTTCTGTCATGATTTTTTGTCATAGAAGTAGGAGCCCACCACATCTATGATGATACCGGGTTTTGACACAATTATCGTCATAGAAGTGTCATATGTATGACAGAAAAAATTTCGTTCGGCCCAAAATGTCAGGATGTGTCTTTTTTTGTAGTGTAATAAGGAGGCACTTCCTTGCGGCTGCCGTGGAACCAGCTGTCAGCCTCTCCACATACATTACTCTTCTGATGGTAGTCGGTCGTTGACCACATTGACCACGCCGCGCCGAGAGCACCATGGCGGTGGACGACAGCGAGGCCTAGGAAGGGGACGACACGGAGCCGGGGAAGACGCGGTAGTGGAAGCCCGCGTGGAGAGGAGTACGAGGGTTCACCGGTTCGGCTGCGGTGTGAGGCTGCCGTCGCTGCAGAATAACAGGGGGTGTGGGTGAGTAGAGGGATGCCCTGGCCAGCAGTGGGAGTAGTAGGGGCGCTGAGGCCTGCGCGGCAGCATAGCCGGCCATGGGAGGCAGGAGCAAGCGGTCCTGCCGGCTCTGTTTTGGCAGCTGGAGCAAGAAGATCAGAGATTGAAGAAACACGACGGCCATTGGATTGACACCCAATGGTTATGTCTGCTAGAATCGTTTGTTGATGTATATAATAACTAAATAAATCTTGCATACGCGTCAACTAAACAGGCCCACAAGTCAGACCACTCCCTCTTTTTTTAATAATTTATATATAGCTCATCGCAAATTCTTATGCAATTTATTGCAGTCGTTTTTTTGGTTGGCATGGGCCAATTTCGCATATTTCTGTGGGTTCCCAACTATTTTTAATATTGAAATGTTGAGCCAGATTTAAAGTACATTGAAGATATATTTAAATTAGGTTAATGCCCAGTGAAATAGGAATCTGAAAATGTGAAAAAGTTCAGAAATTATAAAGTAATTGCCAATTTGTCATCTGTTTTTATATTTACAACCCATTTCATATTAATTTCAAGATTTGTGGGCATCTTGAAAGAGTTGCAGCCCATCAGGGCATAGAAAAATAAGTAGGCCTGGATTGGGTATTCTTCAGAAAAAATAAACTGGACTCATTTTCACAAAGAAAAAATAGCCGGGCTGGTCACATGGTGAACATAAAATATAAGCCTGGGCTAGACGGGCCACAGCCCAGTTCAAACCCTGATCTGTCTCAACAAAAACAAAAAAATACTGCTCGAGTAGCTACGTCCCAGGTGTCAGCCGATCTTGTGTTGTTCTCTTGTCTATTGACTATATATGCTCACAATGTCGTGGGTCCCAGATGTCAGGAAAACACTAGGAGGAAGCATTTTATTTTTCCATACGCTGACGTGGTGGGCCCCTACTATCATCCTCTCCACGTACTTCTGCCGATTCCTGTTGTTTGTTAACCATGTTGACAACACGAGAGGGCGGCGCCGCGGTGAGCGCACCAAAGCGCGCGGAGGACGTCGGCGTTAACGATTTAGGAGACGGTGGGGCGGCGATGCGTGCGCTGAGGCGCAGCCAGCCGTGCGAGGTGGGAGCAGGCGGCCCCACCGGTGTTGGTTTGGTTTTGGCGGCTAGAGGAAGACAGGACTGAAGAAACACGACAGACTATAAAAGCAGCAGGAGTACTTAACAACCTTAACTGAAACCAGCAGGGGCTCTTAACAACCAAAGCTGAAAGCAGTATGAGTACTTATACAGGTTCAACCGTACAAAGCACACCTTGAATAGTGCTACTTTGCCTACAGTTAACCAAGGGTGAGGCCGCCAAGCCCCAGGACAAGGCCCAGGCGCCACCCCGCGCATCCACAACCTTCTGAGAGTGGCTTCATCTCGCAATGTGGTCAATAAACATGATATTCGCTTTAGAGCCATGGAAAAGCATGAACATAATCTTCTGTACTATTCTCCAAGATGGACGGGCCTTCATTATTTGAGACCACCCATGAATAAGTATCTTTTCACCTCCAAGGGGAATTGAGTAGGTCGACATAAACATCATGTTGTGACCAAGCGCAAGTCTGACCCGACCATGGTCAGGTATCTGTATAGGAACAATAGAACTGGGCAGTTCCTGTTTCAAGAAGATCACAGCTGTAAAACTGTGTATAAGCAATAGTTTATGAACAACATATATAACAGAAAACAGCTCGTACCATAAGTTTCTCGACACAGTTGGACCTGTTCAACGAGTGCAGCAGTGGCACACATATCCCACGTGGCCTTCCACCATTGAAACGCCCCACAAGGACCTCAAGACGATCAATAAAGTGTAGGAACTTGTGGATGTCGATCCAGTCAATTTTAGTGCCATTAGTAATAACCGAGTTATTACAGAGTAACAAAAAGCAGACTGCTTAACTCTAAAAAAACCTACACGTGCCACCAATTATAAGAAAATATTAGTGCGAAGTAGCAACTTCGTCAGAGATTCATTGCTACTTCTAAAGTTAAATTGTGATTAATAGACATAATAGGTGGATTAAGAAGTAATCGAGACAACAAGCAAGAACCAGATACAAAACTAACATGGATGAACAACTGGAACAACGTCGGGGTGGAAGATCGCAGTGAAGATGAGACCAGGTTCTGCTATTTCAGTCCGTGACACTTGAGAAAGTTTATCCAAGTTCGGCCATAAAAAAAGCAGCGATCTTCTTGGTTCACGAACCCAACTCGGAACTTATATCCATGGCTTGTCTTCACTGTGACCATTAAACTAGTGTATTCATTTATGGCAAGGCCGAGCATCTTGAGTACATGTGTTCTGGCAGAGCAAATAATACACTTCAGGAAAAATAATATGAGAACACAACATGTTCAAAAAAATCCTACCCTCCCGGATAGAAAAGAGGATTCTAGGAACATACCGTGCGCGTTTCAAAATGTTGTGTTAGGATGAGAAGGAACAAGTGTGGCATCTCACCGAGGGCGCAGAAACCTGTAGGGTACTTGCACTTTGGGCACTGCAAATAAAACACACTAGATTCAGTAGGAAGAAAAATGCATCAACGCCGGTGGCTGCCATCCTAGGATTACCCGTGACCAAGGGACTTGGATTTATCAGGGATTGATGAAGAATTCGTACCTGGTTCTCCATGAGAAAACCTTATGCAATCGCCGAGAGGGGGTTTTCTCTGAACAAGCAGACGAGGGAGAAGGGGATTCAGGCCCAGTGAAATATTGCCACTTCGTCCATCCAGCTTACTGCTAAAGCTGGAAAGGGGGGGTTGTGATTTGACGGCTCATTGGGCATTACTGCAGCGTTATGACCGGGGTGTGTCTACCGTGAAGGTGTGCACTCTAATTTGTGCATATGGCACGTGGACCCCGTTGCCGGTTGCCCCACATATCAGTGAAAGGAAGTAGAAAGATAGGAGTAACTAGTTACACATAAATATATATTTTGACAGAGAGATGCTCCCTCTGTAAAGAAATATACAAATGTTTTATATCACAGACAGGCTCACCTTGCAGAGAAATATACCCCCTCTGCAATGCACGGGCATTATGGGGGTTCAGCTTTTTTTATGGGGGTTCAGCTAAGAATATAATACTGAGATAGGCCCACGGTTCTTGACTTTGGGCCGCAGGCCGACCTTGCAAGTTTGGGGGCCCATGTGTTCTACCTCAGCGTTTTTCATATTGCAAGCGATCGGTACGGCGCTGGTTTTAGATGTTGTCGCAAGGCGAATACATAAAAATGAATAAAGCACGACAATTGTGGGAATGAAATCGAACGACAGTTCCGAACCAGCAATCAGAGTTGCAATTCTGTCAACGATATACCATGTGATAAATAATACTGTCGTACTACTTATACACATAGGACACTTGTTTCACCATGCTAGATTATTACATCAAAATTGCGTGCTGCTACTAAAGAATTTCAAAGTTGATTTGGACCAGCTCTCCTTGCCGAGAAAGTTTGATTTTGACATCATCCCCTACCGCAAGATATGATTTAGATTTGAACCTTGACCATCCTTTAGCATCTATCATCATGCGACCATCCTTTGTACTTACAGTATATTGAGCAGGTTCATTCACACCAAGGCTGCGCATGGTAAGAGAAACTTGGCCGCGGTCGCCCGGATTGTTGAACGACTCCCTCGTTGCTCTAGGAATTCTCTGTTTGCAAACAAGAAGACATACCCAAACAGTTAGATCAACACAGTGAATCATGTGAAACAACATGGAAAGAAAAAATAACGAAGCACTTGGGCGGCCAATGCTTACCAAGAAGGTGGACATGTCGGTTTTTGTACGGACTTTGGTATATGAAGTGCGAACTGCAGCCCAGTCTGTTGCCGGTGCAACTGCACGGGCTAGAGCAGATGCAAGTGCAAGTGTTGGTGCAGGTGCCGAAGCTGCTGCTGCTACCGGAGATGGTGCTCCTTATAGAGCTGGTGCCGGTGTCGGAGTAGGTGCCGGTGTCGATGCCCGATCCTCCGGTAGATCAGACTGATCCGCTGACGCGGTTGATGCCCAATCCTCAGCTGGATCAGACTGAGCTGCTGCCGCTGTCAGTGCTAGAGCAACTGCCGGTGCTCGATCCGTTGCTGAAGGTGGTACCGATGTGCGAGACAGCGGCGATCGTGTCTGGTCTTCTATGATCAGCTTTATAACTTGACTAGGATCCGTGACCGTGATCCAATTTTTTTCTTCATTTCTTTTAAATGCGAGAAGGACTAATTGTGGCGTTTTTGTTAAACCAAAATGAAGTTCATCATAGGGATTCAGCTTGTACTCAGACAACAGACTGATCCAATTTCTTCTAGTAATATAAGTGATGGACAGTGCCTTCATTACTGACACGACATAAGAAGTGAAACCTGCCAAAATAGCCATCATAGAGCAAACCAAACGGTTTATTCTGTGATGAATGTCACATGGCAAAACCTGCATCGCAAAATTGTAGGAAAAGAAAGAAAACATGACATTAAATCAATAAGATTTAGCCTGTAAATCAATAAGATTTACTTGATGTGACACGAGTGAATCCTTACCAGGAAATCACTATGTTGAAGTACTAAACAGAAGATTGGTCGTCCAACTACGGGTGGCATGCAGGGGACCCGCCTACTCCCACAAGCAGGATAGTCCAAAGGTCGTGACAAATCGTATGGACCGAACATCCATGGGACTGGAAATCCTGGTGGGTGCGATAAACCCTGCAATGCATACAGATATTGGAGTGTAACCATAATTGATAAACCGCCCTCACAAAAAATATGATCTGGATACTTCAAAATATACAGACTGAATTGAGTGGACAGACTGTTCTCAGGACTATCCACACACCAAAAGCGGCAGTACTAATAAACAATACAGGGTTCACAAACACAAATCAAGTACTGAAAAACAGTACTTACTACAGACAAGCAAGGTTGCACTAACTAAACTCTGCAGACTATTTCTTGCCACCGACCTACGGGATGAACCCCGCATAACTGACTAAGCCATGGACTTCGTGTGAGATGTCTACATGCACCATCACCATCTTGTCAACCTTGGAGAACCTAACAGAGTGGTCTTTCCACTCATAAACATGATGATGAAGATAGGCCGCATCAGATTTGTTAGGAAGCTTTACAAGAACCACACCCTTCATAACCGAAGGCACAACCAGGAAATTGTTGTGGTCAAGTACAGCCTCGAGAACACGCCTGACAACAAAGCTACAGGAAAACACTAGTTCAGGACACGTGGCGACAAGGACACAACAGCTGGATAGTTCAGCAGTAGAACTCATCATCAGGTCTTCCAGTTCACACGGCATGACTTTGAGAACTTCATCTCCACAGCGGACCTGGTTCTAATTCAAACAGAAACCATATTTTATTACTACCTCCGTTCAAAAATATAAGATGATTTTCGATACTATACTCCATATATGACTACATATACGCACAGAAATGAGTGAACAAATACACTAGAACATGTCTTTAAAGGCATGAGAGTGGAGGGATTACTTGCAATATCCATAACACAAGTTACTGAGGTAAATATACCCTCTTCAAAGGTAGCATTGATGTTCATAAAGTACTCCCTCGGTCCCAAAATTCTTGTCTTAGATTTTTCTAGATACGGATGTACCAAGTCACATTTTAGTATTAGACACATCTGTATCTAGACAAATCTAAGACAAGAAATTTGGGACAGAGGGAGTAGTTGAAAGTAATCTATAAGAAATCAGTGTCAACCTCTCAGATGTTTTGGTCAAAAGAGGAATTTAGAATCGTCATTTGGCACACTAAAATCACATGCAAGATCACCCAGAAAGTTGTGCTACCAGTACTAGTACTGCGTGTTAGATGAAAAAACACGATCAAGATCAAGAAAAAGATCGTCAACAAGAGACATTACCTAGAGTTGCTTAATGAGGGACCCCGGAGAGGGGGGCTTGGACAGGGTGATGGCTTTGAGCTTGTCTGCGGTAGTCTCGGTGGGGTGCTTGCACTTCTTCGTACCATGAGCCTCGACGGTTTTGGCCAGAGCCATAGACGTCGGCCGGTTCTCCAGCGTCCGTCCAAGAGAGGAAGCTGAGAGAGAAGAGTGAAAGGAGGAACGAGATGAGCGAGAAGCAAAGCGAGTGGGGGTTTTCTTCAAGAGAGGAAGCTGAGAGAGAAGAGTGAAATGATGGTTGCTTCGTCCGTCCAACTTACTGCTGGAAAGGAGGGGGTTTTGTGATTTGACGGCTCATTGGGCATTACTGCGGCGCTTCGATCGGGGTAGTCTACCATCACTCTACTACGGAGTAATTTAGTGCATGGCCGGTGGACCCAGGTGCTGGTTGTCCCACGCGTCGGCGAAAGTGAGTAATTTAGTGCATGGCTGGAGGAGGATCCACACCGTAGAGCATGTCCACTATTTTTCTGAAGAAAAAAAAATGATTACAACAAGCGTTTCCACTCTTACGACGGAGGAGTGCGAAACACGGCACCAATTGAACATACACAGTGCTCCTACTACTAGGCATGTGCAGTGGTTCATACGTCAGTACTACACAATCTTGTTGCTAGTGTAGTAAGATATGACGATAACAAATGATGTTGTGCACATGTCAACCACTCCTATATGTAACATAGTACCGCTTTTTCGACTGTCCGGTCGATAATGAACGATGAGATCAATGTTAACAAAACTAGGTCCACAGCGCACGGAGAGTACGGTGCTACAATACTCCACGAAACATGAACCATATGAAGCATGAATAGTGTTAGGCAGGGTGTATGAAGGGTGCACGGGATGGGAGCAAAAGTTCCCTTCTCGATCCACTTTTGGGTGTTTGGCAGAGTGCATGAAGGGTGCATGAGTCCACACTAGTAGGTTGACGAAAATACACGAAGAGGAAACAACTATATTGAGATGAGAATGCAACCAAACACACCCACACGCTTTGTGCTACAGTGACTGATCTGCACCGTCTGAGTTTGATCCAACGGTCATATTGCGCCGAGACATGGACATGCCCATGTAGAGGGCGCCTAAACACCACCCAAGTCCCTCTGCTTCTTGAGGCGCACGACGTTGGTGATGCAGGGTGCAACCGCCCGCAGAGCCCGCTCCCTGTCAACGGGAGCCAGCTCGTCAAAGACGGCGTCCAATGGCACGAATGGATTCCTGTGACGGAGCCCTGAAAGGATTCGCCCAGCAATGGCGACGGCAGCCCGCAACCCCTCCTTGTCCAGCTCAGCCCCCACCATCACGCGGAGACGGCTGAGTTCCTCGGAGATATAGGTGAAGAAGGAGACCAGGTCAGGAAGCCACAACTCATTGAAATTGACCGGGTGGTCGAACGGGTTTAGCCTAACGACCGACATCGTTGCGCTGGCACGACGGTAGGCATCGCGCAGCCACAACACGTGCGTGGCAACTTGGTTCACCAAGTGGCTGAGGCGATCCTGGACCTCGTCATGATCGGCCCACTCGCACTCCAGCCTGCTCCCCTGACGGCCTATCGTATGTCCCGCTTTCTGCAGCAACGCCGCCGACGCCTCGAGCATCTTTGTGGTGGACGCCTGCCGCTTTTGAAGCTCCGTGAACTCCCGCACATAATGGAGGAGCATGGCACTCCTCTCCTCCTTGAGCTCACGGAGCTCCACATCCTTGGCACTGAGCTCCGCATCCTTGGCATGGAGCTCCTGTGTCAGGCGCCTCACCTCGGACTCCGTGATCTGCTGCGCCGGCATGGCACCAGGTTAGAAGCAATGGGGAGAGGAAGCAAAGGGGGCGAAACGGCTGAAAGGCAATGTAATCTACGGGAAGGCGGAGGGAGCCAGCCGAGGAGCAGGGAATCTTTTGGTTTTCACCATGGTAAAACACTAGTCGACGACTTCTCACATCAGGGAGCAGTGGGTTTTACAAGCGGAGTCATCATGACTAATTGCTGCCGCGCCTGCTCCCGTCAATCAAAAAATTAAAAATCCTGCCGCGCCTGCTCCCGTTAATCAAAAAATTAAAAATCCTGCTGCACCCAAACACCAGAGCAACGCCGCGGTGGATATTTAAATTTACCTACCAGCAAGTAGATAAAAAATGGGTGAAAAAACAAATGTGGCGGCGGCCTAGCTAACCGGTCGAACTAGCCCAACTAGCTAGCCACCATGCTTCACTGATGTACTCGGCGAGAAAGGTGGTCTTTCGTGATTTGACGACTCATTTACTTGCTTCGGCGCTATGACCGAGGAGGACCCAGAAAACGCGCGGTAGGGCATCCCACGTCAGGAAGAATATATGCGTGCACCACCCGGGAGGACCCTGAAACCGCGCGGTAGGGTGTGCCACGTCTCGGCACGGAGGAAAAATGTGCGTGTAAAAATATATTGTATCAGACGTAGTACCTATGGTTCGACCTCAGGACCTAGCCAGTCGATCGAAAACACCCCACTAGCCACACAACTTCATCATGCAAACATGGCACAAAGGATAGATGTGGTTAGCTCCGTCTCGACCAGCCACAACGTCTCTTGTTCTAGGCGATTCTTCTATTTTCCAAGCTTTTTTTCAGTTGTAATAACACCACGGCAAGCTAGCGCCGCTCTTTGTGTGTGCCCGTGCAAACATTAGACGATGGAGAGAAGAGAGATTGAGATCGCAGACCTAGGACCCACCAGTAAGTGAGACAAGGGTCATGCACATGTTGACGAGGCACTCCCTCTACTCTACTCAACGCAAGTACTGTATAAAATCAAGTTATGGGACAAAGCCAACAACCGTTGTTGTTTCAGGCTATCGACTTACACTTTGTAGTCCAGGTTGCCAGTTTGAATCTCGTCTTTCAAATTTGTTAGTTTTAGGTCCAAATCTGATTAATGACAAGTGGGACCCCCGTGTGTTGTTCCGATATTTTAGTGTAGGATGGTTTTTTTGAACAAACACTTTGCGCGGTTAGACAAGTAACAACACGAGTTACACGTATCTTGCAAGTTTACGAACAAAAATGACGGCGGCATAGAATATCGGATCCACCCCGCAGCTTAGATACTATGGTGATACAAGTTTTTACACCGTTGGAAGTGAGATCCAATGGCTTGGGAGTAGTCTTTGTAATTATGCGCAATTTCCAAACTCTCCAAAGGTTTTTTTGCAAATAAAACATTCATGCCTCGTGTGTGCTGCTGCATCTTCGATCCAATGGCTCCCAGTTGCTCATATTAGGTGCTCCCCGTAGCTTAATTACCCGCTATGGTGATATGAGCATCTAGGTTGTATGATCAGTGATCAGATGGCACATGCGTAGTACTTGTACTTTCTGTGCATTTCCCAAACTCTATCAGCCATATATTGCAAAAACATTCAAACCTCCTACTGTGGGCCGTTAGATCTCAGTGAACTCGTATCACCATAGAATCTACGGTGCGGGGGCACCTCATATTCTCCCGTGCGAGAAAACATAAGGTGCTATCGCAGCATGGATGCTACGGTGATACGAGCTTGGAGGTCGTTTGATGTGAGATCCAATGGCATCTGAGCAGTCTTTGTGCTTGTAAGCAGTGGCCGAACTCTTTTGGGGCTTTTCTGCAAAAAAAACATTCGAACCACCGAGGAGGTGTTGGGTCACAAATCCAACGGCTCCGAAGATCTTGTATCACCAAAGCATCTAAGGTGTGGTAGCACATGATATTCTTACATACAGGAGAATATGATGTCCTCCTTCATCTTAGATGCTACGGTGATACGAGCTTCGAGGTCGTTGGATATGGGATCCAAGGGCATCTGAGTAGTTTTTGTACAAATTGTGTGCAATTCTCAAACTCATCAAGGTTTCCTGCAAAAATATTAAGACACATCATGTGAGCTGCTATATCTCAGATCTACAAGCTCCAAGCAACTCGTATCGGCATATATCATCTAAGGTATGGGGGCACATGATATTCTCCCGGGGAGGAGGGGTGGGGGTGCACAACCAATCGGTGCTTGGGAGGGTGGGGACAAATATAATCTAAACAACCCTAAACAGAGCTCCACAATTTTATCTAAGGTCGAGAGGTTGACCCCCGACAATCATAGCTCCGCCTAAACACAACATTTGCATGTACTGTAGTACTAGACTTAATATTCATGTTTCAGTTTCATGTTCATTTTAAATATTGAACTGAGGACCATGGATGTCTTACATTTTACTCCCTTCGTTCCTAAATATTAGTCTTTTTAGAGGTTTCAAATGGACTGGCACATACAGATGTATATAGACATATTTTAGAGTCTAGATTCACTCATTTTGCTCCATATGTAGTCACTTGTTGAACTCTCTAAAAGACTAATATTTAGGAATAGAAGGAGTATTTCTGAATTCGTGTCATACATGCATGGTTTGGAAAAATAGATGCACTATACTTATTGGATTGTTGTTGTGTTCGTGCGTGTGTGTCTGTGTGTGTGTCTGTGTTGTGGTCATATGCTTGATACATACAAAGTTTTATCACCTCCATATTGTTCATCTTTTAAATTTGAATTTGCATTGGAAAACTTACTAGGGATACTGTCGGTGTCAAAACCGGTGGATCTCGGGTAGGGGGTCCCGAACTGTGCGTCTAGGCGGATGGTAACAGGAGACAAGGGACACAATGTTTTACCCAGGTTCGGGCCCTCTTGATGGAGGTAAAACCCTACGTCCTGCTTGATTGATATTGATGATGTGGATGTTACAAGAGTAGATCTACCACGAGATCAAGGAGGCTAAACCCTAGAAGCTAGCCTATGGTATGATTGTTGTTCTTGTTGTTGTCCTACGGACTAAAACCATCCGGTTTATATAGACACCGGAGAGGGCTAGGGTTACACAAAGTCGGTTACAATGGTAGGAGATCTACATATCCGTATCGCCAAGCTTGCCTTCCACGCCAAGGAAAGTCCCATACGGACACGGGACGAAGTCTTCAATCTTGTATCTTCATAGTCTTGGAGTCCGGCCGATGATGAAAGTTCGGCTATCCGGACACCCCCTAGTCCAGGACTCCCTCAGTAGCCCCTGAACCAGGCTTCAATGACGACGAGTCCGGCGCGCATATTGTCTTCGGCATTGCAAGGCGGGTTCCTTCTCCGAATAATTTGTAGAAGATTGTGAGCACCAGGATAGTGTCCGGCTCTGCAAAATAAATTCCACACTCCACCGTAGAGAGAATAATATTTACACAAGTTCAATCTGCTGACGTATTTCGTGGCGTGACATCACACCACAATCAAGCCTTCACTCGAATCGTTTTTATTATACCGCCTCAGCGCGTTTAGCGAAGCGGTTTCCTTGGCACGTCTTGTCGAAGCAGAGATCGTGCTCCCCCTATTCCGAGATTCTCATCAATACGGACGTGGGTAACCCAACCGCGCCATTGATTGCGGCGCTTGGGAGAAAAGCGAGTTTTACCAGGCCGGTGGGGACGCATAGTTTCGTCTGCCCATATATAAGGGGATAAGGATCCAGCTTTTTACCTGCGCCTTCTTCCTCCTTTGCTTATCCATCTCCGCGCACTCGAGCTCCAGCCTCCAAGTCCGCACATCTGGCCTCGACCTCCTCCAGCCATGTCCGGAGCGGGAGGCAAGTGGATGGCCTCCTCTGTTTCGGAGGGGCATATCGAGAGGCTGCACGGCACCGGATACCTGTCCAGCGACATCGCGCACCGGCTCCCCAACAAGGGGCAGCTCATCCCCACCCCCAGGCCCCATGAGAGGGTGGTATTCCTTCCCCATTTCCTCCGCGGACTGGGCTTCCCACTTCACTCCTTTGTCCGGGGGCTCATGTTCTACTATGGCCTGGATTTCCATGATCTGGCCCCGAATTTCATCCTCAACATTTCGGCGTTTGTCGTCGTGTGCGAGGCTTTCCTCTGCATCCAGCCCCACTTCGGCTTGTGGCTCAAGATCTTCAATGTCAAGCCGAAGGTCGTGAAGGGGAATCAAGCGGAATGCGGAGGTGCCATGGTGGGCAAGATACCCAACGTTACTTGGCTCGAGGGCGCCTTCGTGGAAACCATCAAGGGGTGGCAATTGGGGTGGTTCTACATCACCGAGCCGCGTGACCCTAAATGGGTAGCGGCCCCCGAATTCAGATCTGGCATCCCCACATGGCTCACCTCTTGGAAGGAGAGTGGCCTGACTTGGGGCGATTCGGAGGAGCTGACCGGACTCCAAGCCTGTATCCAAAAGCTGGTGGACAGGAAGCTCAAGCTTGTCAACATAGTCCAGGTCATGCTCATCCGCCGGATCCTCTCGTGCCAACAACAGGCCTTTAAACTGTGGGAGTTCGATCCGGCTCAGCACCGAACCTTGAGCGGGCTCTTCGACACTAGGTACGAAGATGCCTGGAAGGTGCTTTTTAAGGGCGCCGAGGCCCCTGCATCCGCTACCGAAGATCGCGGATTCCGCTCGCAGCGTCAGGCTGACGAGGTAAATGATCTTACCCTTTACGAGACACTTGTTTTCCATAGTTTGACTCTATGCGGGATCTAAACTCCCTTTCCTTTGACAGGACTGGCTGAAGAAGGCCGAGCAGACTAACTGTCCGACCCCTTTGCCAGAAGACCCAGTGGATGCCCATCTGGCGGGGCTGCTGGTTCCGGCACCCCATGTGGTGCCGAAGAAGAAGGCCAAGAAGGAGGCCACGGGTACTCGAAAGAGTTCCCGTTTTCAAGTGTCTGACGACTCCGAGGCGGACTCCTCCCCCGAGGACGAGGAGGAGAAGAAAAAGGTCTCTCCCCCAGCGGGGGGAGGGAAGAAAAGGAAGGCCTCCCTAGCTAGGGAGGCCGAAGGGTCCAAGAAGGGAAGGACTCTTCCCCCGGACTGTTCCGCCAACGCCGATGACGACGACGAGGATTGGCCTCCAAGGGCCAAGCCCCTAGCGAGATCGTAAGTATCCGGACTCCCGAATGACTTCATGATTTTTCTTTTGCCACTTGGTGTCTTTCTAACGCCGCATACAACCCTGCAGTCCGCCCAAGGACGATCTTCCCGCTTCGTCGAGCGGGTCCTTGGGTTCGTCGGATGTGAACAACACTTCACTTCCAACCGCCTCTTCTCCCCGCGATGCTGACAACGTCGAGGTGGGATCCCAGAGAGGGACCCATCCGGAGGAGGAGGACCCGGAGGTAGCACAGGGCGACCTCCCGGACTTCGTGCCGGACTCCGCACCGGAACCTGCAGTGGTTCTGGAGTCCGGCGGGCGGCCCCTTCGCAAGAAGGGCAAGACCGTGGCGCCGGCGGCCTCCGTCCAACCGGAGGCGCCGGATAACTTGCTGGAGGCGCTCAACGACGCTTCCATCGAGGAGGAACAACGCACTGTCATGAGTGCGGTGATTCAGAAGGTCCAGCTCGCCAAAAGCGGGCTGGCCGAAGCCTGCAGCAGCCTTCTATCAGGCTTTGAGGTAAGAATATTAATATATGTAAAATAGTACCGCATAGACAGTAGCCCCTGATGCTCGGTTCGGTGTTCGGAAAGAAAAGCCGGACTGAGGATCTAAAAAGATATATGCAGGAGTCATAAAAAATACGTCGATATGGGATTGCAGGCTACCCTGCTGACCTCTGCCGCACTGACTGCGGAGGTCAATGCTTTGAAGCAAACCCTTGAGCGGTTCGAGAACGAGCTCGGCCATGCCAAGAAGCAACTCGAGGACAAAGAAGGTGAGTAGCACCTTATTAAAGTTGTACCTTACAGAAAAGGATTTGGTTGCAAAAAGAATGACAAGGATAACGTGGGTATTGCAGGGGCCACAAATGAGGTGGCGACCCTGAAGGAGGCAGTGTCCGTGGCCGAACGTAATGCGGCCGCGGAGCGCGTCGAGCGAGAGAAGCAGGAGGCGCGGGTGGCGGAGGTACGGCAAGAGCTCCAGGATCTCGTGGAAAAACATGAGAGTTTGGAGCGTGACTCGAAGACTCGAGAGTCCGAGCTTGCATCGGCTCTTGAGAGTGCCAAAGCCGCTAAGGCCGAAGCCTACAAGGCCCTCCAGGAAATCGAGGCGTTGAAGAAAATAGCGTCGGGTAAGGCATTTTTCATGCAAAGCAAGCATGTGGATGTGGATTATGTGTTACTTACCCGAATTCGGAGCTCTCCAGGAGCGTTCGCAGATCTGCCCCGCAGCGTGTCCGATGCTGCCGCTTTCTACAGGGCCAAGGAGGGGGGCTCGACGGAGAAGGTCTTCTGGTCTCAGTATGCTGAGGCCGGACATCCGGTTCCCCTTAGCGACCAACTGAAGCAGCTGGTCGAGCTCCACAAGGTGGCCGAACAGGCCATGAAGGGCCTCATAGTTCGGCTGTGGCCAAATGAGGCCATGCCTGGGAGCTACTTCGGCCTGGTGCGGCGGCTGGTGGATGCGTGTCCATGGGTTGAGGTCATCAAGCGATCCGCCTGTATTGAAGGTGCCCGTCGGGCCCTTGCCCGTGCTAAGGTGCACTGGGGCAAGATGGATGCTGAGAAGCTTGTGACGGACGCGCCACCGCCGGGCAAGGAGTATCGCACGCCCGAGATGTATTATAAGAGTGTCCTGAAGGGTGCCCGCACTATTGTGGGTGAGTGCTCCAATAATGTAATATTTGAGTAAACTCGCATTTTGTTATCCTGTGCGCAAAAAACTTTGTTCATATGCACTAAGCAACGCTTGTTGATTTAAAATATTACCTTCTGTGCTGCTGTTTATCAAATCTGAGAGATGGCAAGTCGTCGGCTTCAGCCCCCATGCCACGAGTGCTGGGGTGTTCGGTATAAATTTGAGCACTCTTGTTCCCATATTTGGGTCCATCTAGGGAGGCGCTCAACACGACGAACTAGGCAACCGGACTTATAATGCTTGAACACTCTCACTTAGCCATAGAATTCTATAATTTTAAATTTCGGTGAAGCCCCTAGTGTTTGGAAGGGCGAATTCAGGGCGCTATCCACGCCTGGGCCGGACAAAGCCGGTTCCTTGCTCTAAGCGGCATAAGTCTTTAGGGACTCGAAAAAACCTCTCGAACAGCGACCGGCTCTTGCCCCATCATGACGGTCAGTTTTAGCTTTCTCCACTGAGGCGTTAGCCCAGCTCAACTGGGGCGCAATCGCAGTGGTTCTCCCAGTGCTACCTTAGCCGATACAACGGAACGTAAGGTACCAAAACATGGGAGCCGGGCAAACCCAACTATTGACCCAAGACATGATTCGGAGCTGATGCATATAATGTTATAAGTTCGGAGTGCCGCACTTGTGAAAGTGTTCGGACTTATCACACCATGATGTGGGGAACATAACCCCCTGGTGTTTTTAGCCATACCAAAGTGTACGGATACAACATGTCATAAATGAACATATGTATAAGAAAGAAATGCAATTATAAGCAAAAAGGTGCTGCATTGTTTTATTCAAGAAGTACTGCTTTGAATGTAGAACGATACAAATAGTGCGATAAGCAAGGGACGGGACTATTAAACATGTCCCCCTCTAGGGGTAGGCTACGGAGTGGTGTTTAAAACAGATTAAATGCTCGTAAGGGAGACCACCTGGATATTCGTCGCATCCTTTCTCCTTCCCTGGCTGTTGCATCGTGAGTTCGGCCGGTCTACTGCCGGACAGGGCCTTTGGGAGCTCCTGATGTGGTTGAGCCGCATTCTGGGCCTGTCGTGGTCGTGCCCCTTCCCCTATGCCCATGGTATCTCCAAAGCGTAATGATGCACGCGAAGGACCAGTCTTGCGATCTTGCGAGGGCTGGGGTTGGGGTCGCATTGCTACGCGTGCTCGGAACGCGCCAGGTGGTCTTGTTGTAGGTTACTTCGGGCGCGTTTGGCCGTGTCCGGTCGCTTAACGGCCGGACTCGAGAATTGCCTTAAGAGGCTGCATTGTACTTCTGCCGCGAGAGCCGCTGTATGTTCCTCCGTTCGGAGGGAGCGCTCGATGTTTCCCTTGACCGTGATGACTCCTCGAGGGCCTGGCATCTTGATCTTGAGGTATGCGTAGTGCGGCACCGCGTTAAACTTTGCAAACGCGGTCCGTCCGAGCAGAGCATGATAGCCGCGGCGAAACGGAACTATGTCGAAGATTAACTCCTCGCTTCGGAAGTTATCCGGGGATCCGAAGACCACTTCCAGTGTGACTGAGCCCGTACAATTGGCCTCTACACCTGGTATGACACCTTTGAAGGTCGTCTTTGTGGGTTTAATCCTTGAGGGGTCTATGCCCATCTTGCGCACTGTGTCCTGATAAAGCAGGTTCAGGCTGCTGCCGCCGTCCATCAGGACTCTGGTGAGGTGAAATCCATCGACGATTGGGTCTAAAACCAATGCGGCGAATCCGCCGTGGCGGATGCTGGTGGGGTGGTCCCTTCGATCAAAAGTGATCGGGCAGGAGGACCATGGATTGAACTTCATGGCGACTGGCTCCATCACGTATACGTCCCTGAGTGCACGCTTCCGCTCCCTCTTGGGTATGTGGGTTGCGTATATCATATTCACCGTCTGCACTTGTGGGGGAAAACCCTTCTGTCCTCTGTTGTTCGGCGGTCGGGTCTCTTCTTCGTCATCGCTATGCAGCCCTTTGTCATTGTTTTCGGCAATTAGCTTTCCTGCCTGCTTGAATACCCAACAGTCCCTGTTGGTGTGCTTGGCTGGCTTTTCGGGGGAGCCGTGTATCTGGCACGAGCGATCGAGTATTCGGTCCAAATTGGACGGACCCGTAGTAGTTCTTTTGAATGGCTTCTTCCGCTGACTGGGTTTCGAGCCTCTGCATCCGGTGTTGACTGCCGTATCCTCGTTATTGTCACCGTTAATGCAGCGTTTGTTCTTGTTGCGACGTGACCTGCCATTGCGATCCTTGGTATCCAGACTGCCAGAATTTTTGCTGAGGTTGTTGCTGCGACCTAGCCAGCTGTCCTCCCCCGCGCAAAAGCGGGTCATGAGTGATGTGAGGGCTGCCATGGATTTCGGCTTTTCCTGTCCCAGGTGCCGGGCAAGCCACTTGAGGGAGTTCCGGACTAGGGGGTGTCCGGATAGCCGAACTATCATGATCGGCCGGACTCCAAGACTATGAAGATACAAGATTGAAGACTTCGTCCCGTGTCCGGATGGGACTTTCCTTGGCGTGGAAGGCAAGCTTGGCGATACGGATATGTAGATCTCCTACCATTGTAACTGACTCTGTGTAACCCTAGCCCTCTCCGGTGTCTATATAAACCGGATGGCTTTAGTCCATAGGACAAACAACAATCATACCATAGGCTAGCTTCTAGGGTTTAGCCTCCTTGATCTTGTGGTAGATCCACTCTTGTAACACACATCATCAATATTAATCAAGCAGGGCGTAGGGTTTTACCTCCATCAAGAGGGCCCGAACCTGGGTAAAACATCGTGTCCCTTGTCTCCTGTTACCATCCGCCTAGACGCACAGTTCGGGACCCCCTACCCGAGATCCGCCGGTTTTGACACCGACATTGGTGCTTTCATTGAGAGTTCCTCTGTGTCGTCACCGATAGGCTCGATGGCTTCTTCGATCACCATCAACGACGCAGTCCAGGGTGAGACCTTCCTCCCCGGACAGATCTTCGTATTCGGCGGCTTCGCACTGCGGGCCAATTCGCTTGGCCAACTGGAGCAGATCGAAAGCTACGCCCCTGGCCGCCAGGTCGGATTTGGAAGTTTGAACTTCACAGCCGACATCCGCGGGGACTTGATCCTCGATGGATTCGAGCCACAGCCGAGCGTGCCGCACTGTCATGGCGAGCATGATTTATCTCTGCAGCCGGACAGTACCCTAGAGGCCACACTCGAACCCGCTCCGATCTTCAATTCGGAGCCGGCTGCGCAGATCGAGGACGGATGGCTAGACACCGCCTTGGGGGCTGCAACCTCTACGGCGATAGAGCCAAACACTGACCTTGTCCCTCATGAAGCTCATGACTCCGAGGTGCCGGACTCCTTGCTAGACTCCGAACCTCCCGCGCCCCCTCCGATCAAATCCGATCGGGCGCCGATCATGGAGTTCACCGCAGCGGACATCTTTCAACACTCACCTTTCAGCGACATCTTGAGTTCGCTAAAGTATCTCTCGTTATCAGGAGAGCCCTGGCCGGACTGCGGTCAGGACGGTTGGGACGCGGACGACAAAGAAATTCAAAGCCCACCCACCACCCACTTGGTAGCCGCTGTCAACGATCTAACCGACATGCTAGACTACGACTCCAAAGACATTGACGGCATGGACGACGATGCCGGAGACGACCAAGAAACATCGCCCAACGGGCACTGGAAAGCCACCCCAACTCACGACGTATGCATGGTGGATACACCAAAGGGAAGCGACAATGAGGAAAAACGGGACGTGGCGAAGGACAACTCCCCCAACAAACAACCAAAACGGCGACGCAAGCGCCGCCCGAAGACCGGCCTCGATAAAAACAGCACCCATACGGACCCGGCCCTAGAGCAGGGCGAAGAAGTGGACGACGCACATGCCACCAAGCAGCCATCCGAACATGATGAACCGGACAAGCAACCCATCCCCGGCGAAGACGATCTCACATCACCAGAGCATACGAACCTTCATAAAAGGCTCGTCGTCACTGCAAGAAGTTTGAAGAAGCAAAAGCGGAAGCTCAAAACAGCGGAGGACGCACTCAAAATGAGATGGAGCAAAGTACTCAACACTGCAGATAAATATGGCGCTAGTCACCAGACAAAGAGCTACCTGAAGCGCAAGCTATTGCCCGAATTTGACGAGGAGGCCTTAGAGCCCCCGCAGTCAAAAAAGAAAGAAGCCGCCTGGCCGGATAGACGACCAGATGACAGGCCAAGAGCAACAAGGGGCGCCGCACACAAGCCGGCACACGATCAGCATAAAGATCCTCGGAAAAAGGATGACCCAACCAGGTCTATCTATGGGCCAAAAAAGAAGAGTCCAGGAAGCAACATACCCCGCCGAGCATTTGAAGACAATGACACACCCAAATACAGGGGCGCCGCACACCCACTATGTTTCACCGACGAGGTACTGGATCATGGATTTCCAGCGGGATTCAAACCTGTAAACATAGAGGCATACGACGGAACAACAGACCCCGGAGTCTGGATTGAGGATTATATCCTACACATAAATATGGCCAGAGGAGACTATCTCCATGCCATAAAATACCTACCCCTCAAGCTCAAAGGGCTAGCTCGGCATTGGCTTAAAAGCCTCCCAGAAAATACCATTGGAAGTTGGGAAGAGCTTGAGGATGCGTTTTGAGCAAATTTTCAGGGGACTTATGTCCGGCCTCCGGATGCAGACGATTTAAGTCACATAACTCGACAGCCCGGAGAGTCAGCACGCAAATTCTGGAACACGTTCCTCACTAAAAAGAACCAAATAGTCGACTGTCCGGACGCTGAAGCCTTAGTAGCCTTTAAACACAACGTCCGAGACGAATGGCTCGCCAGGCACCTCGGCCAGGAAAAACCAAGAACAATGACCGCACTAACAAGCCTCATGACCCGCTTTTGCGCCGGGGAAGACAGCTGGCTGGCTAGATGCAGCACCAGCGACCCAAGTACATCCGAAATCAGGGATGGAAATGGGAAATCATGACGCAGAAAAGATCAGCGCCGGAGTAAGGAAAATGGCCCAAATAATACGGCGGTCAACACCGGATTCAAAAGCTCTCAGCCGAACAACAAAATACTGCCCCTAAAGGACAACAGTGACGAGCTATCCAACCTAAACAAGATTCTGGATAGACTGTGTCAAATACATGGTACCTCCGGGAAGCCTGCAAACCATACCCACAGAGATTGTTGGGTCTTCAAGCAGTCCGGCCGACTTAACGCCGAACACAAGGGGCTCAACACACCAAGTGAAAGTGACGAAACCCAAAAGCAGCACTCTGGAAAACAAAAGACTTTCCCACTAGAAGTCAAAACAGTGAACTCACTTCATGTGATAACACACAGCGCGGCACCTGCCATACCAGGACACCGTCCGCAGACTGGGGATAGAACCTACCAAAATTCGCTATAGCAGCACTTCCTTCAAAGGAGTGACGCCAGGCCTTTAAGCCAATTATATAGGCTCTGTACCACTAGAGGTTGTGTTCGGTTCATCTGACAACCTCCGTCACGAAAAGCTCACTCTCCATCGCCCCATTTAGCAGTAGCCCTTAAGCACTACTGGGGCGCGAAGCTTTCGCCCGCTTTAATGCAATACCACATTACACGTCTCTTACGCTTAAAAATGCCCGGTCCACGTGGCATAATCTCAAAACTCCGAGTGTCCCTCGACCACGGAGAATGTGCAACTGCCTCGACAGCAACACACTAATTAGACCTTGCAGGTCAAAGCCCCTAAAAACAGGTCATTTAGACCTCGGACATGGTTAGACGAGTCCGGCGTAACTTAACAAGGGGCTTCCCAGCCGCATACCCCCTTTTATAAGGGGCCGCGCGTATAAATGATGAGAGCCAATAAAGCTCAACTTTCTTCATCTTCAAAATTATACTTTATTTTAATACAAATTTTGCACGATATTTCTTAGAAACTAAGTCCTTCCCTTTTACAGATGAAGCACGTGCTACACCCGTCCAGGATACAGCACAACGGAGACACAGGCGCAGACATGCAGCAGGGACCCGTTGCAAGGATTCTTTTCAGATTAAGACCCTGTGTGAACCTTTCTTACTGTCTCTTGTTGATACACATCCACCGATTTCCTACCATAGCCGAGGAGGAGGCTGGCATTTTGGCATCGGCCGCGTCAGAAGTTCCCGCCTGTACCTGGACACTAGGGGCTTAGGGCATTGTTCTGCCCGGTATCATAAAGACCGAACACCTCAGGGAGTGTTCGGCGTCTCGAGTTAGGCCTTATATGCATCGGCTCCGAATCATGTCTTTGGTCAAATGTTGGGTTTGCCCGGCTCCTGTGTTTTGCTGCCTTACATTCCGTATCATCGGCTAATGCGGCACCAGGAGAACTACTGCGATTGTGCCCCGGTTCGGCCGGGCGAGCACCTCAGTAGAGAAAGCTGAAAACTGACTGTCATGATATAGCGAGAGACTGGTCAACCACTCGATCGACCATTGGAATGTTTAGAATTCCTCCGCTTTGATGAAGGACCGCTTCCCGGTCAGGCACATACGCGCCCCGAGTTCGGAGAGGAGCGGTGCCACCAAGGGCTATATAGTAGCCCCACATTCGAGCTCCTATGGCTAAGTGAAAGTGATAAAGCATTATAGTCCGGTTGCCTAGTTTGCTACGCTATCACCTCCCTAAAAGGACCAAGACGTTGGATTAAGTGTGAAAAAGTGCTTTTCTTTTTGCAAACACTCCCGCACCATGTGCGTGGGGGCTGAAGCCAAAGACTGCCATCTTTCAGATTATACATACATATATGGCCGCACAGGAGATAGTTCAATACTTGAACGCACAAGTATAAAAAGCTATTGCATTATAAACATGATCTCAGAAATCATAAATGTCATTCAAACATAACATCTTTCGAGCACTGCGACTCTATTAAACGAGCGCCCTGCATGACTTCCTCAAAATAGTGCTCGGTGGGGAATCGGCTTTTGTCTGAACCCCGGGATGCAACAGCGGTGGCATCCATCTCCGCCCAGTATGTCTTACCACGGGCGAGAGCCATCCGTGCACCTTCTATGCACGCCGACCGTTTCATCGCCCCAATACGCGGCACCGCCCCAAGGAATTGCTGCAACAAGCCAAAATAACTCTTCGGCTTGGGCCTTTCCGGCCACAGATGAGTGACCACATCCATCATGGCAAGTCCGGACAATCTATTCAACTCAGCCCACTCAACCAGCCGATCACTCAACGGAAGTGGACGCTCCGGACTATGGAATTGAGACCAGAAAAGCTCTTCCATTTCGTGATCCTTCTGGCTTCGGAAGTGCACGACTGCGTCCGCCGCACTCGCTGCCAAGTCTAGATAAGGATCCTCCGCACCATACAATCGGCCCAGCTGAGCATACTTCGGATCCGTGAACTTCCTACGCAGCATAAAGGGCTTTCCAGCCACAATATCTCCGACCTGACGCAGTTCCTCCTTCATAGCCCGCATCGCACTACGGGCATCCTTGGCTTCGGCGTCGGCCTTCTTCAGGTCCTCTTGCTCCGCTCGGCGTTCTCTTTCAAGAACCTCCTGGCGGTCGGTAGCAACTTTTAATCTCGCGGCCATTCCGGCCATCTCCTCCCTACTTCGGCAGTGAGCAGCCTTCTCGGCTTCTAGCTCTTCCACTGCCTTCGAGGCCGCGGCCTCGCTTTTTCTGGCTTGCTCCTTGGCCCGAGCGAGTTCTGCTCGAAGGCCTTCCACAGCAGCAGCACCATCTGCATTAAGCATACAAATTGTAAGAAATGGGCGTCAGCTCCCTTACTAGGCGACCGCGGAGCAACCACATACCTTGTGACTCATCAAGTTGTTTATTGACAAGCGAGATGTCCGCATCCGCAATGTTGAGTTGCCTCTTCAGCTCGGCAAATCCATCAGTCCGGCTGGCCACCGAATGTTCCGCCACCTGCATAGGAAAGGCGACAATTCACAACTGAGATTATGATCCTCGGCACGCTATCGCTTTCGACAGCATACCAAGTCTCAGGGGCTACTATCTATACAGGGCGCACTTCATGTGCAAAGCTGTCAAAAGGTATGTCATTTTTTGCGTACCTCAAACCCCATCAGCAAACTTCCGACGGCCTCATGCAACCCGCTTTCAGCGGACGAAATCCTCTCAATCACCATACTCATTAATGTGCGGTGATCTTCTGAGATAGACGCCCTCTTGAGCAAATCCTGCAGCTCCACCGGCTGTATTCCAATGGGTGCCGAACTCTCCGGCCCCGCCGGACTCGGGGAGGCCCTCCGTGACGGCACCTCAGGGTCGCCCGCCCCGCACGACGGGGCGGCAGATGGAGGCGTTTCGCTCTCCATCATCTCCGGACGAAGGTCTCCCGAAGATGAGCTATGCTGAGATGGGCTGAGATCCGAACTACAAGGTAAAAACTTCGATTACCTTTAGACATTAAGCAGGGGTGTCCAATATTACAAAATCCCCCCTTTTTTTTTACTTACGGCTCGCTAGAGGGCTGATTCCGCCGAGGAGACAGTACGGCCGGGGCTCTTCTCGGCACAGGACCTTCCGGTACAGATTTATTTCCCCGCTTTGAGGCCTTGGCCTCCGGGTCTTCGGAAGCGGTCCTCTTCTCCCCCTGGAGGGAGGGACTCTCGATTCCTCCCTTAATGAAAGCCTCCTTGGCATAGGTGGTAGTTTCCCTGTGCCCCCCTTCGCCCTCCTCCGAAGGTGCAACCTCCAACATTTTGATTAACACGGGATCCTGCGTGGTCTCAGGGAGGGGGGCCGGACACCGTGTCAGTTTTGCTTGCGCTATCCACTACTGTCCAGGGATAGCTGGTTAAAAGGCAAACCCACGATAAATAAATGGATGGTGTGTCCGGACATGGGGCTACTTACTTGAGTATCCGGGCGATTGCAGCTTAGGCCAGCGTCCTCGGTCAATTCCGGACGCATCTCTTGCGATCCGAAGAACAGTTTGTACATCTCCGTGAGTGTCAAACCCATGAAGTGTTGAAGAGCTCGTGGCCCCTCCGGATTAAATTCCCACAGGCGGATGGGGCGACGTTTGCAGGGCAGTAGGCGTCGGATCAACATAACCTGTACCACTGCGACCAGATTGATATCCCTTTATTGGAGGCCTCGAATCCGGTCCTGCAACAGGGGTACGTCTTTGGACGGCCCCCAGTCACGCCCCTTGTTGACCCATGACGTCAGCTGTTGTGGAGGGCCCGAGCGAAATACGGGCGGCGGCCTCTGCCTGCTGCCCCTGGGAGCGGTGATATAGAACCACTCCTGTTGCCACAAGCCGAGGTCCTCCTGAAAAGAGCCCTCGGGCCATGGAGCTTCGACCCTCTTGCTTATAACCGCCCCGCTGCACTCTGCCTGATGCCCCTCGATCATCTTCGGCTCCACGTTGAAGGTTTTGAGCCACAAGCGGAAGTGAGGGGTAGTGCGGAGGAAGGCTTTGCAGACGACAATGAATGATGAGATGTGGAGGATGGACTCCGGAGCCAAGTCGTGGAATTCTAGCCCATAGTAAAACATGAGCCCCCTCACGAAGGGATCCGTCGGGAAGCCTAAACCCCGACAGAGGTGAGACACGAACACAACGCTCTCGCCAGGCTCGGGAGTAGGGATAACTTGCCCTTGGGCAGGCAGCCTATGCGAAATCTCGTAGGTTAAGTACCTGGCGTCTCTCAGCTTTAGGACGTCCTCTTCCGTGACGGAGGAGGGCATCCACCGGCCTCGTAGGTCAGGGACGGACATTGTCGAAGATCGAAGGTACCCGAATCTGGAGCCCTGGGTGTTGGAACTCGGGGCAAGGGGCGGATTCGATAGAGGATTGAATAAAAAGAATGGGCCTTGGTCTCATTATAAAGAGGAAGAATACCAAGAGCCGTCCCGGTGACCGTTTAGAACCCGCCTTCAATGGAGGGGGCGTGGCAACAGGCGCGGTTGGGTTACCCACGTCCGTATTGATGGGAATCCCGGAATAAGGGGAACACGATCTCTGCTTCGACAAGACGTGCCAAGGAAACCGCTTCGCTAAATGCGCTAAGGTGGAACAATAAAAACAATTTGAGTAAAGGCTTGGTAGTGGTGTGACGTCACGCCACAGAATACGTCAGCAGATTGAGCTTGTGTAATATTATTCTCTCTACGGTGGTACGTGGAATTTATTTTTGTAGAGCCGGACACTATCCTGGTGTTCACAATCTTCTATAAATTATTCGGAGGAAGAACCCACCTTGCAATGCCGAAGACAACATGCACGCCGGACTCGTCGTCATTGAAGCCTGGTTCAGGGGCTACTGAGGGAGTTTCGGACTAGGGGGTGTCCGGATAGCCGAACTATCATGATTGGCCGGACTCCAAGACTATGAAGATACAAGATTGAAGACTTCGTCCCGTGTCCAGATGGGACTTTCCTTGGCATGGAAGGCAAGCTTGGCGATATGGATATGTAGATCTCCTACCATTGTAACCGACTCTGTGTAACCCTAGCCCTCTCCGGTGTCTATATAAACCAGATGGCTTTAGTCCATAGGACGAACAACAATCATACCATAGGCTAGCTTCTAGGGTTTAGCCTCCTTGATCTCGTGGTAGATCCACTCTTGTAACACACATCATCAATATTAATCAAGCAGGACGTAGGGTTTTACCTCCATCAAGAGGGCCCGAACCTGGGTAAAACATCGTGTCCCTTGTCTCCTGTAACCATCTGCCTAGACGCACAGTTCGGGACCCCCTACCCGAGATCCGCCGGTTTTGACACCGACACCACTCGTCGCGGATGTTATGTTTGAAGGCTGCGAGGGCCTTCGCATTCGGACAGTCGATGATTTGAATTTTCTTAGTTAAGAACCGTGTCCAAAATTGTCTGGCCGATTCGTCTGGCTGCTGAATTATGTGGCTTAGGTCGTCAGCGTCTGGTGGTCGCACATACGTGCCCTGGAAGTTATCAAGGAATGCGGCTTCCAGGTCCTCCCAACATCCAATTGATTCTGTTGGCAAGCTTTAAGCCAATGCCGAGCTGGTCCTTTAAGCTTGAGTGGGAGGTATTTGATGGCGTGAAGATCGTCACCACGGGCCATGTGGATATGAAGGAGATAGTCTTCGATCCAAACCGCGGGGTCTGTTGTGCCGTCATAGGATTCGATATTCACGGGTTTAAACCCTTCGGGGATTTGATGATCCATTACTTCGTCTTGGAAGCACAGTGGGTGTGCGGCGCCTCTGTATTGGGCTATATCGCGACGAAGCTCCAACGAGCTTTGTCTATTGTGTTCGGCCCGGCCGGACTTACTGTGTCCGGCGCGACAGTTGTCGTCACATATCATGGGGCGCCCACGCGATCCATAGATCGATCTTGATTGTCTTGCCTTATCCTCCAATATATCTCGCAAGTCCGGAGCATTCCCATGTGGCCTTGTGCTGTTCGAGCGATGCCGGGGTACGGTTCTAGTGAAGGGCCTAGAGACCTCTCTGTCGCGGCCACGAGGTGGCCGATCAGCCGTATTGTGCTCTGGTGATGCAGTTTTATATGCCTCCTCCTCTAATCGGGGGAGCAACTTGCGTTTGGGGTAGCTTTTGGAGGGGCGTTTGAGCTCATGCTCTTCGGCCGCCAGGACTTCCGTCCATCTATCGGCTAGCAGATCCTGATCAGCTCTAAGCTGTTGCTGCTTTTTCTTGAAGTTGTTTGCCGTGGCCATAAGTCTGCGTTTGAAACACTCTTGTTCGACGGGATCCTCAGGCATGACAAATTCGTCGTCGTCGAGGCTTGCCTCGTCTTCAGAGGGAGGCATGTAACTATCTTCCTCTACCTCTTCGTCTGCCGCCCTCTTGTGAGGGCTGGCATCTCCGTCCTCCTGCGCTGAATCTTGCTGGAGGGGGTTGTCTTCGGCACTGTCTGGGGTATTATTATCTTTGGTGCCGGAATCGCCATTCTTGCTGTGGCGGGATTTAGAGCGGCGCCGCTGACGCCGGCGCTTGGGCTGTTTCTTGGAGGGATCTTCCTCCGCTGTTCCTTCGCCATTCCCATCCTTTGGGATATCCACCATGTATATGTCGTATGACGAGGTGGCTTTCTAGTGCCCAGTAGGCGCTGGTTCTTGGTCGTCTCCAGTATCGTCGTCCATACCGTCGATGTCTTCGGAGTCAAAGTCTAGCATGTCGGTTAGATCATCGACAGCGACTACTAAGTGGGTGGTGGGTGGGTCTTGAATTTCTTCGTCATCCGCATCCCAACTGTCCTGACCGCAGTCCGGCCAGGGCTCTCCTGATAACGAGAGATATTTTAGCGGGCTCAGAATGTCGCCAAAAGGTGAGTGTTGAAAGATGTACGTGGCAGCGAACTCCATGATCGGTGCCTAGTCAGATTCGATTGGTGGGGGCGCGGGAGGTTCGGTGTCCGGCAAGGAGTCCGGCACCTTGGAGTCACGAGCCTCAGAAGGGACAAAGTCAGTATCCGGATCTATCGCCATAGAGGTTGCAGCCCCCGAGGCGGTGTCTAACCATCCGTCCTCGATCTGCGCAGCCGGCTCCGAATCAAGGGTCGGAGCGGTTTCATGTGCGGCCTCCAGGGCACTGTCCGGCAGCAGAGCTAAATCATGCCCATCGTGACAGTGCAGCGCGCTCGGCTGTGGCTCGAATCCGTTGAAGATCAAGTCTTCGCGGATGTCAGCCATGAAGTTAAGACTTCCAAATCTGACCTGATGGCCAGGGGCGTAGCTTTCGATCTGCTCCAGATGGCCAACCGAATTGGCCCGCAGTGCAAAGCCGCCGAATACGAAGATCTGTCCGGGGAGAAAAGTCTCACCCTGGACCGCACCATTGTTGATGGTCGAAGGAGCCATTGAGCCTATCGGTGATGACACAGAGGAACTCTAAATGAAAGCACCAATGTCGGTGTCAAAACCGGCGGATCTCGGCTAGGGGGTCCTGAACTGTGTGTCTAGGCGGATGGTAACAGGAGACAAGGGACACGATGTTTTACCCAGGTTCGGGCCCTCTTGATGGAGGTAAAACCCTATGTCCTGCTTGATTGATATTGATGATGTGGATGTTACAAGAGTAGATCTACCACGAGATCAAGGAGGCTAAACCCCAGAAGCTAGCCTATGGTATGATTGTTGTTCTTGTTGTTGTCCTACGGACTAAAACCATCCGGTTTATATAGACACCAGAGAGGGCTAGGGTTACACAGAGTCGGTTACAATGGTAGGAGATCTACATATCCGTATCGCCAAGCTTGCCTTCCACGCCAAGGAAAGTCCCATCCGGACACGGGATGAAGTCTTCAATCTTGTATCTTCATAGTCTTGGAGTCCGGCCGATGATGATAGTTCGGCTATCCGGACACCCCCTAGTCTAGGACTCCCTCAGATACCATGAAATGTGAAATCCACGTTGAGATCACTATATCACAAACTCACTCTAATTCAACAACTCGTCATAAATCAATTACCACGTTGAGATTAGTATTTGCAACGAAAATACGGGTATTGTAATACACATAGATTTGTTCGGCAATTTAAAAGGTTCCTTTCGTATTCTCGAATGGTAGGACCTAACGGAGTACCAGCCAGACCTTGGCTCGTGTTGATCCTAAAAAAAACTGGGCTCGTGTCCTTCGGTGGCGTGCGTGGTACGCACATTAGGGAACCCCAACCACTCGAGCCTTAGCATTTCAAGTCGAAATATTTGGTAGCCAGAATTCCAGCCCTAGGAAATTCCCCTCATGTCCCCGGTCCATAATGACTACCGATGAACAACAGAGGGATGCTTTAGTAACTAGACAACGTTACCTACCGTGCCGAGCACGGTTCAATTCCCTCGGTCGCCGCTCGTCAAGGTCACCCATCAACTGCATTGCCTAGTACTACTACTACACCAAGATGAGCATAGAATTGAGCCCGTTTGTTCGTGCCTAGTACGTGAGTTAATATATCAGGCAATGCACTGGTACGGAGGGATTATCCTTTTACTCTGCATATATAACTTGTCTGAAGTATAACTAAGCAAAATGTTTGACCAAATCCTTTCTTAAGAAATACAACAGGACAAATGTACGGCTTGAAAATGTATTGCATGATGCAGGTTATGATATTGTTTCGAATCCTGGATCTTAAATTTTAGAAAATCCAAAAGTGAGCATAAATTCTTGAAACTGAGCATGGTCACGTTTTTTCTTCAATTTGAGACAAGCTGCTTATGACAAGTTGCACAAATGAAGAGCCAAGGTATTTTGGAACAAAGACCTGTCACGTTAATGCGAACGCTTTCACTATTGAAACCATGGGCGTTTACATGCCGCCACGAGTCCCCGCTTCTCATCAGCAGGTGCCGTCCGAGCAAGTGTGTGAGTCGACGGGAGGCGTGCGAGCAGACCACTGTGCAGGCTCACCGGGAGGCGAGCCCTTTGACCAGGCTCCGCCGCCCATCGTCGTCCCAACTGCTCCCAGTTTTAATATCGTCGGTGCCGCAGTTTAAAATCAACCCCGCACTACCTGGTATCGCTACAATCTTCTCTCTTCCTCTCCGATTCTCCCGTCGTCTACCTCCAACTAGCCTGACCTAAATGTACGCCATGCCGCATCACGATGGTCTGTCCTTAGTGTTCCAGTTTCTTGAGGAAGACACCCAGCCGGAGTCTCAAGAACATAAGGCGCTTTGGGACGAGCTTGAACTGGCCTTGCGGGAAGACGCCGCGCCTGTCCCCACTCCCGTTCCGGCTCCCGTCGCCCTGACTGCGCCAGCGCCCATCCCCGTGGCATTAATCGGCTGGGAGTCGCACATTGTCGCCAAGCTTGATCCCACGGGGTTCCACGAGGTCCCCGCCGACTTTCACCTACCAGCGCATGCGCCTGCGCGTGCACTGACACGCACGCCCGTGCCGGTGCCCGTGCACCTGCCAGCGAATGCGCCTGCGCGTGCACTGACGTGCGTGCCCATGCTGGTGCCCGTGCACACGAATGTCTCCACCGCGCCGTTGATAGTTCCTATCCCCGCGCGGGTGCCAGTGCCCCACTCAGCGGCATGTATGGCCGCTGTCGACTGCTTCCTTGCACCAACGCTAGTCGCCTCCTCCCGGCAGTTGACTCGCTCCGAAGTCCAGAACATTTTGGCCTTCCTTGAAGCTAGGCCAACGTCCAGGAGTACGCCAACAACGGCGCAAGACGCCGTCGGTTAGTGGCCTGACGACACATAGAGCACGGCAGAGGAGCCGCTTCCCACCGCAAGACGCCCCCGCCGCCGCCGCATAATCTAAATTTGCCATGAAAAACGTTCGGATTGCCAAGCTTAAAATCCGAACGTTTATCATTTCCGTTTATCTTGTATCGATCCTCGTATAATTTAAAGTTGGAGTCAGACTGAATGAAATCTATGGTTTGATCGATTGAATGTTCTGCTAGAGCCGTATCAAATTAAATATAAAACGTCATCAAGCCACATGTATTCCTTGTCATCTAACGACCTGGACTGCTTCAATGTCGAGCGCTCAACACATTTAGCGTGCAGTTAATTTCATGCCAAAAATAGTGCTAATCACATAATAAGACGCAAATAATATCCTAATACTTAATATCCGCATGCACTTAATATACCTCCAAATTAACGTGCATTGTACGTACACACTGACTAGTGCTGCTAGTACGTGAAACTGGTGCCATGACTTGTGAACGCGTCCAGATATGGTCAACGGCAACATCGCCCGCGAGTTCTTCGTGTTTGCCCATGCGTCTAAACGCAGAAGGGGAGGAGAGAGAGAGCACACATGGAACCCACCAGTAAGTGAAGGCAAATAGTACTAAAAACAATATTACATGTTATCCATTAATTAGACTGTGGTAATATAAAAAAATTATGTGAACAAAGGGGGGTACAACAAACATTATTGTTCTACGTATGTTGCCTATTGACGTGCGGCTTGAAGGCCCGGTCGCATGTTCGATCCTCGTCCTTTATTTTTTAATTTGTATATGGGTCCAAAAAAATTTCATGACATGTGGGCCCCTCGGTGTGTAGTTTGTAGCACTTTAATTTGTGGGTCGAAATTTGTTCCATTCCAAGTGGACTATCGCTGTGTAGTTTTGTAGCTTATTTATAATAATTAAAGAGAACAACATAGTTTTTTCAATAATACCATGGTGCGATGTTGAAGGCGAGAAAGGACGTGTGAGAGAGCGATGACCGAGCCAGAGGGAAATTAACTAGGGGAGTTGCGTGGGTTGCAACGGTGTTTGGAGTAGTTGTGGGCCGAATGCTACGAAAATATAATCTAAACCAACCGGAATAAATTCCTACACAAATTAATCCAAGGTTGGAGTGCCCTTCGCAATGTAAATAGCTCCGACTTTGCGAGGGATGGAGAGGTAGTAGCTTCAATGCGTGGAAGATACGGTGTGAGAAAGCGAGGTCAATGAGAGACATATAGATAGAGAGACAAAGTGAGTGTGGTCCGACATTTATTGAACAAATATATATGCTCTGGAGAGATATTGTCCGATTGAGCTTTTGGCAAGGGTGAGGGCTGTAAGATAGAGCTTGAGAGATGATCCAGTCACAGCCGTGTAGATATATTTTGTGCGTGGGAGGAAGCAAGGTCAACCGATCACATAGGGTCGCCATGTGATTGAAAGAGTGAGATGGGTTGGAGAGAGTGACCTAGATAGACAATGTGCGTGAGAGAGTATACAATGTGAATAGGTCGATATGGGCTCAAACATGGTGATATATCGTTTTTGTCCGAGAAAGTGTGAGGTCAATCGAGACATACACACACACAGAGAGAGAGAGAGAGAGAGAGAGAGAGAGAGAGAGAGAGAGAGATTGAGTGAGCGTGGCCCACCATGAGGTCGAAAGAGTGGCGGCGACTTGGATGGACTCACCTAGATAGACAATCTTCGTGAGAGAGTATAGAGGGTGTCGATCGAGGCCCGAACAGGGAGATATATCATTTGTGTGTGAAAGAAAACAAGGTTAAACGAGACTCAGATAAAGAGAGCGAGATTGAGCGAGTGTGGCCCACCGTGCGGAAGAAAGAGTGAGACAGTCTCGAGGGAGTGACCTAGATATACAACATGCGTGCGTGTGCACGAGAGGTTGGGGGGCTAGATAGGCAATGCATGTATTTAGTGCGAGAGGGTGAGAGGGAGAGAGGAGAGAGAGAGAGAGAGCTCGGCATGGGGTGCAATGGCGGGTGTGTGAGGTAAATACATTTGGTAACAGAGTGGAAAAAGGGGTTGTGTACAGACTTAGAGATCAAAACATGGAGAGAAAGAATGAACGTGTGTTGGAAACCAATAGCTTCCTAAGGTGGTTAGGAGAGGAAGATTGACCGATACAGGAAGTATGTAGCGTTTGTGCGGGGGGGGGGGGCTAAAAACAACATTTGAATGCACATAGTACGAGACTTAATATCGATGTTTCAATTCGGTGTACATTGTAAGATTTGAACCGAGGACCATGCATACGGGTAATTATTTTGAATTCGTGCATACTAAGTTTCGAAAAGTTGACATTGACTCAATTTGTTGTGATTTTTTGTAGGTCATATGTTTGAAACCATCCAAAAGTTTTCTCACTACCATGGTGTTCATCATATACATATGAATTTGTATTAAAAAAGTGGCGTGGATACAGTGAAATGCGAAATCCACGTTAGAATTGGAGATCGCTACGTGACACACACTCTAATTCAAATAACTAATTATGTGACGCACACTCTAATCCACGTTAGCGTGGATACCGTTTCGATTTTTTTCAAATAACTCCTCATTAATTAATTTATAGTACTCCCTCTGTTCACTTTTATAAGACCTTGAAGACATTTTAGACAATGTGCAAAATAGTTCATTTTAAGTTGTCTGAAACGACTTACAAAAGTGAACGGAGGGAGTATCTCGTTTCGAATGACAAATTATTGCAAGGAAAACACGGGCATGGTAATACATACAGATTCGTTTGCAAATGAAAGAAGATTTGTTTGCATTCTCAAATGTAGGCGCACCAGGCAGACGAGGGTCGTGTCAGGGTGGATGCTGCTTCGGTGCCTTAAAAGCACCTGCCTTTGGGTCACTGGCATGTGGGCCAGCCACCTGTTGGGCCCACACGT
>NC_041391.1:170015030-170071287 GCF_002162155.2 Triticum dicoccoides | reverse complement strand
CCAACCCAAGCAAAGTTTGAATCGCCCCTTGTCTCATATCTTTCCGCACCTCTGTGCCGGACGAGGACGACGAAGATGACGGTCACGCTTCACCACCGCACCAGAGCTACCTCATCTACGCCCTCGTCCACCACACCGGGTGGTCCACCGAAAATGTCGGCCGCCGCAACCGACGTGCCTCACAGACACCGAGTTCCACCGCATCAGGTGCGCTTCACCGACGCGTCTCCCATCTCACCGGGGCTACTTCACCGAGCACATCATCGCACCTCCGCCCCCCCCCCCGAGGCCGTTGGGGCTTCACCAACGGTCTCGTCCACCGCATCATAGCGCTCCGCTGCCACTCAAGATTTGCATCCGTGCGCGTCCAGCCAACGCCAGCGCATCACCCTCAACGACTCTGAAGTGACCCGCACTCTAGCTAGGCGAGCATGCCCAAACGCCGGCCCGAACTAGGTATCCACACATCACTCCCTTGTGCACTGTTCCGACGATGTTTGGATATCCTTTCACTGCTCTCTTAGCTTACACGCCTATGCAACTCTGACTTTAACTCTTATTTCGTCTGGAGATATCATCTGAAACAAGCAAATCCATTTTTTAGCGAAGCATGATGGCGCTACGGGATCTGGTACACATCCTGCACACCCGTATAACCTTGTAAGTATCTGTCCTCCGGTACAACATCAAGGTCGATTCCTCTTATTTGATCAACCATTCACCGTGTCAAAAATGCAGAGGGGGATGGAAGGAGCACAAGGCCTGCACATCCAAGCAAGTGGTAACATGGACTTGTACATGGAACATCCCAAGCGCAAGCAGAGCTGTAGTGAGCCTGTACAACGAGCTAGCGTAAGTCCCTGCATTTCATTTAATTCGTACAGGCATTCGTGTATGATTTATGTGCAGTGGCGGATCCATGAATTCAAGTTACCAGGGGCAAACATTTAACTTAAAAATACGAAGGCACTTGCACTCCGGAAATCAACATAACTTGAGAAATGTGAAGCTACATGCACTTTGAAAACCAGCTAATGATCCAAAGTAGTTCGGATTATAAATACTAAATGGTGCAAGCACCATAAAACAAAAAATGCAACATGGTGTACAAGGACTACAAACATGGTCTGTACCTTCTTGATTTATTCGTTCTCTGGCTGAAAATATCGAAGTGTAATTGCACCTATAACCAGTGTGCAAACTGCATATCAATATATCTATCCTGCACAAGTATGCCAATAGTTTCAAACAACAGATTAGAAAAGTATTTATGCTATGTTGTCATGATACGGGGACTTTCGAGTAGATGGCCTCGACGTTTCCTCAAGCTAAGAAAATGCACTATAATTTGCTTGTCATCAATGCCTGTAAATCTCTGTCTCTCTCAACATAGTAGATCATCATTAGACACTAAATCCTTCAATGAGCTTGCAAAATGCTTGCATTAGATCCCTCATTAGACACTATATGATCATCACCAGGAGCATGTAAAATGTTTGCATCATATACTTCATTAGCAGTCTGTTCATTAGACACTTCAGGCTCAAGAACAACATGAGCTTGTATGTTTACACCGGAAACTTGATTAGATACATCAGATTCAGTCAGTTCAGTATTGTTTGGGGGAGTTATAAAATAAGTAGAAATTGGTTTCATTTTCTCATAGATTCCCTACATACAAGCAGTTTTACAACACCGTGAGGTTTAACTATTGGCCAGAAATTGAAGAGTTGAATTAGATATAATCAGGGATGTGATGTACCTACTCGTTGTGCATGCTACTCTTGCAAGCTGCGACTGTCCTTTTGTGCAAGCTCGATGCCATGCCCGTGCTGCCGCCACTGCCTCCCACGCAGGCTACACCCAGGGTTGGATCTTCATCTTCTTGTCCTTCCGTTCGCTTGAAGCCCGGCGACCGCCCTCCAACGAGGGCGCGAGGAAGTGTTGTGTTGGTCTGTCCAGCGGCGGCTAGGTTAGGAGCGAACCAGACTGGAGGCTGGAGCGAATTAATTGGGATTTTTCCTGCTGTCGATCGATATGGGAGGCGCTTGTTTGGGCCGCTGATGTCTACTACACAACCTTCTTCTTGTAGACGTTGTTGGGCCTCCAAGTGTAGAGGTTTGTAGGACAGTAGCAAATTTCCCTCAAGTGGATGACCTAAGGTTTATCAATCCGTGGGAGGCGTAGGATGAAGATGGTCTCTCTCAAACAACCCTGCAACCAAACAACAAAGAGTCTCTTGTGTCCCCAACACACCCAATACAATGGTAAATTGTATAGGTGCACTAGTTCGGCGAAGAGATGGTGATACAAGTGCAATATGGATGGTAGATATAGGTTTTTGTAATCTGAAAATATAAAAACAGCAAGGTAACAAGTGGTAAAAGTGAGAATAAACGGTATTGCAATGGTAGGAAACAAGGCATAGGGTTCATACTTTCACTAGTGCAAGTTCTCTCAACAATAATAACATAATTGGATCATATAATTATCCCTCAACATGCAACAAAGAGTCACTCCAAAGCCACTAATAGCGGAGAACAAACGAAGAGATTATGGTAGGGTACGAAACCACCTCAAAGTTATTCTTTCGGATCAATCTATCCAAGAGTTCGTACTAGAATAACACTTTAAGACACAAACCAACCAAAACCCTAATGTCACCTAGATACTCCATTGTCACCTCAAGTATCCGTGGGCATGATTATACGATATGCATCACACAATCTCAGATTCATCTATTCAACCAACACAAAGTACTTCAAAGAGTGCCACAAAGTTTCTACCGGAGAGTCAAGACGAAAAACGTGTGCCAACCCTTATGCATAGGTTCATGGGCGGAACCCGCATGTTGATCACCAAAAGATACATCAAGTGGATCACATGATATCCCATTGTCACCACAGATAAACACGGCAAGACATACATCAAGTGTTCTCAAATCCTTAAAGACTCAATCTGACAAGATAACTTCAAAGGGAAAACTCAATACATCACAAGAGAGTAGAGAGGGAGAAACATCATAAGATCCAACTATAATAGCAAAGCTCGTGATACATCAAGATCGTGCCATAGAGAGAACACGAGAGAGAGAGAGAGAGAGAGAGATCAAACACATAGCTACTGGTACATACCCTCATCCCCGAGGGTGAACTACTCCCTCCTCGTCATGGAGAGCGCCGGGTGGCCACCGGTGAGGGATCCCCCCTCCGGCAGGGTGCCGGAACGCGCTCCCGAGAGGTTTTTGGTGGCTACACAGGCTTACGGCGGCGGAACTCCCGATCTATCTTTGTATTCGATGTTTTTAGGGTACGTGGACTTATATTGTCAAGACCCCGATCCTAAGTCACACCGATCTAGCATGTAACACATCATATCACTTTGCGGCCTCACGCACGGTATTCTCACGGGTGCCACCTTACCTGGCCTGGGACCGTTTGCGCCTTTTGGCTCACGTATATGATAGTGCCTCTAGCATCCATATGACAAAGAACCCGGGCTGACATGGCTAGTCGTGAACCCAAAGTGGCACTAACTTACAGGGACAGGCATACATGACCCAACAACGAACGTATCGGTCATCAGCGAGTGAATCCGGGCTGTAGCAACTGGGCTAGCAGGACTTCGGTAAACCGGGCTGTAGCAGGCTAACAGGACTCCGGTAAACCGGGCTGTAGTAGGCTAACAGGACTCCGGTATTCATCGCGTGACATTTCCCCGAAGGGACAGACACAGGAACGAAGAAGGACACAGGAACGAAGAAGGACACATGCCGGCCAGCCTAAGTGTTCCGGAGCAGTAGCAAGCTACCATGGCTCAGTGGAAGCACTAGGAGACATTTCCCGGTAAGAGAGGCTACTAAGGATAAACAACTAGATAGTCAGATCCCACACATACCAAGCACTTCAATAACATACACACAATATGCTCGATATGTGCAAATACAACATGGCATCACAACATGACTCTACAACTCAAGTATTTTATTCAATAGGCTCCGAGGAGCGAGATATTACAAACATGGGTCTCATGACCCAACAATCAGAGCATACAAGTCAAAGCACATGCGGAAGCTTAACATGTCCGAGTACAGACATCTAGAAATGAAAAAGGCTGAGAAGCCTGACTATCTACTAGATCCTGCCGAGGGCACAAGATCGTAGCCGAGGTAACAAGCTAAACGTCGAAGTCCACGCGGTACTACTAGCGAGACTGAAGTCTCTCTGCAAAAACATAAATTAAGCAACGTGAGTACAAATGTACCCAGCAAGACTTACATTAGATCTAACTACATATGCATCATTATCAACAAGGGGATGGTGGGGTTTAACTGCAGCAAGCCAGCTTTGACTCAGTGGCTAACCTGAACTACGACTGCAAGTAACTCTTTTGAGGTGGCGCACACGAGTCCACATATTCACCATATCAATACACCACTATGGATCCGCTCCCGTCTCCCTACGAGAACGCCATCCATAGCACTCACGCTTATCTTGCGTATTTTAGAGTATCCACTTTCACTTGTCTATGAACTGTACAGGCAACCTAGAAGTCCTTTACCGCGGACACGACTATTCGAATAGATCATATTAACCCTACAGGGGTGTACTTCTTCACACATGCTCTCACCACTTACCGCCGTTTACACGACATGTACTCGGCAACCTTCAAGCGGAAGCCCAGCGAGGTTGTCGGCCACGACCTGACTAACCACACAAGTCTCTCGTCCAGGTTTATTGCCTATTCGGGTTCCATCCGCAAGGAGATCCGGTCGGGGTGTCGCTCACGGGCCCAAACGATGTGTGCAGGGTTCCCAAGCCCACCTCGACGGGTGGATCTACGCTTGGTACACCGTGCCACTGTGCCTAGTCTGTCCCAAGCCCACCTGTACCGGGTGCCACTTGGTAGACTACTAACACTACCTACAAACACCACAAACTAGTTGCAACTCCTGGACAGAGATCAAGTTGATTAATAAGCCGAGAGGGGCACTTAAGCATTCCAATGCGTGGTAGTAGCTGATCATGGATCACAAACACAGAACTCAGTTCCTGAGGACGGCTGTAATGAGACAACCCACCATGTACTCCTACATGGCCTCTCACCGCTACCTTTACCAAATCGTGTTCACACACTTAGTTCACACATAGTAGGACATGTTCACACGCCTCTGATTCATCCCCGATGAATTAGACCTAACTCAACTCTAAGCAGTAGTAGGCATGACAAACAAGCATGAATGAGTAGGCACATCAGGGCTCAAACAACTCCTACTCATGCTAGTGGGTTTCATCTATTTACTGTGGCAATGACAGGTCATGCAGAGGAAAGGGGTTCAAGTACCACAACATGTAACGGTTGAATCGTTGTTGTCCTAATGCAGTAAAAGAGAGCATGAGCGAGAGAGTGGGATTGTATCAGAATGAACAAGGGGGTTTTGCTTGCCTGGCACTTCTGAAGATAGTATAGCTCTTCATCGGTGTCATTGATCTCATCGTCGAAACGCGTCTATCGAGAGGGGACAATTACCGGCAATAGAGAGGAAACACAATCAATGCAATGCACATTATGATGCATGATCATGACATGGCAACATGCTGGTGTTTTGAGCTAATGCAGCTAGCAACAAAGTTAAATGAAGTTGGTTTGAACCCTAAGTTCAAATCCAAACTCCATATGTGAAATTCAAATGCCATTTATATGATTTGTGCTAAAAAGTAGTCATAAGTTGTTCTAACATGCATGAAAATGGTACAGATGGATAGATTGGATTTTTCTGATCTTTTTTCATATATAAATTATTTCATTCTGAGTTACGGTTGAATTTATATGAATTTTTGAAGTTTAGGCAATTTTTTGGATTTTCCTGAATTATTTTAAATCCAGAAAATTATTAACTACGTCAGCTTAGCCTCACTGTGATGTCAGTAGGTCAAAGGCGCCAGCCCAGGTCAAACCTGACGGCTGGGACCCACATGTCAGTGTAACAACTAACTAACAGGGTTAGTTAGTGTTAAGTTAGCACTAACCTAGGTTAGTTAGTGCCTGGCCCACTTGTCAGTGAGACAACTAATTAACTAAGTTAATTAGCGCAAACTAACTAACACCTAAACTAACAGGGGCAATTAGCACTAATTAAAACCTACACTAATTCAGTCAAAGGCCGGCCCCACATGGCAAGGACACAGGGGGGTCCCGCCGTGGTCAAAGTGGGTCAAACCCACCGGCGTTTAGCCGCCGGCGACAGCAGACGCGGCGGGGCACTCAGGAACGGGCTGTGGTGCCCCGTTCGCAGCGGGGTTGGGCTCATTCGAGAGCCCAGACCAGCGCGCGTCGGGTGGTGGAACCAGTCAGGCCTGGGGTGGCCGGAGGCGAGAGCGAGGAGCTCGGCTGCGGCGGCCGGAGCACGGCCAGGTGCATGCGGGGTGCTGCAGTGCACGACAGGAACTGCGGGCGGCAGCTTTGGTCTTCTGGGAGGCTCGTGAGCGCGATGACATGCACGGGCGCGAGCTGCGGTGGCTTTGGCCACGACGGTGAGGATCCACGGCGGCGCGGCCGCTCGGGTCCGGTGGTTAGCACGGCTATGGCGTGCGAATGAGAAAACAGAGAGAGGGAAACGGAGGCGGGGCTCACAGCGGATCCGGAGAAGGCGTCAGCGGGCTCGGGGAAAGTCCAGCGCGGGCATAACGGCAGCAATGATCTCGGGCGGCCGAATGTGAAGACGACGGCGATGGCGGCATTCTAGGGCCTTCGGTGTCGTATAGCTCGGTGGAGAGGACGAGGGGACCGAGACGGTTCTTCTGGACAGCTCAGGGGAGAGATGCGACGGCGGTGGGCGCGGTGGTGGTGAACGGCGTCGACGGCAGCGCTCGGTTGCGAGAGGGAGAGAGACAGAGGAGGGGAGGAGCACGGGAGAGTGTGAGAGGGGCCAGGGGGCTGCGGGGTGGCGCCGAGGAGAAGACGCGAGGCGTCGCGGTGGCCAGGCGACGCAGGCAGACAGCCTGGTGGTGTGGCGCCCGCGCGCGCGCTGGCGCGCTCCTCTCTGCCTGCCTGGCGAGTGGAAGTAGGTGGCTGGCACGGGCCAGCACAGCGCTGGGCCGGCCAGTGGGCTGCCAGGTGGGCTGGCTGGCCAGGTAAGTGGCTCAGGTAGGTCCTTCTCCCTCTCTCTTTCTTTTATTTCTATTTTTCTTTTGTTCTGTAAGTTTGTGGCATTACTAAAAATATCTAGGCACTTTCAAAAATCACCAAACTGTGCATGCCCAATGTTTAGAATATATCCAACATGGAACATTTTGGTTTGGGATTATTTGGACATTTAAAATATTTACTAGCATTTAAATGCCCAAATGCAATTAACTAATGATTTAATCCAGTGACCCTCTGTTGTCCTAGAAAAGTGTGCACCATTTTTGTCAGAGGTTCTAGACCAAGGCAAAGATGATGAACATTTTAGTAGGGCATTTTGGGTTCATTGAAAATGATTTTAGTAAACCCTAGTTGGTTTAAGGGTGTGCTGGGGGTTCTGTCATCCCCAATTCAACTTAAATAAAATTTAATCATGATGCAACAAGATGCAAACACTAGGCAGCACCAGAAGCTAGGGATGTGACATATATAGGTGAAAGAAGTCGGTCGGGGGAGCCTCGAGGGGCCCAGGAGACAGGGGGCACGCCCAGGGGGGTGGGCGCACCCTCCTATCTCCTGGCTTCCTCGAACCTTCCCTGGCTTGAACTCCAAGTCTCCCGGATCATATCCTTTCCAAAAATCACGCTCCCGAAGGTTCCATTCTGTTTGGACTCCGTTTGATATTCCTTTTCTTTGAAATACTGAAACAGGCAATAAAACAACAGTATGGGCTGGGCCTCCGGTTAATAGGTTAGTCCCAAAAGTAATATAAAAGTGTATAATAAAGCCCGTAATCATTCAAAACAGATAATAAAATAGCATGAATGCTTCATAAGTTATAGATACGTTGGAGACATATCAGCCGCGAGCCTGCTATAGGGCCTGCCTTGCACTTATGTTATTGGCCCATCCAAATTGAAACATTTTTCTTCATATTTTACATTGCCTGCTCGTGCGTTGGGATGAACAAAACTAGCATGGGCCAACCTGGACGACTCAAACTAGGTGTACACTTTCCAGCCACCTAAGGCGGCCGCCCATACCAACCCCTATGGTGGCGTCGCCCCTTTTTGCGTGTATGATTGGATAGTGAAAAATATTCCAGTGGCGCTTTTGATTGACCCACAGAATGGTTGAATTGCTTGTTTCTATGAACTGAGTTCGCCAATAATGTGAAGGATGCCAGTCTTTTCATCCTATTGTAGATTGCTTAGATCTCGATATGCCAAAAGTAATTGCATGAAATATACAGTAAAAGCCAGTGTGATGTGTGTGGCTACAACTAGTCTGACTACACGTCCTCATATAACATATCAAGGACGCACCATCTTACCAGATTAACCATTCGACTTACCAATGCAGTGTGGGATGAAAGAAGTATTGGGACTACGTATCCAAGCAATTGATGCCATGGACTCCTCCGTACAACCTTGTAAGCGAAAAAGAAGTTGCAGTGTGCCTGTACAAAAAACTAGCGTAAGTTCAGTTACCTGCTTCTTGGAATTTTAGGTAGCCACTTATTGCAAAATTGTTCAATTACGTTGCTTGGCTTAATTTAGTTTGCTACTGATTACATAATGCCATAGCCTGTTAATCATATTGTAGACTGCGCCTATCTATGTGTTTGATACTTACTGTTAAGAATTACCTGTTTGCCTTAACTTAAATATCTACTTGTTTGTTTAACTGATTTGCTGCTGCAACAGTGGGTTACAATGATGTTAATAACTACTTTTCAGCATCCAATTGAAACTCTTTAATTCCTTGTTTGTTTAACTTGTTTGCTGTTATAACTCCCATTTGAGATGTTTTCCTAACTTCAACTTTTCTGAATCCAATCGGAACTTTAATGGCAAAACAGGTTAGCCCAAGATCAAAGAGCAAGGTCCCCATGGATGTTGCATCATCCCACAGCAGTGGCACCGGCCCAATCATGCATTATGAATGGACAACTGCTGATGCTCTACAGGCTAAACTAGTGGTAGAAAGAGATTCTGCTTCTGCACTTATAGATGAAGTTGACATGTTGAGGAAGCAAACAACACAATCACAAGCAGTACTCAAGACAACCATTAAATATTTGGTGGATTTCAAAATGAAGCAAGCTGAGACTGACCAGATTGTTAAGGTCCTAAAGGAAAAAAGGAAATTAAATTCCTACTTGGTAAATCATAGGTGAAATGTTCTTTCCATCGTTGAATAACCTTTGTGTTGTCTGTTCATGTAATCAATCAAAGCATTTGTTTTAGAGATCATGTAATAATTGTTTTTTTGTTTTTTGGTTTGTAATTTTATTTGAGCACAAGTCTGTATTAATTGATAAGACTCGGAGACATTTAATTTGGATTGTTGTGCCAGACCTACAAATATGCCAATCGAGCTGAATCTGCATTCAGCAATAGTAGTATTATAGATGGACCATAAGTGACACACATCGGAAAGGGCCAAGATGCTGGCTAAAAAAGGATGCTATTGTAGCCAAAAAAAGTATAGCGGCCTGGCTTATGTATGTTAGTTGATATTATTGATCCATATACTCTATAAGTGTTTATATGTCTGTTAGTTCTGTACATTCTTGGTTGATTGACTCGGTATTTAAATCTTGATACATCGCTTGTGTACATATCTAAATGGGAGTACACATTATGTTGCGTGTGACATTTGAGTTGGACATGAAGTGTTCCAAATATTTGAATTCACCTTAAACTGGATTATAGCTTCTGAATTTGAGTATCGGCATTTGTAAACCATATTCATATATGACAGTGGAATACATCTTTGTCGTCCTTTTGAAGATATATAAAAACACATAGAATGATTTATAAAGATTCATATAGGAATAAAAAATGTATTCGAATTTAGTTGCCAGGGTAAACGTGGATGCTTATTGTCGGGGATATACCCCACGATATGACCCGGCCGGAGTTATAGCCCGGCTGGGGCTTGGTAAACCGGCAGGTGATAAACCGGCTGACAGTTAAGACAGATGGCTAAGACAGATGGTAAACCGGCAGGTGATAAACCAACTGACAGTTAAGATAGATGGTTAAGTCAAATGATAACCCGGCAGGAGTTAAGTCAGATGATAACCCGACAGACAATCATAAACCGGCAGACCATCTTAAACCGGCACCAGTCATAAACCGGCAGACCATCTTAAACCGGCACCAGTCATAACCCGACAGACAATGATAACTGGGTTGCCAAGGGTTATGAAGCCCGAGACGTTATGAACCCCAAGATGTTAAGAAGCCCATGAAGAGAAGTCAGGATAGTTTAAGTCTTAGTCCGAGATGAAATCTACATGTAACCCGCCCCTTCAACTTATATAAGGAGGGGCAGGGCACCCCAAGAGGGGAGAGGAGAATCTTAAAGGTTAGACATAACAGGGAGATCCAGAGATAACTAGGAGATCCGATTTACGGCGACTCCCTCGTGATGATAATGGGACCTAGCCACAAACAACATGTAGGGTTGTTACCGGATGATGTTTCCTGGGGCCCAAAGCTGTCTAAATCTTTGTCTTGTGTTGCGTTTTCTCGATTCCGCTCAACCCCTCTCAAGCTACCACATAGATGCGTTGACCTCACGACTAAGTCCTTACACTAGGATATCTGACGTGTTAATTCCACGATAGTTGGCGCCCACCGTGGGGCCTGCGCATCATGGTGTTGAGTTTTTGAAGGGAGCTCTTCAGGGATCGAGAAACTCGCGTTTGGCCGGATGACGAAGAACCGGCACGAGACAGTCACATAGGATTTACTTTGGATCGAGACGTACAAGATTTTAGTTGAAGGGAAATTAGGGTTGCAGGAGGCGCGCCACTATGATTAGATGATTCATCGAAACCGTATCAGTTTTTACTGTGTTGCTGAGACGGACAGAAGTTTTCCGCTGCAGTACCTCGTGCTCGGCGCCGAATCGCTTCAAGACATATCCTTGTTTTTTATTTTTTAAAGGAAATTATGCGTGGAGTAAATCGCATCTAGGGTCGCTGATGTGAGCAAAAGCAATCAATGCTGAAGCTGATCGTGATGGTGACGAGAAGGACCAAAGTAACAGCCCTCGTTTTGGATTACGCGGGGTTCAAAAAAGAGAGGAAAAACCCCACGATGGAAGTGGATAAGGCCACAGACTTAATCTCCGCCTCCTTCCGTCTTTGTCTTCAAGCCGCTGCCACTGGACGTGCTTCCGGCTACTACCCAGTCGCGGTCCCGCCGTGTCGGCGCCTCTCCAGCCTGCCACCTGGCCGCTTTGCCGCTCCCCTCGAAGCCGGCATCGCTTCTTCCTGTGGCTGCAGCTACGCCTGGCCGCTTCGCTGCTCCCCTCGAAGCCGGCGTCGCTTCTCCCTGTGCATGTCGCTCCACCCGTCCGAGTGTCGCCGAAACACCAGGTTCCCCCGTGTTGCACGCGCCCTCTGCTCCGTGTTGCTCTGTGTTGAGCCGCCGCGGACGACGCCTATCTTCAAACCGTGGACGACGCCTGTCTTCAAACCGCCGCGTCGCTGGATCGCCTGCATCAACACCCTCGCCAGCGCCTTTGCCACAATCCGCCATCTCTCTGATGCTGTGTCTGAACTACTGTAGCCGCGCCGAGACTGTGACCCGCTGGACCCATGAGTCGCCATCGCTCACTTCAAGCCTGAGCTGCTGCAGACTGGCGACGTGTTATTGCCGCCGCCGCCCGGGTTGTCACCGTCCCGGCCGTGGTTGGGTCGCTGCCGACGGACCGTCGACTCCCTGGCCGTCCGAGCCACATTTGCTGCCCTCGCCGCAGCAGCAACCTGTTATTGCTCCCACTTTGAGTCGCCTCCGCCTCCGTGGGGACGCAGTCCTGGTGTTGAACCGGTGCCGGATCAAATCGAAACGGCCTCACAACTTTGAACTGGCACCCCCGAGCTACCACCTCCAAATCGCCATGTCTGCGCGTCATTCCGCCCGACGTCCTGCTGCTTCGACCCGCCGGGTCACTGCTAGCCCACCATTACACTGCCCTCTTGCGGTTCCCTTCGCGCAGCCGCACTGGCTCCATGTTGTAATCACGGTCGTGCCTCTCCGATATTACAGTGGTAATCCGCTGCTCCGGGGGCCTCGACCCGGCTGCGCCGTTGCCTCCACAGCCTCAGTGTGAGTCGCCACCTGCATCAACCCACCGGCGGCCCCTGTGCTAGCTCCGCCCTCCTTCTAGCACCATCCCGAGTCAGCCCGCCTCTGTTCCTGTGGTTGCGGGCGCGTCCACGATCCGCTGGCCGCTTTGGCTCACCTCTCCTTCCACACACTACAGGGCCGTCTTCCTACCGTCACCAGCCCTCCGCTGCTGGACTACAACTCCACTTCCCACTACGATCCGGCCTCGCCGAATCACTGCCGGGTCACCCCTGAGCGGCCTCGCCGAATCACCGTCGGGTCACCGCTGAAGCGGCCTTGCCGAATCACCCCCACATCAAGGCTGTCGTGGCCACGACCCGACCCGCCTTTTCTTGCGAGAAGGTGCTGGCTCGCTGCTGCCTTCCCGCTGGCCACGACCGCGCCTCTACCGCTGCACGGTGAGCTGCTGTGCTGCCGTCTGCAATGCTCCGTCGAGCCGCCGCGCGCCGTGAGTCACCCGCCGTTGCACCTGACCAGTTCAGGCCACGACCAAGCCGCCGCAGTCCCGCTGAGTCGCGTCCGCGGCCCGAGTGAAGCTGCATGCTCAACCCGCTGTATGGCCTCCCTTGCCGGCGTTGCGCTCGGGCCCTGCTGGGTATCAGTACGATCTCAAGCCGTTGATTCCATGGACCATGGCAGAGACAGCAGTAGGAGGTGAGAGTTGCGGGGTGAGAGGAATTTGTGGAGATAGAGAGAAGACAAGTCTGCCATGGAAATAGCGCTGGAAGGGGTGGCTCTCGCTAGAGCTAAGAAGATAAGGTTGCTAGCGATTGGGCCCTACCAACGTGCGTGTCATCCGGAGCCAGCGATCAACAGGAGTTAAAAATCCTACTTCGAATACTGCATCAGGAAAGAGCTCTGGAACCATATTCAGCCATGAGCTAATAATAGTACTACTTAAATGCTCCTAGATGGATTAGGGCGCATGCCACGCTGCTCTTGCACCTCCACGCGAAGACTCAATCAGTCAAACAGTTACTGGTGAAACTAGTGTTACACCAGTAGCGTTAATGTAAATTTTCCAGTATGGACAAGCCGGCCGGAAGGAAAGGTCAACATGCATGAAACAACTTGAGTACTATTAGTACTGTCTCCTCGTGAGAGGAAGGAAAGCAAAAGGGATCAAGTCCCCAGACTAATAAGGACTGAAGGGAATGTACATAGTCAGATCAACTGAGCATCTGCTATCTTTTTTGTCTGACAAAAATATCAGGTGATATCCTTTCGGTTTATTTTTTATCAATACTTGTTAATTTTTTGAGAAAACAACCACTCTGCCATACATTGTTGTTATATATAGAGAAAATTATTTATTACAGAGCTGGTGTTATACCGCAGGGACGCAACACGCACCAGCAACGTTCTGCACCAACGTTCGTCTATGCCTTGCTATTCGATGGACATGTGTATGAGCCGCCGCCCCCGCGGTCCAGTCTACATCAACTCACCGGGACCGCGCCTGCGATTGACTCGCCCGTCTGCGTGGCTTACCGCGCCTGTGATTGACTCACTCGTCCGCACCGGTTTACAACGCCGCGGCCGACTCGGCCGTGATTAATTTCAGCTTCACCATGGTGATCATCAACTCCATGGTGGATAACCCCTGGCATGATATATCAGGACCCTAAATCGCCATATTGGTGCAAATTTAAAGGCCGTCAGAAAATTTCCGGCTTAAAAAGAAGGATTTCGGTTTAATATCCAACTTAAGGGAAAGTTATCTCCCACAAAGCTTTGAAGCTCTCGATAGCCGGTTCAAAATACCGGTTCAAGAAGAATTTATCTCTTGCAAAAAGTTAAAGGTTGCCGAAGAGGACCTGCTGCCCTGACGCGCGGTTCAAACATGGGTATCCTGCCTTATGGGCTCATCTTCATATGCTCACTTGGGGGCTTCCTGTTCAAACATAGGTGTGTTCACCAAAGAGAACATAGCGTTACTACCCTCTTGATGCAGCTATCAAGCCAATATTATTATAAGGGGCCAAAGAGAGTTTGTTGCATAGCACAACTCAAACATAGGCACCCGATGAGCATAGCTCAAAAATATAGCACATGGGGGCTTCAGCTGACAAAGCGGAGTCTTGTCCATTAATCCGGCTATCACGCCACAACAAAGCTTGGGGGCTTCACACCCAAGGGGCCAAAGAGAGTCTTGTTTCTACGCACAGCTCAAACATAGGCACCCATAGAGCACAGCTCACAAAGTTACTTGGGGGCTCTTTGTGCAACGCAACAAAGAGTTTGAAAGGACCCTTGTAATATGCTATCAAGCCCGTCTTGGAAGCCTGGTGTATTCACGTAAAACCCTGCGTTAACCTGCCTTCATCAAGTAAGCCACTCCTTTCCAGGTAATCCTGGCATGACCCACCGAACGTTTGACAAGTCAATCTTATACAGACCCTGAACTTGTCAAAGTTAAAACGACGATTGGTTAGTTGGAAGCCCATCTTGAAAGGCTTTGCAAAAATGGTTTAACTCAGCGGCCTGGAAGCCCATGAAAAGCCTCGAATTTGGGCCTCGCAGCCCTTGAAAAGCCTCGACTACACGGTTTTATTTGCCTTTGTCAAGATTTTTCTCTTTTGATAAAATTTTATGTTGAACCGGTGTTTATTGACCCGGCATGGCTATCAGTCATCAAATTAACCCGGTGTTTGTTAACCTGGCTTGGCTTTCAGCTACAAGTTGTTAGACCACATTCAATTATAAACCGGTGTTTATTAACCCGGTCTAGCATTGACTATAAGTCACCAGGATGATCATCTGGTGTTTATTATAACCCGACATGGCTTTACTATAAACCAGCAAAGCATGGTGGGAATTACCAGCAAAGCATGGTGGGACTTATCAGTACTCCAAATTTGGGTTATCACCCTTACTACAAAAAGTTGGTAAAACCAATGATGTGATTCAATGTCACAGGTATGATATATTTCATATTTGATTATTCTTAAGTGCAACCTTGGTTATAAACTTGGGTCATATGTTGGGCATTATGACCCGTCCGGCGGTAAACTGCCAGGACACTTTAAGCTTGTTGTATGCAGAAACAGGTTGAATAAAGCATAATTATAAATCACCGACGTTTATTAACCCGGCCTGGCTTTGGACTATAAGTCGCTAGTATATATTTGGATTGCGCCATTGGAATCATGCTCTTATAAATCATTGGGTATATTATTCAAATCATTAATAGCCAACATGACTGGATTTTTATTATGGTTATCAATAACCAGTATTATGATTAAGGTTTTCAAAGTTGCTTTAGCGCAATGGCTATCATATTATCAATGGATATGATGTATTCTACAATTGAAGGAATAGTCCCGAGTTGCTGCAGGCTTACAACCCGGCACTTGGGGGCTACATTATTTAAGTTGAGATTACATCAAATACACAAGTCTCATGTCGCTGCAAGCATGCATCATGGCACTTGGGGGCTAATGCAAAGTCATTTTTGCTCACCTTATTGAAGACCCGACTCATCACATTGTAATGAGCCGGCCCTTGGGGGCTACATTGGTTGAAGTTTTTATGAGCATCAGGCAATTATAAGTCCCAGGTTGCTGCAAACATGACTACCCGGCACTTGGGGGCTATATATATGGAATACTCAGTTCTGACTGGTGATTGAGATGAACAAACCTGGATTTCTTCAAACTTGTGACATTCATATTGAAGAAAATCTTAAGCTGTTACTACGTTACCTTCTTAAGACTTGGGGGCTACAAGTGATAGGCATATAAGAGGTATATTTTCAAGATGGATGTTAACTACAGTATGACCCGGTATTATAAATATTTATAAACCGGCAATCTTGGCGATGATAAACCGGCAATCTTGGCGATGATAAACCGGCAAGTTCTACGACCTTAAACCGGCTGAAGATCAGATGAGTATTTCAAGGACCAATATTGTTTTTAAGCATTGGTAGCTGAATCAAAGGAGTTATTCTTTACAATATATTCTCTATGAGAAACCAATGTCACCAAGTTGATTATGAAGCTGGCCTATTAAACCGGATTTTCTAGAAGAAGGAAGTGACAGGGACTTAAGGATGATCAGGATCAGTTTAACATGGATACATCCAAATTAAACTAGGGGCTAATGTTGGGGATATACCCCGCGATATGACCCGGTCGGAGTTATAACCCGGCTGGGGCTTGGTAAACCTGCAGGTGATAAACTGGCTGACAGTTAAGACAGATGGCTAAGACAGACGGTAAACCGGCTGACACTTAAGACAGATGGTTAAGTCAGATGATAACCCAACAGGAGTTAAGTCAGATGATAACCCGGCAGACAATCATAAACCGGTAGACCATCTTAAATCGTCACCAGTCATAAACCGGCAGAACATCTTAAATCGACACCAGTCATAACCCGGCACACAATGAGAACTGGGTTGCCAGGGGTTATGAAGCCCGAGATGTTATGAAGCCCAAGATGTTAAGAAGCCCATGAAGAGAAGTCAGGATAGTTTAAGTTTTAGTCCGAGATGGACTCTACATGTAACCCGCCCCTTCAACTTATATAAGGAGGGGCAGGGCACCCCAAGAGGGGAGAGGAGAATCTTAAAGGTTAGACATAACGGGGAGATCCAGAGATAACTGGGAGATCCGGTATACGGCGACTCCCTTGTGATGATAATGAGACCTAGCCACAAACAACATGTAGGGTTGTTACTGGATGATGTTTCCCTGGGCCCGAAGCTGTCTAAATCTTTGTCTTGTGTTGCGTTTTCTTGATTCCACTCAATGCCTCTCAAGCGACCACATAGATGTGTTGGCCTCACGACTAAGTCCTCACACTAGGACATCTGACGTGTTAATTCCACGACACTTATTGTCCCAAAATTTGAAAGAAGCGGCAAAATGTCCACTCCCACGCCGGCTGCCCGAAGCCAAGTGTTTGGGAGATGGAAATTACTATCTACCCATTACACGGACAATCCATCGGCCCGATTTCCACTGCTCTAAATAGGGGTAGGTTAGTAACTTCAATTAGACATGACACGACCGCCTCTGAGCCCATTCCAACACGGTGGGCGTCAAACATGGGCGGCAAAACACATTTGATTCAAGCTCGTCCAAAAGACCTCTGTTTCTCCCTCCATTCCCCATTCATACACGATGGACGGCAAAACAAACTCGACTCGACCGAAATCGATGTAGGCAAATATTTTCAATAGGGGCAGGTTTGTTACTTCAATCAGACGTGACACAACCGCCCTACCTGTCAGTCCCGTTCATACACCATGGGCGCCAACCACCCTCTCCTCGCCCGAAATCGCTCTAGGCAAATATTGGCGAGATGCGAGATTACCGTCCTATCCCCAACCGACGAGACATCCAAATTTTAAACGGGGGCTAAGTTCTAACTTTCCCATATTTCAGACAGGCGCGTCCCAAAAACATGGTTCCCCGCACCTCTCCCTCTATTTTCCCATTCATACACCGCCCGTGCTAGAACACGCCATCCCCACACTAGCCTCCGTCCGCCACCCCATCCATCGCCGCCATCCTCCACCACATCCATCGCCACCGTCCTCCACCATGCCGGAGCGCCTGCCAAGACCGCATCGTCCACTACTAGATATGGACCTTTCTCATCCACGGTGACGAACCAATAGCCTTGCATCGCGTCCTCTCGCTTCATCGGCGCCGCCGTCCTCTTTGTCGGGGCCGCTCACATGACCTTATCTTTCACCACAACGGGACTTATCCCCCAATGCACCCGTCTACCGTCGCAGATCTGCTTCAATGCCACCGACAGCCATCGCACCCCCGATGCCTACACGACGCCACAAGAGAGGTGGTACTTCATATCTCCTCAACTTTTTGATCTTTACCAGAAAATAGATATTAACTTGGTTACTCTACTTTCTTTTCAGATCTTAGAATTTAGTTCTTAGTTCGAAGCAAACAATGGATGCTAAATATCATTTCTCCGGTTTGCAGCTTCAAATCTGTCATGGCACAGCCATAATACGGTTTAATTGATCAAGCTTAGGGTTTAATTGATCATGTTGGTTCCGTGGTGGTTTCTTTAATAGAAATCAGAGGGGAAACCCTCTTTTGCTAAAAAAAATATGCTTAGAGTTTCCCCCTTTTATGATCACTATATGATCAGAATATGTGCTTCGTGTCATAATAACACTGCTCCACCCATCAATCTAAACAAGCTTAGTTGTTCAAATACGAATATGATATTATTAAAACAGAGCTGTTTAATTGGTCAGCTAAATGTTCCTAAATTAGTTTCAAAAATGCATGTTCGCCGCTCGGGTGTGTATCTCTACAGGGTGCCCATGGTGGGCTGGCCCACCCTGGGATTTTGGGTCGTCCCAGGCCCCGATTCCCCTCTATTCTGCTGCGCGCTTCCGATCTCTACTCACCCCCAGCCGCCTGCCTCACCGGTGACTTGCCATCCCCGGACGGCATGACTCTAGGAGGAGACGTCGGACTAACAGGAGGCCAGGAGCCGCTCGCCCAACAGCGTCACCGCTGCCCGGGAGCGCCGCCGTGCCTACCTTCCCAGTCCGTTCAGGGCCCAGGCGTGCAACACCCACCAAGCCAACCCGATTTATCCTGAGATACGTCCTCAACACTTAGCTGCCACTCCTGATCACCCATTTTCTAATTTATTCATTACTCATTAGGCAGGACTGTCATTAGGGTTTGTTGTGTGCTTAGTGCTACCTACACTTAATGGTTCAGATGTATTTCGGTAATCTTTAGTACCTCTAAAGTTCACAGGGTTTTCAAAATTCCGGCCCTCGGAACAGACACTAGTCATTTTGGATTGTTGGTCGTAGTGACATTGACCCAGATTACTACTGCAAGCCAGGTTTATTGACAATTTTACTTGTCTTTCTTACTCATTCGATATAATATCCAATTATTCATGTCGATTAGTTGCAAACAATAAGTGCTAGACAAACTTATTCATTCAGATTTTGGACGGTCTCTTACTGCAGTTACAATTCTGCATACTTGTCCTAGTAAGCTCACAAGTAAATGATTGATTCACTACATCTATGCTTGCCTTGTCATCTTTGTTGTCAATATTCTTTTAGGGTGGACCACCCTGTTTCTAAATACTGGAACCGTAGACATGAGTGAATAGTATTTCTCTATGTGATCTCTTCCATCATGTGTGGGCAACGAACACTGCATTGTATAGAAAGAAAGTGTCATTTCCAGCTTTTACATAGGTTTCGATCTTTTACATGGAATACAATTTGCCTACTTGCTTTGTGTCGCAGTACCAACAATCCACCCTTGAAGATAAACATTATGCCACTCATAATTGCTTAGTTTATTTGTTAAAATACAAATTTCATATGATTCTAATGTTCCTACTTCAGTTTTGAAATGTGTGCCTGCCTGTTATAGAGACATAAGGGGTTTGTATTTCTGTGTGTGGTCTTGTCAGCATGGTTGGGGGTGAACTTTGCATATGCAGGGGTTTATAGGGAGACACTCTTCGAGTTGAATCCGTAATGCATTCCATAGATAATCTGACTACTTTTTATGTTTTCATGAATCTCAGATTCTGAACAGCATCATAATGATTATGAGCTTGCGCGCATGAAAAGAATAAAGCAGAAAAATGCCATGGCTGTCAAACTTGGCATTAAGGGACTGAAATCAAGTCTGGATGCAATGCAATGCAAATGCTCTCCACCTATAGATTCATGCTCAGAATATGATCCTAACAGTGATTCTGAGCTAGAGGGAGACCTAAGTCAATGTAGCTCCCTAGTGGAGGAGTCACAGGGAGATGCCCTATCTTATTCACCCATCAAGGTACTTGCTCTAACTTTACAAGGTTACATTGCTCGCACATATCTTGCAACTGATGCTTTGCATTGCTTCTACTTTGTTGAACTGCCATTAGCTTAGTTTACACATCGTGTATGTGAATACACCCTGCCTATCCATTTTCAGTACATATTCCATCTGTCATCATACCATATTTATCCATTCAAATGATGTTCTTGTGTATCAGACGTTCAAAAGGAAGAGGGTGATTTCTAATCGTGGAGGAGCACAAGCAAAGTATTTGGAAAAGGTAGTGGCACACGATAATCAAATAGCCCATTAGCTGTAGTTGCAATATCACCTGACCCACAAAACACCCCAACTCTAGCAGACTCTAGCCCTACTACACTGGTCATTTCTGATGCCCCAACTCAGCAAACCCCAACTGCAGCAAACATTATGATTATGCCAGTTGACATAGCACCAGCTGTACGATGCAAAACCCCCATTCCAGCAAAGAGTACACCAAATCCAGTTGCCAAATCCCTTTTCGAACCAGAGAGAGCCCCAATTGCAGCAAATAGGACCCCTATTCCATTTCTTCCCAGTTTAGAAGACGAAGCTTATGTTGTTGACAGGAACTTTGTGCGCATCTTTCCTTCATGGAAAGATTATACTGCAGACATAGAATAATTTCTAGTCTTCCTCCACAACTTACGTGTAAGTAATGTACTAATGTTATTCATGGTCATTACTGCATATGTTTCTTCTGACAGAAGACACAAGATTTCATTCTTTTAAACAGGCGAGGAGCAAACTAGATTGTGATGACGAGCAAGGTTTGGTTGCGCTTTTCAAGCACTCGTTGATGAAGTATCATTCCTACCTGAGGCAAGCGCACTTTGATGGCAAGCCTCTGAACAAAATTTCTGTAAAGTCTCGGGTGCTACATTTATCCGACGGTGACTGGAATAATCTTGTTACACATTGGTATCGGCTGGAGTGTAAGGTACTGTCTATGATATCACATCACAATTTCAACTACATTTCTGCATTTGCCTTAATGTCCCACTTGTACGAAAACTGTTAGCAGAAGAACATTCGTTCTCAAGGGACCACAGAATCTCGCAACTATACTGCACACTGCATTGCTCTTGTGAGTACCTCTTGCCCTGTATGACCATACTTACTTTCATAGATGTTTGATTATGTAGCATCACTGCACATGTTAGCCTTGTAATCATCCATTTGGTGGGCATTATAAGATCCGTATGGACTCTTGCATAAATTTAGAATCAACCCAATGCTTTTGAAGAGGTTTAGCTCTGCAGTCCTCTTGTAAGGACTGAACGTGGTCTAACACTGTACTTACATTAACAACTACTCCCTCCGTCCCACAATATAAGAACGTTTTGTACAGTACACCAGTGTTCAAAACACTCTTGTATTATGGGAAGATGGATTGGTTCATTTTGTAGCAATCTGCATCTTATCTCCCTCGCCCACCATTTACTAAAAAAGATCAGATCTGTATTTAATCTTACCAACAAGTAGAATACACAGACAATGCCAGTGCAGAAGTGTAGCCCATTGCTCTTGTAAGTACATTTTGTCCTATAAAGCTTGTACTTCCAGGGATTCGTAGTTGATTATGTAGCATCAATCTGCATCTTATCTTCATTATCCTCTATCCCTTCTAGTATTATCATATCTATAATTACTCTCTAGAAAATGTAGAGTACAAGCAATGCTTATGAAGAAGATTATGTGCTGAAATTCTTGAGTTATACTCCCCTTGACATGGAGAAGGGCATTATAAAGCCGGTGTTAACTGTTAATGTAAGTCAGTCCTTCTAAAGCCTTTATCCTCAACTGCTGTTTAATTTTCTCATACTCCCTATTGTTTACTGTTGTTTAGTTTGTTGTTTCTACCAAAATGCATGTTCGCAAGAACCATAAGTTCTAAGTTTTACTTGTAAAACCAAATTCCTTATCCATACCATGCACATTACTTAATACTCCCTATATGTATGCTTGTTTTTGTGGATCTATAATCCAGTGTGTGGTGAAGCAGCCCATGTTTGCACCTTGTCATCTCCTGTTTTATCTTACTGATGTGGCTAATGATATGAACAACATGCCATGCACATTATCCAAAACAGATACAATGATTTTCTTTGCCCTTCATCTATGCTTGTTATGTTGACATGGTAATCCAGTAGTGTGGTGAAGCTCCCCGCATTATGAACAATGCCAAATTATGCTATTGATATTTTGAACTTACTCTTTATTTTCTAATTTGAAATTGGATGGAATTGACAGCACAGTTATCATCTTTGTTTATACATGTGAAAAACATGTCATCTCTCTGCTTTGTTTCAGGGTGATATGCCTGATGGCATGCACAAGTCTGCTGAAGGTTGTGAGACAAGCCCAACATATATTGCAGCAAAGAAGGCAAAACATCTTGAAGATAGCGAGACAACCCCAAAGTCTTGTCTTGATGTAGTGTTCAAGTTACTTGAGACTAACAGTCAGACAAGCTCACAGAATTCGTTGTCTGAATCAGTTCGGCTTCTTCAGTCCCAAGTTCTAGCAGAAAGGCATTCTGCAACTCAACTTCGACTTGAAGTCCTATCTCTAAGAAAGATTGCGGAGAACACCAATGAGAACCTCATCGCTAAACAACTACACCTGGAAGCTATGACCGACATGCTAGGCCGGTCTCATAGCCTTGCTCAGCAGCTTGCGCAGCAGTTCCCCCGCAAGGCTAACCTTTCTTGAACTGTCTTGGAAGTGGTCTCGGTTCAGTATTATTTTGTTACGCTGCAATGGTGCCCATTTTTTGTAATCTGCTTCTTCATTGCGCTTTATGATCACTAGTGGCGAACTTCGATGCCCAGTGGATGTAATATACCTTAAATCCTTTATTGTATAGTGTAGGTTTATTCTTAGTTACCATGCTGTAATTTCTTTATTGTATATAGTAGGTTTGTTCTTAATTCCTACTAGTTACTGCCATCATTCGCTATCTGAAAAAAATCAGATGTAGTCGACTGGGCCGAAACATTCGACTCTAATGGGCCTGGTTTTTAGCGGGCCACAATTGGGCCGGCCTGTGTCTTTCTTGGGCCCGAATGATTGGGGCCTTCACACATTGCGCCAGGCCCAAACTTACGCTGGCCTACATTTTAGTTGGGCCTTTTGTCGAACCAGCGCTTAGTTTGGCCCAGGTAGCATTGGGCCATTAACAGGCTGAATATTGTACCGGCCTATTACGGCCAAGATGAAACCACGGGCCTTTAACAGGCCAAAATGCATGTTGGGCCTCAATTTTTACTAGTCGTTGACGGGCCTTCAGCAGGCCGAAATGTAGACCGGGCCTTTTTGGGCCTAGTTAGCTCATGGGCCGTTACCAGGCCGAATTATATCTCAGGCCTTAGTTAGCCCACTGATATCATGGGCCTTTAAGAGGCCGAAAGCTTAGTACATGCATCAACGGGACAAATTACGTGACGGGCCTTTAACAGGCCCAAAGTCACATTGGGCTTAACTCTTGCCACCTTTAGCACGGGCCGTTGGTGGGCCCGATGTCCCGTCGGACCATATATGGCCCATGGGCAGCACGGGCCATTCCCAGGCCGAAAGTCACACCAGGCTGAAATGGGCCCATGTCTACATCAGGCCTCTAACAGGCCAAAAGTCACTGGGCTGTAGTTGGGCCCAAATATTCGGCGAACAATTAACGGGCCAGATCTGGCTTCGGGCCGTAAATGGGCCCAAGTATTGGGTGAACAATTAACGGGCCAGATCTGGCTTCGGGTCGAAAATGGGCCTTTATTAAGTAGGCCATTATTGGGCTGTCCCACTAGTACCTGATTAAGTACTACGGGCCTTTGACTGGGCCGGCCTTTTTAACCTATATGGGCCTCTGTTGGGCCCAGCCACGTGTCGACGTATCATAGGCATGTCTCCTCTAATGGACAGGCGACATCTGGCCCACTGACGAGCTAACAGGTGTTCCCTTCGGCCAATCAGAATTTTACACGTGGAAATTTCCCATTGGTTAGGGCTATTAACGGGTTATCGGATCCAAAATCCAACCCGATAGCTTAACGGCGTTCCGTTACAGTGGATGCCATGTGTCGGTCACCCTTTACGAAAGCACTTCTATGGCGCGCGATTTATCGTCATGGAAGTGGACACTTCCGTGATGATAATTTTGGTAATGTCATGGAACACTTCTACGACAGCACAGGTATGACTATCTTGATTCTGTCATAAAACTATCATGGATGTACATGCATGACAAAAAACGCGACCTACTGTGAAAAACACGTATCATCACGGAAGTGTATTTTTTTTGTAGTGTAGGCTCCTGCCCAGCGCTGTACCTGCCGGGCCGAGATCTCATCAGACGGCAACTCTCTTTTTACTAGGAAGTTGAGAATGGGTTGCGTCCATGACAGAGTTGTGACTTTTTCTACTGTCAGTACGGCCACTACAACTAGGGCGGTTGGGCTGGGAGGTGGTGGGTTGGAGTCGGCCACCGCCTGCTCTGTCGTTGAAGTCCTCGGGCCGACTGTTGTAGTCCTCGGGCCGGGCTCTGAAGTCCCCGGGTCGGGTGCAGCTGTAGTAGTCCCTGAGCCGCCTGCCGAAGTCCCCGAGCCGACTGTTGAGGTCCCCAAGTCAGATTCGACTGTTTCGGGGGCAGCCGGCACGAAGATGGAATCTGATTCCGGTGAAGGCTTGATAGACGGCTTGAGGAGGCGCTGAAGGGAGACGCCGGTTGGTATGGCTTGCCGGGTGGAGCCGATTCGTGCCAGGGCATCTGCTTGCTCGTTGTCGGCCCGTGGCACATGAAGGAACTCGCACCCTTTGAAATATTCGCTGAGTTGCTGGACGAGGAAGCGGTAGCTTGCCATGTTTGCATCTTTGGCATCCCAGTCGCCGGACGACTGTTGGACCACCAAAGCCGAGACGCCATAGCACAGGATCCGACGGATGCCGAGTTCTTTGGCCAGCCAAAGCCCGTGCACGAGCGCCTCGTACTCAGCCACATTATTGGTGGCGGCAAAGTGGATTTGCAATGTGTATCTGAGCTTGTCGCCTTTGGGAGAGGTGAGGACGATGTCGGCTCCCAGACCAGTGCGCATCTTGGAGCTGTCAAAGTGCATCCGCCAACGGGTGGAACCCGGTGCTGGCGGCATGTACTGGGTCTCGGCCCAATCGACGAGGAAGTCGGCTAGCGCATGGACTTGATGGTGGTGCGAGGCTGGTAGAAGATGGTGTATGGAGCCAGCTCGATGGCGTATTTGGCCACCTGGACTGATGAATCCCGGCTACCCATGATCTCAGCAAGCGAGGCAGTGCAGACGATCGTGATGGGGTGCTCTTGACACTACAAAAAAATACACTTCCATGATGATATGTGTTTGTCATAGTAGGTCGCGTTTTTTGTCATGCATGTACATCCATGACGATTTTATGACAGAATCAAGATAGTCATACCTGTGCTGTCGTAGAAGTGTTCCATGACATTACCAAAATTATCATCACGGAAGTGTCCACTTCCATGACGATAAATCGTGCGTCACAGAAGTGCTTTCGTCAAGGGAGACCAACACGTGGCATCCAACATAACGGAACACCGTCAAGCCATTGGGTCTGGTTTTGGATCCGATAACCCGTTAATAGCCCCGACCAATGGGGATTTTCCACGTGTAAAATCATCATTGGCTGGAAGAAACACATGTCGGCTCATCGTTGGGACAGATGTCATCCACTCATTGGACAGAAGGCGCCTATGATACGTCGACACATGGCACGGCCCAATAGAGGCCCATTCCTGTGAAAAGGCCGGCCCGTTTGACTTGGTCAAAAGTTGGCGGGCCGGCCCATGGAAAGCCAGTTAATGGCATGTTCGCATATAGCCCATTTATAGCCCGCTAACCCAAGGCCCGTTACTCCCTATCCGAATGAGGCCCAGTAGCATCATCTGGGCCATCCAATATGATTCCAGCCCGTTTTCACTTCTGGCCCATGTATGGCCCATGATGTCTTTCGGCCCATATGAGTCCCTTTGTAACTCTTGGCCCATTAAAGGCCTGTGGTGAAACTGGCCCGCGGTGAACAGTGTATCACTTTATACCCATTAACGGACCATGGTGAAACTGGCCCATAATGAACAGTGTATCACTTTATACCCATTAACGTCCCGTTATTCCATTGGGTCGTTTCCAGCCCAAGTTATCTTTCTACCTTCTCAGAGCCCATTTACTCTTGGACTCATTTCCAGCATTCGTTTACTTACGGCCCGTTACTATCATTTTCTGCTTGTGGGCTAAATTCAGCCCGAGATTACAGTCGACCCGTTTTGTGGCCAGTTAATACATTGGGCCGTTTTCATAGCGTCATCAAATACGGCCGATTAACGACGACCCGTTATGGTCGGCCCATGAACAGATGATTCCAACTCTAGCCCATTTACGGCCATAATGCGGTCTGTTATTGGCCCATGTTTGGCCAACCGATCATACGGCCCGTAGAAGGCCCATTAATGATACGGCCCGTAGAAGGCCCATTGTGTCTACGACCCGTAGAAGGCCCATTGTTTCTATGCCCCGTAGAAGGCCCATTGTTTCTACGGCCCTTAGAAGGCCCATTGTTTCTATGGGCCATAGGAGGCCCATGGTAACTACAGTAAATATGTAGCCCATGGTTATTGTGGCCCAGTTTTGAAAAATAGGTTATTGCGGCCACTAGCAAACCGCGGAAAAAGAACTGCACTGACTACAAGCAAAGGAATAAACAAGACAATAAGGAAATAAATAAGCAATCAACTTACGCTAGGCTATCATGGCTATTACACATATTACATCCACTGGGCATCAAAGTTCGCCACCAGTGCAAATATAGGGAACACAGCAGCATATAAAGGCCGCAGCAAAACAAGTCCAGAACTGAAACCACTTCAGAAGATCTCAAGAAACAATATCCTGGGTACCCATAATGCTGGCAAGATGCTTAGCAAGCTTATTAACTTTCTATTGTTTGGCGCCTAAGTCCGCCAACACTTGTTCTTGCACCAGAAAGTATGCATCCGAATTCTGCAGGGACTTCCTTAGTCCTTCGGCTTCCTGTCGCATAACATCTGATCAATGTCTTTCAACTTGAAGTTGAGACTCAAGAAGCCAAACTGATTCAGGCAACGAGTTCGAAGAGCTGGTGCCAGCAGTAGTAGCCAGTAACTCGAACACTACATCAAGACAGGACTTTGGGGTTGTCTCAGTGTCTTCAATATAGTTTTTATCAGCTTTCTTGGAGACCAACAGGATGTCTCACTATGTTGAACCTTATCTGCATTACTTCCTTTACCATTGCATAACAGGGTAGTCTTCTCCAATATTTTATCCGCGTTCTAAAAGAGAAACAAACAGACACATCACAGGTTTACAATGTAGTATATGAAACTCATTTGGTAAACCAGTTCAGTAGTAAGGTGGATAGGATAACAACATGAAACAAACATATATCTATGTAGTATGGTCTATATCATTCTAGTTTATGTTGCCAAATCAAGATAGATACAGTTCGAATCATATCTATTTAAGACAAAGCAGCATAGACAGAATATAAGCGTGGGAAACTACACAACAATAACAACACTTGTAATGTGCATGGCATGAGAACATAACTGTTTATTCAATTGAAACTGAAATCAACATAGAGCAAGTTACAACAGCAAACAACCAAACACGTTGAAGAAACAGGTTTAAAACATACCTGTCGCGCCATTGGAGTGTCAATTGCATCCTTCAAATTTGAAATTAGTTGGTATGAGTAAATACAGTGATGCAATAGCAAAGTAGTATGAACCATAGCTACGGAACCTGGCCTGAGAACAATTCTTCTTCTGCTTTAAGCGTTGACTTGGGGTTCAGAGTGGTGGTCCTTGTGCTTTGGGAACTGCAGTTGCCTTACTAACTGCTCATGTTTGGGTGCTTTGTGGTGGAGACGGTGATGAGTCAACGGGAACTGGGTGTCTATCTGCTGGGGTTGGGGTTAGAAGGGGTATAGTTGGTTCTCTGTCCAACTTGGTAGGGGTACAATCTACATGAGTGTGGGTTATGTGTGGTGGGGTTGGTTCTTGGGCAAGTACAACCGTGGTTCTATCTGCATCGACAGGTAGCACGATCTTTTCTGAAGACCGTGTTTTTACTCCCACAGATACTGCCATCACTCCCTCCAATTGAAATGGCTGATAAACAAGAAAAGTAATTGAATATACAGACATTGTAAGATAGACAGGTGCAATGGATAGTAGGAAAGAAAACAGGGCACGAAATAATTCACATTTATGTTGTCTAACCAAATAGAATAGCAGGACATAATTTCACATATATGATGGCTAATTAAACAGGATAGCATGACACAATTTCACATGTATGATGGCTAACTAAACAGGATAGAATGACACACTTCAAAATATGATGACTATGTAAACAGGATGACATGATATAACTATATGATGTGTCTATTAAAGTGGTTGGCATGCCATAAATCACAAACACGCCGTGGATGGAAACATGATGGCATGATATAATTCACGGATAGAGTGACATAATTTAAAATATGATGACTATGTAAACAGGATGAGATGATATAACTATATTATGTCTTTAGAAAATGAGTTGGCATGCCATAATTCAGATAGATGCTGTCTATCTAAACATCATGGCATGACATAATTCAAATATATGATTTATATACTAAGGAAGTGAGCAGAGGGCAATCGCATATATGATGTGTCAACTAAGGAGATGGTATTCAATATTGTGCATATGATGTAAAAACTAAGCATTGCAATACAACATATGCATGATATGAGTAATATAACCCTGCCAAGTTTGAGCATACACCTCAGGGGGATAATAGGACTTGTCATCTGCCTCTGAATACTCCTCTAAAGAGCTATCTGTAACCAACAAGATATCTGCTTCATCAGGTAGCATTGCTGCTCTGAAGACCTTGTTTTCACTCCAGATTTCTCCATCACCAATTCAAATGGCTGATGCACAGGAAGAGCAATTGAATATACAAACATTGGCGACAAAAGAAATGAGAAATACAAAAAAAGGACGGCATGATATAATTCACATATATGACGCTTGCCTAAACAGCATGGCATTGCATAGTTCACATACATAATGCCTTGCAACAAGATAACATTGCATAATTCACATATATAATGTCTTGCAACAATATGGAATTGCATAATTCACATATATGGTAATTAGACACTAAGCAGGTGGCATTCACACAAAGCATGTCTAAACTAAGCAAATGACATAGCAATGCAAGATACCATACGCATGATATGAGCAACATAACCCTGCCAAGTTAGAGCATGCACCTCGGGGGCCGGGGGAAATATGACTGATCATCTATCTCTGAATCCTCCTCTGAGGAGCTATCAGTAACCAGCAAGACATGCGCTTCATCAGATAGCATTGTATGCTCTGAGGACCTTGTTTCCACTCCAGATTTTTCCATGACCGTGCCGAATGGCTGATGCATAGGAAGAGTAATTGAATGTACTAAAATTGTTGACAAATTTAACACGTACTAAAAATGATGGCATGATATAATTCACATATAAGATGACTGGCTAACCAGGGTGGCATTGCAAAATTCACATATATGATGCCTGGCTAAACAAGATGGCATTGCATGATTCACATATACGATAAAGAAACTAAACAGATGGCATTGACACAAAGCATGTCTAAACTAAGCAGATGACATCTTTAATGTATACAGTAAGCAATGCAAGGCACCATATGCATGATATTACCAATATCAGCATGCCAAGTTAGAGCGAAGACCTCATGGGGTAAATAGGAGTGGTCTTCTCCTTCTGAATCCCCCTCAGAACAGTTATCTTCCTCTTGATTACGATCCAAAATGGGTGGAAGGGGGGCTGCCTTTGCGCCCACCATGGAACGTCGTCTGCATGAAATTTTATTGTCACACAAGGCTCATCTCTTTTGCTCTACATGATCAGTTCCATTGTGTACAATAACTGACATGCGTAGGAATAAAACATAGTGAGATTATTTAAGGAGTGAATGCACAAATCCAGAGTGATGGTAGCAAACTGTGGATAGACCCAAAACCAATGATAGCAAGCAGATAATAGCTTTAGTTAACAAATATAGATAATGGCTCCTTTCATGTTTGTTTGCACCTAACATGAAACTCATAGTAGACACCGGAGATTAACCAGATAGTAGACAGATAGTACTGATTGCCGCCCCAATATGTACCCCACAACCATTTAAAAACTCAAGTTTCAGCATTAGTTTGGACCTGACTCGGAGTCTAATAGGTGAACACGACGATAATGTAGCATGTCATCATATTAAGCGACGCATAACATAAGCAAACACGGAAGAGTGCGACCTCTCTTGCGGAACCGTGTAGTCCTCAAGGTCATCTGCTCAGTTGATGATGGTAATGCAGTTGTCGTGGCTGCCGACGATGGGGAAGTAGATCTGAGGCAGCGAAAGACAGTCTGGAGAGCGGATCCCTGCTGTGGTGAACCCTTCCATCGTTGGAGCAGCTGAGCTGGGGTGGAACACAACGCCGCAGGAGCAGGACAAACCACACAAGGTTTTCATCCAAGGCTTGGTGGAGCTGCTGAAGGAGAGCCTCAACGACATGCCCGCTGAGCTCAATAAGCAGGGGGAGTTGACCGCCGGGTCATGTCCGCCGGATCAACATTGTCTTTATAGAACTTCAGCTCCTTTGTAGCACAAACCGACTCAGCATAAGCCGCATCACCCTCTTCACAGTCCAAAGCGATCTTACGACTCCCGTGCACCGTGATGGTCCCCTTATGACCTGGCATCTTGAGCTGTAAGTAAATATAACAGGGCCTTGCCATGAACTTTGCATAAGCCGGATGTCCAAACAGGGCGTGATATGGGCTCTGGATTTTCACCACTTCAAAGGTCAATGTTTCTGACCTGGAATCATGCTCATCACCAAACACAACTTCCAAAGCTATCTTGCCAACTAAATATGCCGATTTACCTGGTACTACACCGTGAAAAACAGTGTTTGACGGTTTAAGACTCTTGTTTGTCAACCCCATGCGACGGAAGGTTTCATAATACAGGATGTTGATACTACTTACCCATCCATCAGCACCTTGGTAAATTTATAACCTCCCACCTGAGGCGCCACCACTAAAGCTAGATGACCCAGATTATCAACCCGGGGCGGATGATCCTGTCTGCTCCACACAATGGGCTGCTCGGACCATTGCAAGTAACGTGGCACTGCCGGTTCAACAACATTAACTGCCCTCTTGTGAAGCTTCTAATCGCGCTTGCACAAGCTAGTAGTGAACACATGATACTACCCGCTGGGGGAGTCCTGGATTAGGGGGTGTCCGGATAGCCAAACTATCACCGTTGGCCGGACTCCTGGACTATGAAGATACAAGATTGAATACTTTGTCCCGTGTCCGGATGGGGCTTTCCTTGGCGTGTAAGGCAAGCTTGGCGATACGCATATGTAGATCTCCTACCATTGTAACCGACTCTGTGTAACCCTAACCCTCTCCAGTGTCTATATAAACCGGAGGGTTTTAGTCCGTAGGACGAAGAACAATCATACCATAGGCTAGCTTCTAGGGTTTAGCCTCTTTGATCTCGTGGTAGATCTACTCTTGTACTACCCATATCATCAATATTAATCAAGCAAGAGTAGGGTTTTACCTCCATTGAGAGGGCCCGAACCTGGGTAAAAACATCGTGTCCCTTGTCTCATGTTACCATCCGCCTAGACACACAGTTCGGGAACCCCTACCCGAGATCCGCCGGTTTTGACACCGACATTGGTGCTTTCATTGAGAGTTCCTCTGTGTCGTCACCTTTAGGCCCGATGGCTTCTTCGATCATCAACAATGACGTGGTCCAGGGTGAGACTTTTCTCCCCGTATAGATCTTCGTATTCGGCGACTTTGCACTGCGGGCCAATTCACTTGGCCATCTGGAGCAGATCGAAAGCTACGCCCATGGCCATCAGGTCAGATTGGGGAGTTTTAACTACACGGCTGATATCGGCGGAGACTTGATCTTCGACGGATTCGAGCCACAGCCAAGCGCGCCGCACTATCTTGATGGGTATGATCTAGCCCTGCCACCGAATAGTGCCCTGGAGGCCGCACCAGCGTCCGCTCCGACCCTTAGCTCGGAGCCGACTTCGCCGATCGAGGACGAGTGGCTGGACACCACCTCGGGGGCTACGGTCTCTACGGTGATTGAGCCGAACACCATCCCTGTCCTTTGCAAAGCCCGTGACTCCGAGGTTCTGGACTCCTCTCTGGACTCCGAACCTCCCGCGCCCCTGCCAATCAAATCTGATTGGGCGCCGGTTATGGAGTTCACTGCCGCGGACATCTTTCAGCACTCGCCCTTTAGCGACATCCTGAATTCACTAAAGTCTCTCTCTTTATCAAGAGAGCCCTGGTCGGACTATGGTCAGGAAGGTTGGGATGCGGACGACGAAGAAATTCAACACCCCCCACCACCCACTTCATAGCCACTGTCGAAAGTTTAAACGACATGCTCAATTTCGACTCCGAAGACATCAATGGTATGGATGACGATGTAGGAGATAACCACCAACCAGCACCTACAGGGTACTGGACTGCCACCCTATCTCACGATGTATACATGGTGGATACACCTAAAGGAAGTGACGACGAGGAACAATGGGACGCTATGAAGGATAAATCCCTCGAAAAGCAATCAAGACGGCGACGAAAGCACCACACAAAGTCCCACCTCGACAAAGATGGCGGCCATACAGACCCAGTCATAGAGCAGGTCGAACCGGTGGACGACGAACATGCCATTGAACAACCGTCTGAACAGGACAACTTGGACAAACAACCCATCCCCGACGAAGATAACAGTCCGGACGATCTCACACCGGACAAGTTGTTGGAGCAGAAGAACCTCCACAAAAGGCTCGTCGCCACTGCGCGTAGCCTGAAAAAGCAGAAGCGGAAGCTTAAAATAGCGGAAGACGCACTCAGAATCAGATGGAGCAAAGTACTCAACACCGCAGACAAATACAGTGACAGTCGCCAAACAAAGAGCTACCCAAAGTGCAAACTACTGCCCGAATTCGATGAGGAGGCCTTAGAGCCCCCGCAATCAAAGAACAAAGAGGTCGGCCGGTCGGATAGACGACCACATGACAAGCATAGAGCGGCAAGCGGCGCCGCACACAAGCTGGCACGCGATCCGCATAAGGATTCGCAGCAAAAGGATGGCCTAGTTAGGTCCATCTACGGGCCAAGAAAGCAAGCTCTTCTAAGCAATGCAACACGCCAAATATCCGGACATCACGGCACACCCAAATATAGGGGAGCCGCACACCCCCTATGTTTCACCGGTGAGGTGCTGGATCACGAATTCCCGGCGGGATTTAAACCCGTAAACATAGAGGCATACGACGGAACAACAGACCCGGGAGTCTGGATTGAGGATTACAACCTTCACATAAACATGGCTAGAGGAGATGATCTCCACGCCATAAAATACTTACCCCTCAAGCTCAAAGGGCCAGCACGGCACTGGCTTAAAAGCCTCCCTGAAAATACCATTGGAAGTTGGGAAGAGCTCGAGGATGCTTTTCGGGCAAACTTTCAAGGGACTTATGTCTGCCCTCCGGATGCAGACGATTTAAGTCACATAACTCAACAACCCGGAGAGTCAGCCCGCAAATTCTGGAACAGGTTCCTCACTAAAAAGAACCAAATAGTCGACTGTCCGGACACCGAAGCCTTAGCAGCTTTCAAACACAACGTCCGAGACGAATGGCTCGCTAGGCACCTTGGCCAGGAAAAGCCAAGAACAATGGCCGCACTAACAAGCCTCATTACCCGCTTTTGCGCGGGAGAGGATAGTTGGCTAGCAAGATGTAGTACCAGCGACCCAAGTACATCCGAAGTCAGAGATGGAAACGGGAAACCACGGCGCAACAAGGACCAGCGCCGGACAAGGGGAAACAGCTCAAAGAGCACGACAGTCATCGCCGGATTCAAAAGCTCTTGGCAGAATCATAATAAACTGCCCCTCAAGGATAATAGCCACGAGCTATCCAACTTAAAAAAAATCTTGGACAAAATATGCCAAATTCATAGTACCCCCGGGAAACCTGCAAACCATACACATAGAGATTGTTGGGTCTTCAAGTAGTCCGGCAAACTCAATGCCGAACACAAGGGGCTCGACACACCAAGCGAAGACGATGACGAACTCCACAAGCAGAGCACCGGAAAACAAAAGAATTTCCCACAAGAAGTCAAAACAGTAAACTCACTTCAAGTGATAAAAGGGAAAATTAGAACGACACCCATAGGAATACGCGCCGCACGGCCTATCCCAGCGGAGTCCCGACATTGGTTGTCAAAACCAATCACCTTTGATCATCAGGATTACTCCGGACGTATCCGGAACGCAGGATGGACTGCCCTGATATTAGATCCTATAATCGAAGGACTCAAATTAACAGAAGTCCTAATGGACGGCGGTAGTGATCTAAACCTGCTATATCCGGACACAATCCACAAAATGGGGATAGACCCAACCAAAATTTGCCACAGCAACACCTCCTTCAAGGGGGTAATGCCAGGCCTATATGCCCATTGCACGGGCTCCCTACTGCTAGAAGTTGTGTTCGGTTCATCCGACAACTTCCGCCGCGAAAAGTTAACCTTCCATATCGCCCCATTCAACAGTAGTTATCAAGCACTATTGGGACGTGAAGCTTTCGCCCGCTTCAAGGCAATACCACATTATGCATCTCTTACACTTAAAATGCCCGGTCCATGCGGCATCATCTCATTAAAGGGAAATATCAAGTGTTACTCGAGCACGGAAGAATGTGAGACTGCCTGGACAGTCACACACTAATCCTGCTCCGCTAAACCAAGCACCTGAACAGGTCATTCAGACCCCGGACACGGCTAGACGAGTCCGGCGCAAACATATGAAGGCCTACTAGCCGCACACCCCCGTACAAGGGGCTGCATGCATGTACAACAAGAGACAATAAAGCTCAATTTTATTCGCTTTTCGAATCGTACTCCTTTTATTTAATATAAAGTACATTTTTCGCATGATCTTTCTTCAACTAAGTTCTTCTCCTTTACAGATGAACACCGTGCTACACCCGTCCAGGATACGGCACAACAGAGACACAGGCGCAGACGTGCAGTAGGGACCCGTTGCAAGGATTCTTTTCAGATTAAGACCCTGCGTAAACCTTTTTTACTGTCTCTTGTTGACACACATCCCCCGGTTTCTTGCTATAACCGAGGTGGAGGCTGGCATTTTGGCATTGGCCGCGTCAGAATTTTTTGCGTGTACCTGGACACCAGGGGCTTAGGGCATTGTTCTGCCCGTTTTCATAAAGACCGAATACCTTAGGGAGTGTTCAGCGTCTCGAGTTAGGCCTTATATGCATCAGCTCCGAATCATGTCTTTGGTCAAATGTTGGGTTTGCCCGGCTCCTGTGTTTTGCTGCCTTACATTCCGCTCTATCGGCTAACACGGCACCAGGAGAACTACTGTGATTGTGCCCGGGTTCGGCCTGGTGAGCACCTCAGTAGAGAAAGCCGAAAACTGACTGTCATGATATAGCGTGAGACTGGTCAACCACTCGACGACCCACCGGAATGTTTAGAATTCCTCCGCATTAACGAAGGACCGTTTCTCGGTCAGGCACATACGCGCCCCGAATTCGGGAGAGCGCGGTGCCCCTAGGGGCTATATAGTAGCCCCACCATCGAACTCCTATGGCTAAGTGAAAGTGATAAAGCATTATAGTACGATTGTCTAGTTTGCTATGCTATCACCTCCTTTATAGGACCAAGACGTTGGCTTAAGTGTGAAAATGCGCCTTTTTTGCAAACACCCCCGCACTATGTGCGTGGGGGATGAAGCCAAAGACTACCATCTTTCAGGTTATATACGCATATACATTAACGGCCGCACATAAGGTATTTTAATACTTGAAAGCACAAGTATAAAAATCCCTTATATTATATTGAAACATTGTTTGACAAATCGTACATGTCATTTGAACATAATATCCTTCGAGCACTGCGTCTCTATTAAATGAGCGCCCTGCATGACTTCCTCAAAATAGTGCTCGGCGGGTATTCGGCTTCTGTCCGAATCCTGGGATGCAACGTCGGTGGCCCTTATCTCCGCCCAGTATGTCTTGACACGGGCAAGAGCCATCCGCGCACCCTCTATGCATGCTGATCGCTTCATTGCACTAATATGCGGCACCACACCAAGGAACTGCTGCACCAAGCCAAAATAACTCTTTGGCTCGGGCCTCTTCGGCCACAAATGAGTCACGACATCCTTCATGGCAAGTCCGGACAACCTATTCATCTCAGCCCATTCGGCCAAGCGATCGATCAATGGAAGCAGACGCTCTGGACTATGGAACTACGACCAAAAAAGCTCTTCCATTCCGTGATCCTTTTGGCCTCGGAAGTGTTCGGCCGCATCTGCGGCACTCGCCGCCAAGTCCAGATAAGCATCCTCCGCACACCACAGCTGGCCCAAGTGAGCATACTTAGGATCCGTGAATTTCCTCCGCGGCAGAAAAGGCTTTCCAGCCGCAATATCTTCGGCCTGGCATAGCTCCTCTTTCATAGCTCTCATCGCAGAGCGGGCATCCTTGGCCTTACTAGCGGCCTTTTTCAGGTCCTCTTGTTTCGCTCGACCTTCTTTTTCAAGAAGCTCGCAACGGTCGGTAGCATTCTTAAAATTTACGGCCATCTCGGCCATTTCTTTCTTGCTTCGGCAATGAGCATCCTGTTCGGCTCTCAGCTCTTCGGCCGCTTTTAAGGCAGCCACATCACTTTTTCGGGCTTGCTCCTTGGCTCGGGCGAGTTCCGCCGGAAGCTTCTCCATGGCGGCGGCACCATCTGCGTCAAGCATACATGTTGTAGGGCACAGACATTAAGCTACCTGACTAGGTGTCCGCGGAGAAGTTGCATACCTTGTGACCCGTCCAGCCGCTTATTGACAAGCGCGATGTTAGAATCCGCCACGTCAAGCTGCCGCTTTAGTTCGGCAAATTCATCAGTCCAGCTTGCCCCCGGACGCTTCGCCACCTACATAGTAAGAGCGCATATTATACCTGGGATTATGATCCTTGGCGCGCCGTCATTTTTTACAACACACCGAGTCTCAGGGGCTACTATCTATACAGGGCGCTTTCTATATGCCAAACTATCAGAAGGTACATCATTTTGTGTACCTCAAAACCCGTCAGTAAACTTATGACGGCTTCATGCAATCCGCTTTTAGCGGAAGAAATCATTTCAATCACCGTACCCATTAGCGCATGGTGATCTTCCGAGATAGACGCTCGCCCGAGCAGATCTTTCAGCTCCTCCGATCGTACACCAGTCGATGCGGGACTCGTCCGATGGCCTTTTTCGAAGGCCGGACGCGGAGAGCTTTGAGGGGACATACGACTGCCTTCGAGCCCTGCCCGATTCAGAGAAACCCTCCGTGATGACACCTCAGGGTCATCCGCCTCGCATGACGGTACGGCAGACAGAGGCGTTTCACTCTCCATCATCTCCGGATCGAGATCCCCTGAAGACGCGCTCCGCTGAGAAGGGCTGAGATCGGAACTACAAGGAAAAATTTCGGTTATCTTCAGAAATAAAACAGGGATGTCTTTCATTTCAAGAAAACGCCCCTCTTTACTTACGGCTCACTGGAGGGCTGATCTCCTTGGGGAAATAGTGCGGCCGGGGCATCTCCTAACACAGGACCCTCTGGCGAGGATTTCTTCCCCCGCTTCGAAGCCTTGGTCTCCGGATCTTCAGAAGCGGTCCTCTTCTCCCCTTGGAGGGAGGGATTCTCGATCCCTCCTTTCTTGATAAACTCCTTCATGGAGGCAGTAGCTCCCCTGTTCCCCCCTTCGCGTTCTTCAAAAGGCGCAGCCTCTAGCATCCTGGTTAACACAGGATCCGGCGTGGTCTCAGGGAGGGGGGCCGGCCACCAGATCAGTTTTGCTTTCTGTAAGTGCATCTAGTGCCACCCCTAGTTGGTTTTGGAGTATTGACGACAAAGTTGGTTGAGGGACTAATGCGTTTGTGAGAATTGCAGGATAACGCAGGTAGTGTCCCTCATTGATTCGGTTTACCTACCGGAGATGACCCCTAAAAATGTATGAAGACAATGGTGGTATGAGAAGATATTCATATTGAAGACTATGACATGAGAAGACATTACGTGAAGACAATGGAGCGCGAAGACTGTGTGGTTTCGTCATTTCCTTTCTTCTTTGTTGAGTCATAGGAACCACCGTACTGTTAAGTGGGGTCCAAGTGAACTAAGTCAGAGTGACTGAAGTGATGCTCACCCAAATCCTATGTCTTCGAGCGAAGACAATGAGAGCAAATCTTATCCAAAGTTGGATGAGTCAGCTTTGCTTGTAGCCCAAGTAAAGTTGCCGTGTGTGTTTGAAATCTGACCGTTGGAACACGTGTCAGTTCCTTAGTGACCCAGGGTCATTTTGGACAAATCAGGTCGGGTTGCCTGGTGGCTATAAATAGCCCACCCCCTACACCATAAATTGGTGGCTGCTCAGAGTTTGTATACGGCTTTTGTCGTTTGAGAGCAACCCACCTCGAAGCATTTGAGAGAGAGAAATCCTTGCGAGGACAAAGCCCAAACACCCAGAGCCAAAGAGTGTTAGGCATCACTGAAGTCTTTCTGTCTGTGTGACCTGAAGACTTATTACACTTGAGGACTGTGTATCCTCCAACCGGTTAGGCGTCACGTTCTGAGCATCCAAGAGTCATTGTGGATTGCCGAGTGAACGAAGTCTGTGAAGGTTTGGAAGTCTCCCTTGAAGACTTACCAGAGTGATTGGGCGAGGACTAAGTGACCTTAGCTCAAGGGGAATAAGGTGAAGACACGGTCTTCTGAGTTAAATCTCAGCCTCCCTAACCAGACGTACAGTTGTCACAACAACTGAAACTGGTCCAACAAATCCTGTGTCCTCAACAAGCAACTGGTTCTATCTCTTCCCTCCTTTACTTTGAGTTTGTCTTCGTGAAGTCATTGCTTATTGTTTTATCCGATTGACTTAATTGCTTGACTACTATTGTTGATTGGATTCATACTATCTTCCATCCTGATCCTACTACCTAGCTACTATTAATCTTCAAATGTTAATGCTATTGCATACTTGATTATGGCTTGCTTGTTGTAGTTTATCTTCCGCTGCATATCAATTAGGTTGTTTCTATTGTTTGTCTTCGAAACTTCCATGTTTTGAAGACTTTCCTAAAAATTGCCTATTCACCCCCCTTATAGTCGATAACTAGCACTTTCAATTGGTATCAGAGAAAGGTACTCCCTTGTTCTGTGTGATTCGGTTTAACCACCTGGAGTTTCAGCTATGTTGACTGCAGGGATAATCAAGGTCTCCGCTGCTTGCCCCGTGTTCGATGGAACTGAATATCCCTACTGGAAGAATAAGATGCGCATGCATCTTGAAGCCATCGATGTCGACCTCTGGTATGTCGTCAAGAACGGCGTTCCCAAAACTGGTGAAGGCGTCACCCCCACTGATGTCAAGAAGTTCATTCAACTGGACTCGACTGCAAAGAACATCATCTGTGGTCATCTGACCAAAGGACAGTATGGCCGTGTGAGTGCTCTGGAAACGTCAAAGCTAGTCTGGTACTGGCTGTCCCAGGTCAATGAAGGCGTCTCTACACAGAGAGACCAGAGGATCAGTGTTCTTCGCAATCTCTTCAATCGCTTCAAGAGAAACGACAATGAAAATGTCCAGCTCACGTTTCGCCTCACCGACATCACAAATGAGCTTCAGGCTCTCGGCGCCACTGAGATCACCAAGCATGAAATTGTCAAGACACTGCTGAGATCACTTGACACCTCTTTTGACACCCTTGCCCTCATGATACTAGAACGTCCTGACTTCAAGACACTCGATCCGTCTGATATACTTGAGAGGCTCAACACACATGAGTTCCAGCTTTCTGAGAAAAGAGATATTTATGGCCCCAACTATGGCCAAACTCGTGCTTTGAAGGCAAAAGCTGTTTCCTCATCTGAAGAAGAAGAATCTGACTGCGGTTCTGACGATCCTGAAGACATTGGAAAGGAACTTGCCATGCTTGTGAAGAAGTTCTAGAGGTTCACCAAGAAGAAGGGCTTCAGAAAGTCTTCACGATCCAGCTGAAGAAATGATGAAGCTTCCACTCATGACAACAAGAAGAGAACCTACTACAAATGCAAGAAACCTGGTCACTACATATCTGAGTGTCCACAGTGGGACAATGAGAAGAAGAAGAAGAAGAAGAAGAGCAAGGAATATGATTCTGATGACAACAAGAAGAAGAAATCCTCAAAATCCTCTTCGAAGTCTTCATCATACAAGAAGAGCTCATCTGGCAAGGCTCGTGCTTTTGTTGGCAAGGAAATGGATTCAGAGGAGGAGTCTGCTTCGGAGGAGGCGGAGGTGGAGTCTGGTGAGGAGTCTGACCCTGGCGTTGCAAGTCTGGCTCTAGCCACAGCCTATGTCGCCAAGTCCATCTTCAACACTGAAGACAATGACGTCCACACCAACGCTGAAGCTAATGACAAAGACGATTCTTCTCCCACCTAATGCTTCATGGCACGTGGTGCCAAGGTAAAATCTCGTGATGCTTACTTTCAAACTTCAAGTGAAGATGACTCTGATTGTGAATCCAAACCCAGCTACAAAACACTTGCTAAAATTGCAACTGAATAACAAAGGGCTATGGAACATACTCAAAAACTGTTAGACAAAAGCGATAACCTGTTGGACGCGGAAATGACACGTTCACAGTCCTTAGTAGAAGACAAAAAAAATCTTCATGCTAAGTACCAAGAACTTGAAAATCTTCATGATACGCTCTCAACCACATATGAAAAGCTCTCCTATGATTATCTTCAAAGGAAGCAAGAGCTTGAGAAATTGAAAGAGGCTCATGAAGATCTTCAAGCAGAGAATGAGTCACTTCGCGCTCAACAGGTCAGTCCCGCTCAGGATGGATTCGAACCACCATGTTTAAAATGCATTGAGCATGATAACGCTACATCTGTTGCTGAATGTTCCACTGCTGCTGCTGTTTCATTGTCTTCAACTACTGATGTGGTTACTAACCCCTCTGCAGAGGATACCACTAGTATTGCTGATGAAAATGCTAGGTTGAAGACATTGCTTGAAACAGGGATGTACAAAAGTTTGAAGGGACATCAGACTCTCTACAATGTCCTCAAAAAGAAGATTCTGAACCGAAACCCTAGGAAAGAGGGTGTTGGGTTCGAGAGGAAAATGAATGCTGATGGTTCCTACTGGAAGCCTGAGCAGTATCCCAAAACCACATGGGTTGCTGCAAAGGAACCTTCAGTGGATCCATCCACTTTATCTGGATTTACCTGTGCTAATCCTATTATTATTGATGAATCCTTTGATGCAAACTATAAACTGTTCAAAAATTAGAATGGTGAAGTGTTTGCCAGGTATATTGGTACTAACTGCAGGAATGGACCTCCTATGAAGAAGATCTGGGTACCCAAAAGCTGCCTTGAGAATCTTCCAGTGAATGTCATCATGACACCACCAGTGAAGAAGACACACCCCAGACCAAAGGCATCATATGGTCCAACGGCTACTTGCGAACACAGGACTCACTTGAGTCACCCTAACGCCAATGTTTTGCAGGGAAATCATACTCAGACTCATGAATATGAGCGTGTGTCTTCAAATCGATATGTTCATAGAACTAAGAACTTCTCTGCTTATTCACATGAGTATCATTCATCTCCTGCAAGGCTATTTGCTAGGGCTTCAAAGTCGAAATTCTCAGATGCTGCATTTAGACTCATTGCTTCTAAGCCACCCCTGAAAATGTGGGTGGTGAAGAAGAACTAACTCTCTTTTGCAGAATGTGGTCTCCAGCCAGCAATCAATGGCGTCCGATATAATTGCTGGGGACCTAAAACATAAAGGGATGCATGATAAAATTACTTACTATGAATTCCACATATGAATCTCTTATCTGTCATACTGTGTGCTAATCTTGATCTAAACTGTGATAATCCATGTGTGTGTAAAATGCTTATGCTTCACAACATACCTTGTGAAGCCTATCCTCCTAACTGCACTATAGGGCATGTCACCAAAAGCTTCAGAATGGATTATTGATAGTGGATGCAGTAATCATATGACTGGTGATCAAAGTCTTCTCATGGACTCAACCTTACGTCCATCCGACAAGAGTAAAATCACATTTGCTGACACTGGTAAAGGCAGAGTATTGGGTCTAGGTAGAGTTGCAATCTCAAGGGATCAACACATGGATAAAGTGATTCTTGTTGAATCGCTTGGATTCAACTAAATGTCTGTCTCAATGCTTTGTGACTTAAACATGATTGTGATATTTGGAAAATATCGTTGCCTTGTACTAATGGAATCTGACAAATCTCTAGTCGTTGAAGGGTATAGGAAAGGTGATCTATACATGGTAGATTTCTCAGCAGGTCCAAAACTTGCTGTATGTCTTCTTGCTAAAACTTTAGAATGCTGGCTCTGGCATCGAAGGCTGGGGCACGCTGGCATGAGGAACTTGCATACTCTCGTCAAAAAGAAGCATGTCATAGGCATCGAAGGTGTCAAGTTCAAGAAAGATCATCTATGTGGTGCCTGCGAAGCTGGAAAGATGACAAGGGCCAAGCATCCCTCGAAGACAATCATGACAACATCTCAACCCTTCGAGCTGCTTCACATGGACTTAGTTGGACCTACTCACTACTCCACCCTCACAACAACGGCATGTCTCTATGGCTTCGTCATTGTTGATGACTACTCAAGATACACATGGGTGCACATAATTCTCTACAAGACTGAGGTACAAGATGTCTTCAGACGATTCGCCAATCGAGCAATGAACAACTATGGTGTCAAGATCAAGCATATCAGAAGTGATAACGGCACTGAATTCAAGAACACTGGGCTTGATCTTTATCTGGATACAATGTGAATCACTCATGAATTTTCTGCTCCATACACACGTCAGCAAAATGGCATTGTAGAGCGCAAGAACAGAACCCTCATCGAGATGGCTTGAACAATGCTTGACGAGTACAAGACACCAAGAAAGTTCTGGCCTGAAGCCATTGATACAGCTTGTCACATCATCAACCGTGTCTACATCCATAAGCTTCTGGGCAAAACATCCTATGAGCTCCTCACTGGCAAGAAGCCAAATGTCAGCTACTTCAGAGTCTTTGGTGCTAGATGTTGGATCAAGGATCCCCATCACAAGTCAAAATTTGAACCCAAAGCTCACGAAGGCTTCGTGCTTGGCTATGGAAAGGATTCGCACTCTTACAGAGTCTTCAACCTCTTCCACTACAAAATTGTTGAAACAATGGATGTGCGATTTGATGAAACCAATGGTTCACAAAGAGAAATTCTGCCAAGTACACTTGATGAAGCTCCTTCCTATGAATCTATCAAGTTGATGGGAACTGGTGAGATCATGCCCTCTGAAGCACAGCCTGAAGAGGAACGTATCATCTCTGCACCAAATCAACCTGAAGACAATGCTCAGACCGAAGACAATTCTCCCAATGATGACAATGATCAGCCAGAGCAGAATCTTCGTCCTGTTCATCCTCGTGTTGCAAATGAAGTTCAAATAGAGAAGATTATTGACAGCATCAATGCACCTGGTCCGCTCACTCGCTCAAGAGAAACACAGCTAGCAAATTTCTGCGGGCATTTTTCATTTGTGTCAATATCAGAACCCAAGAAAGTTGCTGAAGCTTTTATGGAACCTGAATGGATTCAATCCATGCAAGAAGAACTTCAACAGTTCAAGCTGAATAATGTTTGGGAACTTGTCAAGCGACCTAACCCTCGCAAGCATAACATTATTGGAACAAAGTGGATATATCAAAACAAGAAAGATGAGCATGGTCAAGTCGTCAGAAACAAAGCTCGTCTTGTGGCTCAAGGATATACTCAAGTTGAAGGAATTGACTTCGATGAAACATTTGCTCCTGTTGCTAGGTTTGAAGCTATTCGCATACTGCTAGCCTATGCTAATCATCACAACATCTTGCTATATCAAATGGATGTAAAGAGTGCATTTCTAAATGGCAAGATTGAAGAAGAAGTATATGTTGCACAACCACCTGGCTTTGAAGATCCAAAACATCCTGATATGGTGTACAAACTGAACAAAGCACTATATGGCCTCAAACAAGCTCCTCGTGCCTGGTATGATACAATCAAAGACTTCCTGAAGAGCAAAGGCTTCAAACCTGGATCTCCCGATCCCACACTCTTCATGAAGACATATGATGGTGAACTGTTTGTGTGCCAAATATATGTGGATGACATAATCTTCGGCTGCACCAACCAGAAGTACAGTGATGAGTTTGGGTACATGATGCAAGAGTAATATCAAATGTCCATGATGGGAGAGCTGAAGTTCTTCCTTGGTCTTCAAATTCGTCAGCAACGAAATGGCATCTTCATATCTCAAGAAAAATACCTCAAAGATTGTCTGAAGAAGTTTGGAATGGAAGACTGCAAAGGCTACACGACGCCAATGCCAGCCAAGCACCATCTTGGTCCCGACGACAATGGTAAAGAGTTCGATCAAAAGGTATACCGCTCCATCATTGGTTCTTTGCTTTATTTATGTGCATCTAGGCCAGATATTATGCTTCGTGTTTGCATGTGTGCTCGATTCCAAGCGGCACCAAAGGAATCGCATCACTTAGCTGTGAAGCGAATTCTTCGATATTTGGCTTACACCCCAACACTAGGATTATGGTATCCAAAGGGCTCAATGTTTTATCTGGTTGGATTCTCGGATGCTGATTATGTTGGTGACAAAGTGGATCGCAAGTCTACATCAGGCACATGTCATTTTCTCGGTCGATCACTTGTCTATTGGTCTTCAAAGAAGCAGAACTGTGTGTCACTCTCAAATGCTAAATCTGAATACATTGCTGCTGGATCTTGTTGTGCTCAGCTTCTGTGGATGAAGCAAACTGTCAAGGACTATGGCATCAATCTGAAGCAAGTCCCTCTCTTCTGCGACAATGAAAGTGCCATCAAGATTGCCAACAATCCAGTCCAGCATTCGAAGACAAAGCACATTGAAATACGTCATCACTTTCTCAGAGATCATGTTATGAAGAAAGATATAGATATCATGCACGTCAACACTGAAGAGCAACTGGCAGATATCTGCACAAAGCCCTTGGACGAGAAAAGGTTTTGCAAGTTACGGTGTGAGCTAAATATCTTGGAATCCTCGAATGTCCTGTGATCAGGCACACATCCTAACACTTATGCATGTTGATGACTTAGATGTGCAACACACAAAGTAATGTATATCTTCAATCAATGAAGATTTACACTCCGAGTGTGAATACATTAACATGGAATTTGACTTCGGAGCGCCACGATAATTGTGCGCCGTGTCTGGGTCTAACACTTCCTATACGGTGGGTAACGCCACCACCAAATTTCTCTGTTTGAAGTGTTTCACTCATGGCGTTATTTTTTCAAAGACTCCACATTTGGTTTGTCCTCAGTTCCTATTTATCCTCATGATTTTCTACGCTATGATGAGTTGATTGCATATATATATATATACTAGCGTTCTGTCCTCTACAACATTCACTTATAACTATGTCTTCAAGTTGAATCTTTTGAACTAAGTGAATGTGATCGGACCCTAATCTCTCTATGCTTATTATCTCAAACTCTATCTGTCCAAATCATATGCATTCTAATGAAACTGTCGAATGTCTTCTCTGCATCCTTGTCAGCAGAAGACACAAAGACAAACATTAAGTTCTATTTAAATGATTCATCTTTATTGTCTATATCCGGAGAAGCCGGCACAACTCTCTGACATGCCTGGCGGGCGTGGGAACGTGGGACAACTCTATGTATGATGCATGCTTGCCACGTGTCCCACGGATGTGAACAGACAGGGGCACCTGAGTAATTGCGCTGTGTTGCACAACTGCTTATAAATATGTGTCCCCTGCGGTAAAGAAATCTTTCTTCCACCTCTCCACCTCCGTCAAAACCCTAGCGCCACCGCTAGCTCGCGACGACACCGGCGACGAAGCGCTTAGCTGCCGCAACTTCTCCGATGCCATCCTCGCGCCGGCCGCGGACATCTTTCTCTCCGCCGTCGCCAAGTTAGGGCACGGCGGGCTGAACTGCTTGGTCTCTCATTCTTCCCATCTAGCAGTTCTTCGTGCGGTAATTATAACTCTATTTTTACCACCTTTTTGATCTTCATAGATTCATCCTACTTGCCGAAAGTGGTTTCTGCCTACTAAATGTTAGATCTATTCTATCTGCATCTCATAATGCCTAGTCCATTCACTTAGTTTTCCTATCTAGTTTGATTCCTCACTTGTACTTATTCACGGATTGGTACAAATCTGGAACCAACTCACCACATATAAGTGAATGTCTTTGCATCATGAGGTCAATGTCTTCAAACTGATTTATCTTCAAAATCTTCTAAGAATGCATATGACCTCTTCCCCTTCCCTCGCATCTCTAATGCTGTCACAGGTACATGTCCGTGGGAGAATCCCTTGGTTCTCATAGTCTGCATTCGTTTGCAGAATACTTACAGCATCATATCAATTCTCCTGAAGCCAGTTCCTGCTTGACCAGCAAGCGTAAATCTCTGAAGCCTCTGAACGTATTGAAGCCATTCAGCTTGAAGTTCATGGCTGCAGAAAAATCAGCAAGGAAGGGTGGCAGACAGCGCAGAGGAGGAACATCCAAAGATCTGCCTGATGACCTAGCAGAACTGTACAAGACAGACCCTGAAGAGACTTATCATCAGCGCAAGACACGAATCCAATGGATTCGACGCTATTGGGCTGAAGAATGGTTCAAGTACAAGTTCGTCACCAAGGAATATGCAAAGAAAAATGCGATCAAGAGTCCTTGGGGCGATATTCTCTATCGAGGCCTTCAACCCAAGAACAGAGCTGAAGCCATTGCACAAGAATTCTATCCTTGCATGGTCCGTGGGCCACAGCCTGAAGAAGCCGACCCATCATCATTGCTCTGGTGTCGCAACGACAATCTCTTCAAGCGCAACTTCCAGTTTGCTGTGTCTTCAGCAAAGGAAAACAAGAAGTCATGGGGATTAGACTTCAATCCTGGTCCCTCTGCTCCCCGTGAGGATGGCACTCGTGAAGCTGAAGAAAATAGAATTGGCCCCTTTGCAAACCTTGATGGCCTCATCTCCTACATCTTGGTACAAGGTGCCAAAATGGATCATTCTGACAATGAGGCTGATTCTGATGAAGCCCCATCTCCTCCTTCGAAGCCACAGAAGCAAAAGAAGCTAAAGGCTTCTAAACCCGTACCACCAAAAGCTTCTCGTGCGAAGCCACTGGCCACTGCACCTCCTGAAGCCAGTGTGCAGTCTGAAGATCAATCCCGTATCTCCAAGAAGACGGAGAAGAAAAAGCAACTTGTCAGGCATACTGATCAAGCCCTGACTCCTGCCGCTATTCTGCGCGACAATCCCATTGATCTGTCAAGTGATGAAGATCTTGCAGATGATGTTCTTGAGCAGCTGATAAAGAGCAAGGAAGAAGCAGAAATCTTCAACAACTTGCCTCTCTTTGATGTGGCCATCATCCACAACTTCATTGATGAATGGTTCGACACCCTCAATGTTAGCTTTGACGATTTACAGCTTCCCATTGGCCTCAGTGTCGCCTTCAATGGCGCCATTGCTTCAGAGCTAGCTCTTGCTCAGTGAATCGTTGAGCTCAAGAACAAGATTGATTTTGAGAAGGCTCAATTCAAGAAGCATGTGGCCAAGCTCAGTGTTCAAGATGTCAGAAACTTCAAGGTCATGCTGCATGAGCTTAAAGAAGCTTTTCAGAAGAAGCGCCAAGAAGCTCAAGGCTCTCGCGAGCGTATGAAGAGTTTGGCTGATAAGTGTGTGCTTGCCTACAATGAGGCTGAGAAGCGCAAGTCACTTGGCCGTCCTGGCATTGACCCCAGAATGGCTGCAAAGGAAAAGAAGAAGTTTCCTGCTGATCAGCCTGCGCCTTCAAGCCAAGAAGCTCCACATATTATCTTCCCAAGTAGCATGACTGGCTCGAAGCCAAAGGTCACCACAACCGCTTCTGAACAGAAGAAAACGAGGGCTGCAGAGGCAGAAGCTCGAAAGAGGAAGAATACCGAAGCCTCTGATGCCGCTCCCTCCAAGAAGAAGTGCAAGACCAAGAAGAATCGGGCTGCTCCCACAGAGCCCCTTTTTGTTGAACCCATCTCAGTGATTCATCCTGCATCTGCATCCCAAGAACTTCACATGACTGTGCATGAGCCTGCTTCCACAGAGGCTCCTAAAGCTAAAGATATTCCAGCAGCTGAACCCACCGCTGCTGAAGACATTGGTCATCATGACAATGTTGAAGATGATGAAGTTCTTCCTCAGATCGAATACAATGTGGTATCATCGCCTGTTCGTATGAATAGCGAACTCATCAGTATTGGTCGTCCTCTGACGCCAATTGCACAGGATGATTCATGGGCTGATTGCCCGCAAGAACAAGACTCCCCCAGTACTCCCCTACAATAACAACAAGCTACCCCCAACGTGCAAGAAGAGGATGAAGACGTTCAGGCTCAGCCAACTCCATCTCCTAAAGTGAAGCCAGCTCTTCGCAGGCTTTGCAGAGGACAAAGGCCTGAAGTCCCTCTGTCGAGCGTTCCAGAAGGAGCAGCGCCACGTTCACCTGTTGCACGGCAAGTACTTTCTGAACCTGCTCCAACTGTGAATGTCCCCAAGTCTGAAGCACATGCTGCTGAAGACATTCTGGCTGCATCAGCCAAAAAAAATCAAGAAGAAGTGCGTGTACCAACCCCCCCCAGTGATTGAAGAAGAAGCAGTTCATGATCAGAACGTGTCTGTGCCCGACCCTCCTGTTCGTCAAGAGGAGGCTGAAAATGTTGAGGCTGCCACCACCAACGTCAATACAGCCAGTGACATAGTCATGGCTGATGCTAATGTGGAGCCTACACTAACTGTGCCTGAAGAAAATGTGGCTACTGAACCTGGAGTCAATGAGGATGCTGCACCTGAAGTCAATGAGGATGCTGCACTCGAAGCCAATGAGGATGATGCACCTGAAGCCAACATGACAACTGCTCCCGAAGCACCTGTCGTGCAGCCTGCCTCCGATGTTGCCCCTGCTCCTGTTCCGCCTCCAAGGCCTCACACAATTGAGCAAGCATACAGTCATGGTCAGCTCACTACTGTCCGATGGCCCATTCTGGTGCCTCCACCCTCTGCCTCAGGACCGCAATTTGACTATCATATTGAGCATAGGCCTCAAGTGCAGAAGCCAAAGCCCAGGTTGCCAAGGTTTCCAGGTACTGCCAACTCCCCCGGGTCCTTCAATGCTAATGGCTTCAAAAGCCACAATACCTTCTTTGACAGCGCCAAGAACCCTACTCCAAGCCAAGAATATCATCAGATAGGTTCTGGAGCTATCAACAGAGAAGCTATTACTCATGCGTGTTATATGATCAAGGGCGCATTTTCCCTCATATGCGCCTTGACACTGAAGCCATTGCTGGACTGCCATGCTTAGAAGAAGCACTTGATTGCTTTCGAGATGCTGGTCTGCTCCACTTTGTTCAGACAAAGAACATTGGATGAAGAGCTATTGCTTCAATTCTATGCCACTCTGCACATTCGCGGCTACAACAGAGACATCAAGACATGGGTTCTCGAGTGGATGACTGGAAATGTTCATCATGAAGCCAAAGCTATGGACATCATCGAGCTTACAGGGCTAGCCACTCCTGGAGAACTGTATGAACCTGACTGTCAGCTACACCGCAATGTTGTAGAGAGCATCTTTCATAAGCCAGAACCCAATACGAGCTAGATGCTGAGCATGATGAAGCCTTTGCCATCTGGCGCTGAATATCCCACACATTTCTTTGTTGAAGACCTTGAGTATCTGCCTCGAACCATATATCATATCATCAGGCGAACTCTATGGCCAGTCAAGGGACACTCATCAGCGGCCAAGCTTGAAGGAACTATGAAGACTTTGGTCTTCTATATTCTCAATGGCATCAGCTTCAACACTCAGGAATTCTTCATAAGACAACTTGCTACCTCCGGTCCTGATCTCTTTGGTCTGAAGTTTTATGCTCCATGGGTCATGCGCCTTATCAAGCGCCACTCTACTGTCAACTATCAACCCTCTACTCGCAATCATATAATATTTCTACCAGAAGTTGATATGTTAGTTGATGCTATATATTCTAACCCTGCCAAGATGCCGCTTTGTCTTCAGAACATCGAGCACCAAAGCTTCACTCAGCCTATTGAAGGTGTTCAAGCAGCAACACGAATCTATCCATTTGCTGGTAACACTTGTCTGCCTCACAGAGTGCCCACTGAAGCCACTGAAAGCACCATTGCCCAAAGGCCTCGCAAGCGTTCTCGCATTCTCAATGACCGAGAACTTCTTGTGGCCCTTCATCAGAAACAGGATAAATATCACTTTTGGCTCAAGAGACAGATGCAAAGCCTCTTGGTGGATGTCAATCGCATTCGCAACCTTGCCACCAAGAATGCCTTTGTTGCTCATGAAACTTGCTGGAGATCATGGAAGAGTTTGACCCTGCTTAGTGCTGAAGAAGATCTTCAAGACGATGGCTTCAATGAAAGATTTCAGTTTGAGTCCACTCCTCCATGGAATGCTGTCTTACGAAGAACTCCATCTCTTGAAGACTCTGAATATTCCTCCTCTGCGGCAAAAGTTAATGCCAGAGTGATCGATGATGAAGATGACGCTACTTCACCACCTCCAACTACTACGCGCATCGACACTGCACCAAGTTCCTCTGCACCGCCACCCAACGACAACAACCCTACTGCTTCACCTACTCATCAAGAAGACGAGTAGATGATCTATGTCTTCAAACCTTTTTGGTCATTACTGACAAAAGGGGGAGAAGCGTATGAGCTGATAGTCTTCAAGCGGGTTCATATGGGCGGTTGCATTATATTTTGCTGCGTGCTTACAACTCTTGCATTTTGATACATTTGGTTCTTTGAGTTGTAACACCTAAACTTGATGGTCGTTTGCTACTTCTGCTACGTGTTTGCTTTACTCTGATGCGATGATAACTTCCGCACTTAGATCATCCTGCAGACGTCCGTTTTTCATTATGCATGTCATTCTACTTGTTATATCATTTCATGCATGATGAATTATCTTCATAAGTTGAAGTGGATCTCCATAAGTACAACCTGTCATGTGCATTTGCAATCCAAAAGCAAATTATTAATATGCACATCTTCAGGGGGAGCCCTTGCTACTTATGAAGACAATTCCTATCCTTACAATTTCACATATTTTATCCCCGTTGAAAACTTCAACCAGTTTGTCATGAATCACCAAAAAGGGGGAGATTGTAAGTGCATCTAGTGCCACCCCTAGTTGGTTTTGGAGTATTGACGACAAAGTTGGTTGAGGGACTAATGCGTTTGTGAGAATTGCAAGACAATGCAGGTAGTGTCCCTCATTGATTCGGTTTACCTACCGGAGATGACCCCTAAAAATGTATGAAGACATTGAAGACAATGGTGGTATGAGAAGATATTCATATTGAAGACTATGACATGAGAAGACATTACGTGAAGACAATGGAGCGCGAAGACTGTGTGGTTTCGCCGTTTCCTTTCTTCTTTGTTGAGTCATAGGAACCACCGTACTGTTAAGTGGGGTCCAAGTGAACTAAGTCAAAGTGACTGAAGTGATGCTCAACCCAAATCCTATGTCTTCGAGCGAAGACAATGAGAGCAAATCTTATCCAGAGTTGGATGAGTCAGCTTTGCTTGTAGCCCAAGTAAAGTTGCCGTGTGTGTTTGAAATCTGACCGTTGGAACACGTGTCAGTTCCTCAGTGACCCAGGGTCATTTTGGACAAATCAGGTCGGGTTGCCTGGTGGCTATAAATAGCCCACCCCCTACACCATAAATTGGTGGCTACTCAGAGTTTGTATACGGCTTTTGTCGTTTGAGAGCAACCCACCTCGAAGCATTTGAGAGAGAGAAATCCTTGCGAGGACAAAGCCCAAACACCCAGAGCCAAAGAGTGTTAGGCATCACTGAAGTCTTTCTGTCTGTGTGACCTGAAGACTTATTACACTTGAGGACTGTGTATCCTCCAGCCGGTTAGGCGTCGCGTTCTGAGCATCCAAGAGTCATTGTGGATTGCCGAGTGAACGAAGTCTGTGAAGGTTTGGAAGTCTCCCTTGAAGACATACCAGAGTGATTGGGCGAGGACTAAGTGACCTTAGCTCAAGGGGAATAAGGTGAAGACACGGTCTTCTGAGTTAAATCTCAGCCTCCCTAACCAGACGTACAGTTGTCACAATAACTGGAACTGGTCCAACAAATCCTGTGTCCTCAACAAGCAACTGGTTCTATCTCTTCCCTCCTTTACTTTGAGTTTGTCTTCGTGAAGTCATTGCTTATTGTTTTATCCGATTGACTTCATTGCTTGACTACTATTGTTGATTGGCTTCATACTATCTTCCATCCTGATCCTACTACCTAGCTGCTATTAATCTTCAAACGTTAATGCTATTGCATACTTGATTATGGCTTGCTTGTTGTAGTTTATCTTCCGCTGCATATCAATTAGGTTGTTTCTATTGTTTGTCTTCGAAACTTCCATGTTTTGAAGACTTCCCTAAAAATCGCCTATTCACCCCCCTCTAGTCGATAACTAGCACTTTCACTTTCGCTATCCACTCATGTTCAAGGGACAGCTCTTTTAAAGGCAATTTTATGATAGATATACGGATAGCATGTCCGGGTACAGGACTACTTACTTGAGTATCCGGGCGATTGTAGCTCAGACCTGCGTCCTCGGTCAAGTCCGGACACATTGCTCGTGATCCGAAGAACAATTGGTACATCTCCACGGGCGTTACGCCCATAAAATGTTGGAGAGCTCGTGGTCCCTCCGGATTAAACTCCCACAGGTGAAGGGGGCGACGTTTGCAGGGCAGGGTGCGACAAATCAGCATGACCTGCACTACTACGACCTGATTGATCTCTCTCTCTAGGAGGTCTCGGATACGGCCCTGCAACAAGGGCACGTCCTTGGATGGCCCCCAATCGAGCCCTTTATTGACCCATGACGTCAGCCGCGGTGGAGGACCCGAGCGAAAGGCAGGTGGCGCCACCCATTTGGTGCCCCTGGGAGCGGTGATATGAAACCACTCTTGTTGCCACGGACTGAGCTCCTCATCAAAAGAGCCCTCGGGCCATGGAGCGTCAACTTTCTTGCTTATAACAGCCCCTCCGCACTCTGCCTGCTGCCCCTTGATCATCTTCGGTTCCACTTTGAAGGTTTTGAGCCACAACCCGAAGTGAGGAGTAATGCGGAGGAAGGCTTCACATACGACAATGAACGATGAGATGTGGAGGATGGACTCCGGATCCAAGTCATGAAATTCCAGCCCATAATAAAACATGAGCCCCTCACGAAGGGGTTCGTCGGGAAGCCTAAACCCCGAAGGAAGTGAGACATGAACACCACGCTCCCACCAGGCTTGGGAGTGGGAATAACCTGCCCTTGGGCAGGCAGCCTGTGCGAAATTTTGCCGGTTAGGTATCTAGCGTCTCTTAGCTTTAGCACGTCTTCTTCCGTGATGGGGGAAGGCATCCACCGGCCTTGCAGGCTGGAGTCGAACATCCTCGGAGGTCTGAAGCGCCTGAATCTAGAGCTTTGGGTGTTGGAACTCGAGGCGAGGGGCGGATTCGATTGAGATTGAAAGAAAGGAGCGGGCCTTGGTCTCGTTATAAAGAGGTTGAATACCAAGAGCCCTCCCATGACCGTTCGGGACTCGCCTTCGATAGAGGAGGCGCGCCAACGGGCACGACTGGGTTACCCACACCCATATTGATGAGAATCCCGGAATAAGGGGACACGATCTCTGCTTTGACAAGACGTGCCAAAGAAACAACCTTGCTAAACACGCTGAGGTGGGATAGAAAAACGACTCCAATAAAGGCTTGGCCGTGGTGTGACGTCACGCCGCAGAATACGTCAGCAGATTGAATTTGTGTGAAGATTATTCTCTCTACGGTGGTATGTGGAACTTATTTTGCAGAGCCGGACACTATCCTTGTGTTCAAAGTCTTCTATGAAGTATTCGGAGGAGGAACCCGCCTTGCAATGCTGAAGACAATATGCGTGCCAGACTCGTCGTCATTGAAGCCTAGTTCAGGGGCTACTGAGGGAGTCCTGGATTAGGGGGTGTCCAGATAGCCGAACTATCACCGTTGGTCGGACTCCTGGACTATGAAGATACAAGATTGAAGACTTCGTCCCGTGTCCGGATGGGACTTTCCTTGGCGTGGAAGGCAAGCTTGGCGATACGGATATGTAGATCTCCTACCATTGTAACTGACTCTGTGTAACCCTAACCCTCTCCGGTGTCTATATAAACCGGAGGGTTTTAGTCCGTAGGACGAACAACAATTATACCATAGGCTAGCTTCTAGGGTTTAGCCTCTTTGATCTCGTGGTAGATCTACTCTTGTACTACCCATATCATCAATATTAATCAAGCAGGAGTAGGGTTTTACCTCCATCGAGAGGGCCCGAACCTGGGTAAAAACATCGTGTCCCTTGTCTCCTGTTACCATCCGCCTAGACGCACAGTTCGGGAACCCCTACCCGAGATCCGCCAGTTTTGACACCGATACCCGCCATTCAACTGCTTTGGGTGACTCTAAAAACCTGATTGCTACTGATTCCCCTGATTATTCTTTTGGTTATTGCCACCTTGGTTATTCTGGTTGCCCTGATTATTCTGAAATCCAGAGTTTGAACCGCCGCCACCATGAAAACCTGGACCTGAACCACCCGACGGACCCTGATCATACCGGAAGAGATCAGAGTTTTTGAGGTCCTTCATAATGAAACAATCCTTCCAGAGATGTGTTGCTGGAACCTCCTTGGTCCCATGCTTTGGGCAGGGCTAGTTTAACGGACGCTCTAGATTCATACCTCCACCGTGTTGGGGCAGTTTACCTTTACAACATTGCATATTGCCCTGCACATTGGTGTTAGCCACAAAATCCGAACTATCTGCCTTGCGCTTACCATTGTTCCCATGGCTTCCTTGGTTGTGCTGCCATCCCTTCGCACCGCCGTTCTTCTTTCCCTTCTCCGGTTTCTCTTCATTAGAATCGGGATCCTTGGTATTGTCAGAATCGGCCTACTTAACCAAGGCTGCCATAAGTGTTCCCATGTCATTGCAGTGGCGCTTGAGCCGTCCCAACTTCATCTTTAGCGACTTAAACCGGCAATTACGCTCCAATGTCAAGATCGCCGTGCCAGCCATAATGCTGTCCGACGAATGCAAGACTTCCGAAACCCGACACACCTAATGAGTTGTTGACTCGTTTTCTCCTTGGACACAGGCATCTAGATCCACAATGGACATAGGCTGTTTGCATGTATCCTTAAAGTTTGCTATAAACCGGGCCTTCAACTGGTCCCATGCCTCGATGGAGTTAGCGGGCAGGCTCTTTAGCCAAGTGCGGGTTGTCCCTTCTAAAATCATGGTGAAGTATTTTGCACATGCCGCTTCATCCACATCCAGCATCTCCATTGCCATCTCATAACTTTCAACCCACGCCTCAGGAGGTTGATCGGCGGTATAGTTAGGCACCTTTCGTGGACCCTTAAAATCCTTGGGCAATCGCACATTGTGGAGAACCGGGATGAGACACTGCACTCCCCAGGAGCTAAAGGCAAGCCCGGTCCCCCTCTCTACTGACACCGCTGGCCGAGCCGGGGCGGTTTGACGGTGACCCGCGTGCTATGCTGCTAATGCGGCCTCCCTTCGCGCTCTGCCATTATCCACCACATCCTGAGCATTTGCCCCACCGTGCGCCGGATTGGGCCCTTGAGGAACATTATGGTGCCGCGCACTACTGGACACCTCCGGTTCATCTATGTGTCTGCTATAGCT
>NC_041391.1:170011321-170014647 GCF_002162155.2 Triticum dicoccoides | reverse complement strand
ATTCTGTCTCGGCTATAGGAATAAGCTTGCTGCTGCACAACAACGGTTTGAAGAAGATCCTTGGCCCGCCGCGTCTCAACCGCCGCCAGTGAATCGCCCTCCATTGGAATAGCTGCGAGGCGAGATGCTGCAGCAATCATGTTATCCAAAGGGCTAGAAAAATGACCCAGTGGTGTTGATACGTATTGCAGCGGGTTATCCGTTTGTCGAGGTGGGTCCGTTACCTGTGGTTGATCCGGAGCTGCCCCAGGGGCCACGGTATGGTTTACTGTTACCGGATTACTTGGCCCAGCCCCTGGCCTATTGAAGAGGTTCAGTCCTTCGTAAACTGGTGGCAGATGAGACCGGTACTTCCTTCGCAGCACTTCGTTTGACGCATTCTGATCCAACATAAGCCGGTAATTCTGCACCTGGATCTGCTGCGACTGAGCATCTAAAGCGGCCCACTCTTCAGCCATCCTGGTCTCCTCAGCCGCCAAGTCCGCCTTGGCCTGAGTTAGCTGATCCTTTAATTTTGTCACATCTGCATTATGCTAATCTTGGGTCTCCGGGGTGACTGCCGTGGTCAACAATGTCGTCAAAGTGTCCAGCAAACCGGCAAGAACTTGAGCCAGTTGGCGCGTAGGGCCTCCTGCCGCGGCTGCTGATCCGGACATCGTTGCTGCTGTGGATGAAGACTGCAAGGTGGGCTATGTTCCGGCCATGAAAACTGCAACCCGATTCGGTGGTTCAGAGGGGTCCGGAATACTATTGCCATCGGAATCTCTCCCAATCCAGCTGTCTTGCAATTGGTACAGCGACTCGGTTTCTCCAATGGATGACTCGCCATCCGAATAGATGGCCGTCTCACCATCGGACACCGTTTCAGATACCGCACAATGGATGAATCCTACGAACGCACGCTTCATGGCAGGCCGAACACGGGCAGGACTCGCACGTTGAGCCATTTCGACAAGGTCGATGGAGGTGTCCGGCTCAGGGCATGGTTCACCGATCTTGCTGATGAAAACGTGAATTCCACCAAAGGGGACCCGATACCCATACTCGATTGAGCCGGCCTTGGGGCCCCATCCTGCATCGTCGATGTAGAGCTTGCCGCGACGACTCTTGGTCATCAGGCCAACCGCGTACCCCTTGAGTCCTTCAAAGCTGCCCTTCAAGAACTCAAACCATTGTGCGATAGCCCCACGATGGGCGCCAACTGTCGTGGAAATATCATGTCAGATCTCCTAACGGAAGGACTTAGTCATGGAGCCATCGCAACAAGATTAGATTGAAGGGGTTAAACTGGACAAGGGACACGAGAGTTTATAATAGTTCGGCCCCTTACGACGAAGGTAAAAGCCTACGTCTAGTTGTGATGGAATTGATTGGGTTTCGATGACCAGGGAGCGAATACGCTTTGCCTGAATCTCGAGTTGTTGTTTCTTGTCCCTCAACCGCCGCCGGGTCATCCCTTTATATACACAGGTTGACGCTCGGCCGGTTTACAGAGTCCCGAGGTCGGCTCATACAAGTATCCGACTCGGTCTCTCCTTCCCTAACTTACAATACAAGTTATACAAATATGGCGGTTTACCATCACGGGCCCTAATCCGCCTTCGGGCTCTGGGCCTCTAGCTTTATCTGTATACCGCCATCTTCTTTGTCTTCTTGGGCTTCAGTATAGTTGAGCGTGAACCGGCCCCACCTGGGCGGTTTACACTCAGTAGTTATATCCCCAACAGCCGGCTTGGGATGCAGCTGAAGAAGAGCATTGCCTCGGATAAGAAGGCGACCGGCGAAATCCTGCGAGTTCAGGAGGACAAGGCGAAGCTCTGCCACGAGATCGACCTGTTGAAGGAGAAGAACGCCGGTTGGAATAAGTTGCATGAGAATAGTAGTTCCTCGATGAAGATGCTGCAGGCCCTCGTCATGGAATAGAAGAAGGAGTTGGCGAAGCTCCGCATCGAGCACCCGGCTGCTGTCAAGGTACGTAATGCGGCCGTGGAACAGATGATGAAGGCTCACGTCGAGAAATCCCGCGTCATGGACAGAATGAAGAAGATGGCGGAGGAGACGCGCAAGGAGATGGAGGTTGTGGAGGCGATGAATAAGCAGTTATGACTCCGCGATGAATTAGATCATTAGGGGTGATAATCTTCCTTCTTCTTTTGCTCCTGTGTTTCATCTTTTGCTTCAGGTGTTTCGCCGCACGTGCCACGTTCTCTGCGAGGCATGAATAGAACAATGCTTTTTTTGAGGGAATGAATAGAACAATGCTAACAATGAGATGACTAGCAAATTAGATCATTTTTATCGCCATATGGCAGTAGGCTGTCGTGTTTCGTGCTCCTCCGTTGTAGTACTACTCCAGTGGAAAACTTGAGTATACCGCACAGTTCTTTGCTCCTCCTCAGGTCGTCGGCGCATTTATACGAGCAGTCAAATCACAAGGCCCCGCCTTCCAGCAGTAATAAGCCGTCAAATCACAAAGGCCCTTTCCTCTCATGAAACCGACCAAGCTAGACTGCCTCGCCCTCTAGCCTTTTAAAAATTGTATACTTTTGTACAGTAGTAGTAGTATCGATGGTTTGCGCCATGGAGCAAAACTTGAAATTAAAAAAAAGTTGGTACATATAGAGAGCGCGCGTCGCCAAATTATGCATATAGTACTATTAAAAAGTCTAGTCACAATAATGGTGTCCAGCACAACCCACCCCTCAAATAAAACTATGCATCCTAGAATTCTTTGACAAAACTAAGCACCCTAAAATTCTTTGACAACTAAACTGCTGGCTATATGATGTTGGCCATTTATATTGTACGTATATAATGTGAAGAAACGAGTGGTACACTAAAAAAAGACACATCCGTGACATTTTGGGCCGAACGAAAAAACATTTTGTCATACATATGACACTTCCATGATGATAATTGTGACAAAACCCGATATCATCATAGATGTGGTGGGCTCCTACTTCTATGACAAAAAATCATGATAGAAAATGGGCTTTTCGTCCTGGGCGGGCCGGAGACGCAGCTGCATGACATTCTTTGGGCCGTCCATGACGGAAAAAACCATGGTAGAAGCGAGGGCGAGGAAAATTTCGGGGAGTTCCCGGTTATGGTGGGAGTTCGGGGGCCGAGCGATGCGCGTTTCTCTTGTACACGTAAGCGCATGTGTGCGAGGCATTGGCTCTAACTGAACCTGAGCGAGGCATTGGGCTCTAACTAAACCCGGGCGATTGCACTATAGGCTACGCATTACTGAACCCGAGCGATCGATCGATGGCTGTTAACTGAACCCGATCGAGCGATTCCTTTGCTACTGCTGCTAACTGAAG
>NC_041391.1:169945450-170010937 GCF_002162155.2 Triticum dicoccoides | reverse complement strand
GAACAGTGAGCGGCGGGGGTGGATGCAGGACCCCGTGGCGTTGCCTCTGGATGAACAGGACGACCCCGTGGAGGGCTGGATGAACAGTAGACGGTGAAGGGGTGCCTGTGGAGGGGTGGTTGAACAGTAGTCGATGGAGTAGCGTGCGGTGGAGGCTGGCTGAACAGGAGCCCGTGGAGGCTGGAGGAGGTCGACGGTGGAGATGAACAGTATCCCGTGGAGTCCCATTTTGCGATACGTCACACCCCTCCCGATGAACAGGACCCCTATTTTGATCGTAGTGCTCCAACACAAGTCCGTTTCGTCTGTTTTGCAGTATGCCACACCCCTCCCGATCAACCGGACCCCCGTTTCGACCGTAGGAGGTCTGTTTCCTCCGTTTTGCGATACGCCACACCCCTCCCGATGAACAGGATCCCGTTTCGAACGTGGCCGGTCAAACACAAGGCCGTTTCCTCTGTTCTACAGTACGCCAGGCCTCGTTTCCATTGCCTGTTCCATCCAAGCCGGCTGGCTCCCACGCGTTCCATTGCCTCCCGATGAACACGAGCATTCCGTTGCCTCCAGATGAACACGACGAATTCTGTTGCCTCCCCATGAACACGACGCTTCTGTTGCCTCCCCATGAACACGACGACGATGTTGTTTCTCCGTTCCGACCCAGCCATGTACATGAGCCCTGGCCATATTTTCTTTCTTGCACACTGGCCGTTGTATGTACGTGTACATGCTACGTGTGTGCCTCTACTACGACACGTGCATGCCTCTACATCGACCAGTATATATGTACGTACACGTTCGCGACCAGAATGACAATGCTACATACGCTTCGACCAGGTGGGTCCTGACTGTCAGGCACTTCCTTGCGTGTGAAGATGTAGCTGGTGGGTCCCAGCAGTCAGGGGGGCGAATCATTTTGTTTTTTTCCCGGACGCACTTCCTTGCGTGCGAAGGTGTAGCTGGTGGGTCCCAGCAGTCAGGGGGGCGAATCATTTTTTTTGCCCGGACGCACTTCCTTGCGTGCGAAGATGTAGCTGGTGGGTCCCAGTAGTCAGGGGGGTGAATCATTTTTTTCGGGCGCACTTCCTTGCGTGCGAAGATGTAGTTGGTGGGTCCCAGCAGTTAGGGGGCGAATTTTTTTTTGCGAAATATGGTGGCCCGTCTGGTGGGTCCTCGATGTTAGGTGGAGGAATAATTATTTTGCGCGTAATAAGGAGGTACTTCCTTGCGGCTGCCGTGGACCCAGCTATCAGCCTCTCCATGTACAATCCACGTCCAATGGAAGTCGTTCCTTGACCACGTTGACCACGCCGCGCCGAGAGCACCACGATGGTGGACAATGGCAAGGCCTAGGATGGGGACGACGCGGAGCCGGGGAAGACGCAGTAGTGGATGCACACGTGGAGAGGAGTATGAGGGTTCACTGGTTCGGCTACGCTGCCGTCGCCGCAGAATAACAGGGGGTGTGGGTGAGCGGAGGGATGTCCTGGCCAGCGGTGGGAGTAGTAGGGGCGGTGAGGCCTCCGCGGCAGCACAGCTGGCCACGGGAGGCAGGAGCGGGCGACACGACCGGTGCTTCTTTGGGCGACTGGAGCAAGAAGACCAGAGGATGAAAAAGCACGACGGCCGTTGGATGGACATCGTACGGTCACTGCAGCTAGAATCGTTCATATTGACTAAGTTGACAAAGACCTTGGTACGTCAACTTAGTAGGCCCACAGGTCAGCTTCCGAAACGGTGCTCCCCAGATGTCAAGGGGAGGAATCATTTTTTTGGCGGGTGAAGCTAGAATATCCGAGATTGAAGAAGAAGCACAGCATCTGTTGGATGGACATCCAACGGCCACTAATGCTAGAACCGTGTGTTGACTATAAGTTGACAAAGCCTTGCATACGCGTCAACTCTGTTTTTTTAGGGGACGCGTCAACTTAGTAAGGCCAGAAGTGTGTGGTAGAGAACTTATAGCCCATTTGAGATTTGTAAGAATGTGCAGCCCATTTTTGAATTCTAATGGAATTTACTACAACCCATTTACAGTTTGTTAAAAGTATAGCCCATTTCAACCAACCGTTCAAAACAAAATTCAATAAAAATTTCCCACATTTTGATAGGATCCGAAATATTTTGATCCCAAAATTTCTAGTCAGATTAAATACAATTTCAATATAAATTTATATTATGTAAAAATCCAGCGAAACATTGCGCTCGCAAAAAATAATGAAATTAAAATTTTCAATATCCAAAAATAGTATTTTATAAAGTAATTACGTGTTTGGTGCATTTTTTTATAGTTATTGCCTAGTTTTTATAATTACATCCCATTTATTATTTCTTAAAGCTCATTTTCTTGTTAAGCCTAATGCATCCCTCCTAGGAAAGATTTGCAGCCTAGCGGGGTGGAGAATAACAACTTGACCTTGCCTGGGTATTCCTAAAAAAAGTATAGCTGGGCTAGCCATTTTCAGCTTGAAAAATAATAATATATGGGCTGGATATCTGGCCTGGGCTAGACGGGCCACAGCCCGCCCAGTTAATACCTACAATGATGTTTTCGTTGTTGTTCAGAGGAGAAAAATTAATATCTGGACTAAACATCAAAAAACTCTGCAGTGCTCACACCTCAAAAACACAAATACTGCTCGAGCTGCTTGGTCCCAGCTGTCGGCCGCTTCTTGTGCAATTCTCTCGTTTATTGACTACTCCCTCCTTTCCGGTTTATAGTGCTCAATTCAAAAATCTCACCAATCAAGGTACATGGCGAGTGGTGGAATGCTTTTTCTAGTATTGCAAAAGCACCTAATTAATGCTCTTGTTATCCTCAAGAAATTATGTTTATCAATGCATTAATTGCAATGCATGCACGCATAAAGTACATGCATTGATCAATTTTTTCTCTTAATACTTGCATGCGATGATTTAATGCACCTTGAATCTGAAATGTGATGGAAAACAACCAAATTGAGCCTTATAAAATGGAAAAACTAAATTTTGAGATAAGCCCTATAAACTGGAAAGGAGGGAGCACATAGGTTGACAATGGTGTGGGACCATGATGTCAGGAAACCAAGAGGAAGCAAAATAGATTATAGTTATATATATATATATATAATAAGGAGGCACTTGCGTACGTGAGGCTATGGCCCTGGTGGGTCCCCATTGTCATCCTCTCCAAGTAAAGTCATCTCCTCGCCCGCGCGCGCTTTCCGCCCGAAACAGTCAGCGCCGCCCGCCCCGCTTCTCGGTGCAGGCGAATACTCCGCCTTCAAACGACACAAGTGTTGTCCGTCCGTCCATCTGCCGCCCACATTAATGATACGTGGTTGCCGAGGCGGCTACTCCAGCGCCACATGTCCGTCCCTCCGCCGCCCACCATTCATATATAAACTGCTGCACCGACCATAGCCACAGTCATCCGCGTTCAATCCCTTTCTCATGTCCACACCACTACTGCCCACCATGGCTTCCTCGCGCTCCAGCGCTCTTCGGGACGGGCGGACGACGGACCACAAGGAGATGGTAGCCATTGCTGCCGACCGGCTGGCCGGCAGGCAGCCGGAGGATGACGACGTCCCAATGGAGAACATGGTAGTCGACGATCCGGCGCCAACCCCCTCCTCCGCGCCATCCTCGCTGGTGCATTGCACCATGACCATCGGCGAGGCCGGTGCCCAATATATGGACACGGTGAGGCAGATGCGTGAGCAGCAGTTCCGGGAGGCGCAGGCCGATGCCGCCTACAACCACCATCTTCTCTAGGAACACCTGCAGGCGGAGGAGCAGATCACCACGGAGCGGGCGGAGCAGGAGGCACTGCTCGACTCATACCGCTCCGCCTACAAGGGCCGCCTCGAGCGCTTGCGGTACCGCATGCGGGTGGAGGAGGCTGCGGCTACCTACAAAGAGGGCGATGAAGCGGGCGAGGCGCTGTTTGGCGAGACCAAGGATGAGGCAGAGGACAATGCCGACTCCGACGAGTCCTCGCTTCGCTGGCGTCAATGAGGCCCTACTCCGCCGAGGCCCCGCGGCGCCAACAACGAGGTAGAGGACACTGCCGGCTCCGCCGAGGCCCCACCCCGCCAACAACAAGGCAGAGGACATCGCCAGCTCAGCCAAGGCCCCACCCTGCCGGCAACATGGGGGAGGATTTCCACCACTCCGCCGAGGCGCCGCCCGCCAGCAACGAGACAGAGGACATCGCCGGCTCCGCCGAGGCCCCACCCTGCTGCCAATGAGGTCGCGCGCCCGCGCCACATAGAAAACGAGGAAGAGTAGAACACGGTAGGCCGCCACCTCTCCGGTCCAAGTAAGGCCACCGCTGCTACCCTCCGGTTGAATCCAAGCTAGGCGGGTTGATCATTGACGGCCGATTAGCTTCTTGGCAGCGACGTGGAGTTGGAGAGGTGTGCTGGAGAAGAACGCTGCTTCTACTTAACTGCTGGTGCAGTTGGCGGACTGACACGTGTGCCCAACACGCGCACCTACAGTTAAGTCACTGAAGCTTCTGTATGGCTCAGTGGGACACAGGTGGATAGCTTCGGTTAATTAATTATACCTCCAGCGCAGCCCTTTTTAGTTGAAGAATGTATGAAATGTAATGAAATCCGGCATGTTTATGTGAAATCCGACCGTGTATGAATGACTTTATTTCGATTAGTTCGACTTCATGTATCACTGGCATTGGATGAACATGCAAAACAATACGTACTAGCATTATTCCCAAGGTGATCACCTCGTTTGCAGCAGTTTCACATGTACTCCCTCCGGTCCTTTCTAGTCTGCATACAAGTTTTGTCTGCAGTCAAAGTATCTCTACTTTGACCAATCTTATACAAAAAAGTATGCACTTTCACAATGTGCAAAGTAAAAAGGAACAGAAGGAGTACAAAGAGTTTGAGCATCTTTTTAGCATTTTTGTACATTGCAATCAAACACACAGGGCCGACAATTCATAGAGAACATCCAAAACAAACGATGATTATGCATCTCAGTGACTCACATGTCAGAGGCAATATTTACTTCACAACTAAAGAATAAAGAAAAATTTGATCAACGCTGCTGACAGCAAAGGGCGTCCCATTCGGCAATATCAAATGCATGTCTTGCTAAAATCAATGAGAAAAATTTGACAAGGTTGTCCCATTCCAAAATATCAAATGCCTACGATTGTGGAATGGGAAGGGTTTGCCATCAGTTCAGACATTGACATGGCACCTCATGCTAAATAAACCAGTTGTTCTTTTTGTGCAGTTCCACCAAAATCAACTAAATTCGCGTGTAGCTTGTATGATTTCGCCCTTATATGTTGCAACGCCTTGAACTTATCGGCACCTTCTTTCTTGTGGTGGAAATGAATGATTCGATGTATTCATGAACATTTTGTGTAGTTCCCATTGAAATCAAGCTGAGCACCCCTATTTGCACCTCCTTTCCTGTTTATAAAGCAAATTGTACTATGAATTGACAGTTTAAACAGGCACCTACATGGTCCATGTAGAGCACCCTTTTAAAAAAATGGAACTCACCGGAAAGAATCCTAGAACAACATTGTACTTGCGCATCACAGCAAAAAAATGGAGATTTGTCAGTCCTTCTGAGCTGAAGTTAGTTTTGTCTTGTGGGGAATAATGTAACCATCCTCCAACTGCTCCTTCTAATGAGAAGATAGACAGGGCTTCTTCATCCTGGCATAATCAGAACTAGTCACTTCACGTACTCCATATTCTTCTTCAGAGGAAGATGATCATGTTGTGCAAAGACAAGAGGACTACTAAATGCTAGCATCCCTTTTTGCTTGAAAAAAGGAAAGGAAATATTTAAAACATCACAGATGAAGCACTTCTCAAGGACAATACCACTTTTTCATGATAGTATCTAAACAGTAGCACAACACCAATAGAGATGACCAAGCTCAATCATATGGATGAAATCAGTGGGCGAGTACCAACCTTTGTCAGGAGGCTTATTGTGTAGAGCATACAGATGAAGCACTTCTCCGGAACCATCTGTTGCTATCTACGGTGGTGGCCATGCTTACTATATACTCCTCGATTAGTTTAATGTTTTCAACATCTTCTTGTGCAGTTCCACTAAAATATATGGTATCTTCAAAGAAGATCCCTGTTTGCACAAGTAGAGATAATTATGTATTACATTAAGAGTGGCATCAAATCTGTGGCAAAACAATTGCTCGTTCCAGCCATAGCAATAAAATTAAGATGCAAAACTATATCATTACTTGTGTCATCACAGTTCCGGTGCTTCATTACAGCACCGGGAGTTGATTTTAGTTTTTCTTCCGCTTGTTCTTCCCCATCATCACTTGGTTCAATAACAGACAAGCTTCGCCTTCAATATATGATTTGTCATGTCAATTAGGGAGCACAAGTATAGTACTAAACTTAATTTTCTGATGAAAGTGGCAAAATACAGGCGAACAGTTGTGAAATATCCTTATCTTACCTCAATGGGATATTATGGTGCACAGACAAATTGGAAGTCTTGTCTCCATTTGTGCAGTTCACTAAAATCAAGCAACATTATCTTACAAGTAGCACAACATATGAAAGCACACTGCAGAATCATGTGAAAGAAGGCTAGTACTGACCTCTCATGATGCGGAATTCAAACAACTCACAAGAAGAAGATCTGAACCAAATTTGCCAACACAGATAGGAAGTAAGATCTCCTCTTGTGCAGTTCCACTAAGATCAAGCAATCAAGCAACGTTGTTGGTGTGACATTTTGGTTGAACTGCACAAAACACTCTTAAAACAAAAGTGTTTTGTGCAGTGCAACAAAAGGTCACAATGGCAACAAGGTGAAGTAGATAACCCTGTTTACACGGAGGTGCAAAGGAAACAATTAGTGGTCAATAACAGTGGATGACACAGAAGCCAACAAAAAGAAGCATCTACCTTATCTAAATGGGAAAGAAAGCAAGACAATAGCATTTCTCAAACGGTGGCCTTGATTAATATTAACATAGAGATTATATTAAAAATAAAATTCATTAAACATGTAATTTGCTTTTAACTGTGGCATTGCATCAATTTTCCAGCGACATTATTAGAGGGTGTTTGTTTACAGGGACAATTTGGTGTAGGGACTAAAAAATCTCTGTGTCAGTCCCATCTAAACCAAACAGGAGGGACTTTTAGGGACTAAAAGTGGGCATTTGGGACTAAAGAAAGAAGACCCCGCGTGTTGGGGATATAACTACTGAGTGTAAACCGCCCAGAAGGGGCCGGTTCACCCTCAACTATATTGAAGCCCATGAAGACCAGGAAGATGGCGCTTTATTAATGAAGCTTAAAGGCCTGAAGCCCAAGGGCGGATTAGGGCCCATAACTGTAAACCGCCATAGTCGTATAACTTGTATTGTAAGTTAGGGAGGTAGAGACCGAGCCGGACACTTTTATGAGCCGGCCTCGGAACTCTGTAAACCGGTCGGGCGTCAACCTGTGTATATAAAGGGATGACCCGGCGGTGGTTCAGGGACAAGGAACAATAACTCGAAAGCCAGGCATAGCTTGTTTGCTCCCTAGTAATCGAAACCCCAATAATCCCATCACAACTAGACGTAGGCTTTTACCTTCATCGTAAGGGGCCAAACTAGTATAAAACTCCCGTGTCCTTTGTCCGGTTTAACCCCTTTAAGCTAACCCGTTGCGATGGCTCCACGACTAAGTCCTTTCACAAGGACATCTGAAGTGATATTTCCACGACAGTTGGCGCTCACCGTGGAGCTATCGCACGATGGTTTCGAGTTCTTGAAGGGCCACTTTGAAGGACTCAAAGGGTACGCGGTTGGCCAGATGACCAAGAGTCATCGCGGCAAGCTCTACATCGACGACGCGGGGTGGCGCCCCGAGGCCGGCTCAATCGAGTACGGGTACCGGGTCCCCTTTGGCGGAACTCACGTTTTCATCGGCAAGATCGGCGAACCGGGCCCTGAGCCAGACATCTGCACCGACCTCGTCGAGACGACTCAGCATGCAAGCCCCGCTCGGATCCAGCCCGCCATGAAGCATGCGTTCGTAGGATGCGTCCACGGGATCGGATCTGAACCGGTGTCTGAAGGGGAGACGGTCGCTTATTCCGACGGCGAGTCATCCGCTAGCGAAACCGAGTCCCTGTACCAAGTTCATGACGGTGTGTTCGAAGGGTATTCCGATGGCACCAGTATTCCGGAATTTCTTGAACCGCCAAACCGGGTCGCAATCTTCATGGCCGGAACACAGCCAACTTTGCAAAATTCTATTGTGGAGGCATCCAGACTAGTAGCTGGGGCAGAAGGCCCCGCGCACCGGCCGGCTGAAATTCTGTTCGGTTTGTTGGACGCCTGGATGATGTTATTAGCCACAACAGTTACCCTGGAGACTCAAGACCGGCATAATGCAGAGGTTGTTAAGTTACGGGATCAGATAACTCAGGCCAAAGAGGACTTGGCGGCTTAGGAGAGCAGGATGGCTAAGGAACGGGCCGCTTTAGATGCCCAGGCATAGAGGATTCAGGCCGAGAATTACCGCCTCTTGTTGGATCAAAACGCCTCGAATGAAGTATTGAGGAGGAGACATCAGTCTCACTTGCCGGCGGATTACAATGCGATGAATCTCTTCAGTACGCCAGGGGCAGGAACCAGCAACCCAGCAGCAGTAAACCGGAATATCGTACCAAGGACCGGAGCACCAGATCAACCTCAGGTGATGGGTCCACCTCGATGAACCGACAACCCGCCGCGATACACAACACCCCCGCCGGGTCACTTCTCTACCCCTTTGGATAACATGATAGCAGCAGCAACCCGGCTGGCGGCTATTCCGATGAGGATGAATCGCCGACGGGGGTTGAGACGCGGCGAGCCTGGGATCTTCTTCAGACTGCTGTGGTGCAGCAGCAGGCTTACTCATATAGCCGAGACAGGATTCACACGACCCCACGTCCGAGCAAAAGCTATAGCAGGCATATAGATGAACTGGAGGTGTCCAGCAGTGCACGGTGCCGTATTGTTCCTCAAGGACCCAACCCGGTGCGTGGTGAAGTGAACGCTTAGGACGTGGTAGATAATGGCAGAGCATGAAGGGAGGCCGCTTTAGCAACACAATATGCGGGTCGTTATCAACCCGCCCCGGTTCAGCCAGCAGCATCAGTAGACCGAGGCTCCGGGCTTGCCTTCAGTTCCTGGGGAGTACCTGTTGGGGAACGTAGTAATTTCGAAAAATTTCCTACGCACACGCAAGATCATGGTGATACATAGCAACAAGAGGGGAGAGTAATGTCCACGTACCCTCGTAGACCGTAAGCGGAAGCGTTATGACTACGCGGTTGATGTAGTCGTACGTCTTCACGATCCGACCGATCCAAGTACCGAACGTACGACACCTCCGAGTTCAGCACACGTTCAGCTCGATGACGATCCCCGGACTCCGATCCAGCAAAGTGTCGGGGATGAGTTCCGTCAGCACAACAGCATGGTGACGATGATGATGTTCTACCGGCGCAGTGCTTTGCCTAAGCTTCGCGATGATATGACCGAGGTGGAATATGGTGGAGGGGGGCACCGCACATGGCTAAGGAACGATCACATAGATCAACTTGTGTGTCATGGGGTGCCCCCCTGCCCCCCTATATAAAGGAGCCAAGGGGGAGGGGGTGGCCGGCCAAGGAGGGGCGCGCCAAGGGGAGTCCTACTCCCACCAGGAGTAGGACTCCATCTTTCCTAGTCCAACTAGGAGAAGGGGGGAAAGGAGGGGAGTGGAGAAGGAAGGGAGAGGGGGGCCGCACCCCAAACCCCTTGTCCAATTTGGACTGGGCTTGGGAGGGGCGCACGCCACCTCCTGGCTCCTTCCCACTAAGGCCCGTTAAGGCCCAATACTTTTCCCCGTATTCCCGTAACTCCCCGGTACTCCGAAAAATACCCGAATCACTCAGAACCTTTCCGATGTCCGAATATAGTCGTCCAATATAACGATCTTTACGTCTCGAACATTTCGAGACTCCTCATCATGTCCCCGATCTCATCCGGGACTCCGAACTTCTTCGGTACATCAAAACATATAAACTCATAATAAAACTGTCGTCGTAACTTTAAGCGTGCAGATCCTACGGGTTCGAGAACTATGTAGACATGACCTAGAACTGTTTCCGGTCAATAACCAATAGCTGAACCTGGATGCTCATATTGGCTCCCACATATTCTATGAAGATCTTTATCGGTCAAACCGCGTAACAACATACGTTGTTCCCTTTGTCATCGACATGTTACTTGCCCGAGATTCGATCGTCGGTATCCAATACCTAGTTCAATCTTGTTACTGGAAGTCTCTTTACTCGTTACGTAATGCATCATTCCATAACTAACTCATTAGCTACATTGCTTGCAAGGCTTATAGTGATGTGCATTACGGAGAGGGCCTAGAGATACCTCTTCGACAATCAGAGTGACAAAACCTAATCTCGAAATATGCCAACCCAACATGTACCTTTGGAGACACCTGTAGTACTCCTTTATAATCACCAGTTACGTTGTGACATTTGGTAGCACCCAAAGTGTTCCTCCGGTAAATGGGAGTTGCATAATCTCATAGTTACAGGAACATGTATAAGTCATGAAGAAAGCAATAGCAATATACTAAACGATCAAGTGCTAAGCTAATGGAATGGGTCAAGTCAATCACATCATTCTTCTAATGATGTGATCCCGTTAATCAAATGACAACTCATTTGTCCATGGCTAGGAAACATAACCATCTTTGATAAACGAGCTAGTCAAGTAGAGGCATACTAGTGACACTATGTTTGTCTATGTATTCACACATGTATTATGTTTCCGGTTAATACAATTCTAGCATGAATAATAAACATTTATCATGATATAAGGAAATAAATAATAACTTTATTATTGCCTCTAGGGCATATTTCCTTCAGTCTCCTACTTGCACTAGAGTCAATAATCTAGTTCACATCATCATGTGATTCAACACCAATATTCACATATGTATGTGATCAACACCCATAGTTCACATCGTCATGTGATCAACACCCAAAGGGTTTACTAGAGTCAATAATCTAGTTCACATTGCTATGTGATTAACACCCAAAAGAGTACTAAGGTATGATCATGTTTTGCTCGTGAGAGGAGTTTAGTCAATGGGTCTGTGACATTCATAGCCGTATGTATTTTGCAAATATTCTATGTCTACAATGCTCTGCATGGAGCTACTCTAGCTGATTGCTCCCACTTTCAATATGTATCCAGACTGAGACTTAGAGTCATCTGGATTGGTGTAAAAGTTTGCACCGATGTAACTTTTACAACGAACTCTTTTATCACCTCCATAATCAAGAAACATCTCCTAGTCCTCACTAAGGATATTCTTGACCGCTGTCCAGTGATCTACTATTAGATCAAAATTGTATTCCTTTGCCAAACTCAGAGCAAGGTATACAATAGGTCTGGTATACAGCATAGCATACTTTACAGAACCTCTGACTGAGGCATAGGGAATGACTTTTCATTCTCTTTCTATTTTCTGCCATAGTCGGGTTTTGAGTCTTACTCAACTTCACACCTTGCAACACAGGCAAGAACTCTTTCTTTGACTGTTCCATTTTGAACTACTTCAAAAAATTTATCAAGGTATGTACTCATTGAAAAACTTATCAAGCATCTTGATCTATCTATATAGATCTTGATGCTCAATGTGTAAGCAGCTTCGCCGAGGTCTTTCTTTGAAAAAATTCTTTCAAACACTCCTTTATGCTTTCCAGAAAATTCTACATCATTTCCAATTAATAATATGTCATTGACATATACTTATCAGAAATGTTGTAGTGCTCCCACTCACTTTCTTGTAAATACAGGTCTTTCCAAAAGTCCGTATAAAACCATATGCTTTGATCAACTCATCAAAGCGTATATTCCAACTCCGAGATGCTTGCACCAGTCCATTGATGGATTGCTGGAGCTTGCACACTTTGTTAGCATCTTTAGGATTGACAAAAACTTTCTGGTTGCATCATATACAACTCTTCTTTAATAAATCCATTAAGGAATGCAGTTTTGACATCCATTTGCCAGATTTCATAAAATGTGGCAATTGCTAACATGATTCAGACAGACTTAAGCTTCGATACGAGTGAGAAAATCTCATTGTATTCAACACCTTGAACTTGTTGAAAACATTTCGCAACAAGTCGAGCTTAGTAGATAGTAACACTACTATCAGTGTCCGTCTTCCTCTTGAAGATCCATTTATTTAACATGGCTTGCTGATCATTGAGCAAGTCAATCAAAGTCCATACTTTGTTCTCATACATGGATCATATCTCAGATTTTATGGCCTCTAGCCATTTTGTGGAACCTGGGCTCATCATCGCTTCCTCATAGTTCATAGGTTCATCATGGTCTAGTAATATGACTTCCAGAACATGATTACCGTACCACTCTGGTGCGGATCTTACTCTGGAAGACCTACGAGGTTTGGCAACAACTTGATCTGAAGTTTCATGATCATCATCATTAACTTCCTCACTAATTGGTGTAGTAATCACTGGAATTGATTTCTATGATGAACTACTTTCCAATAAGGGAGAAGGTACAATTACCTCATCAAGTTCTACTTTCCTCCCACTCACTTCTTTCGAGAGAAACTTCTTCTCTAGAAAGGATCCATCTTAGCAACGAATAACTTGCCTTCGGATCTGTGATAGAAGGTGTACCCAATAGTTACCTTTGGGTATTCTATGAAGACCCACTTCTCCGATTTGGGTTCGAGCTTATCTGGTTGAAGTTTCTTCACATAAGCATCGCAGCCCCAAACTTTAAGAAACGACAACTTTGGTTTCTTGCCAAACCATTGTTCATAAGGCGTCGTCTCAATGGATTTTGATGGTGCCCTATTTAAAGTGAATGCATCTGTCTCCAATGCATAACCCCAAAACGATAGTGGTAAACCGATAAGAGACATCATAGATCGCACCATATCTAGTAAAGTACGATTACGACGTTCGGACACACCATTAAATTGTGGTGTTCCAGATGGCGTGAGTTGTGAAACTATTTCACATTGTTTCAAATGAAGACCAAACTCATAACTCAAATATTCGTCTCCACGATCAGATCGTAGAAACTTTATTTTTCTTGTTACGATGATTTTTCCACTTCACTCTGAAATTCTTTGAACTTTTCAACTATTTCAGACTTATGTTTCATCAAGTAGATATACCCATATCTACTCAAATCATTTATGAAGGTTAGAAAATAACGATACTTGCGACGAGCCGTAACACTTATCGGATCGCATACATTGGTATGTATTATTTCCAATAAGTCAGTAGCTCGTTCCATTGTTCCGGAGAACGGAGTTTTAGTCATCTTGCCCAAAAGGCACGGATCGCAAGCATCAAATGATTCATAACCAAGTGATTCCGAAAATCCATCTTTATGGAATTTCTTTATGCGCTTTACACCGATATGACCCAAACGGCAGTGCCACAAATAAGTTGCACTATCATTATTAACTTTGCATCTTTTGGCATCAATATTATGAATATGTGTATCACTACGATCGAGATCCAACAAACTATTTTATTGGGTGTATGACCATCGAAGGTTTTATTCATGTAAACAGAACAACAATTATTCTTTGACTTTAAATGAATAACCGTATCGCAATAAACATGATCAAATCATATTCATGTTCAATGCAAATGCCAAATAACATTTATTTAGGTTTAACACTACTCCCGTAAGTATAGGGAGTGTGCGATGATGATCATATCAGTCTTGGAACCACTTCCAACACACATCGTCACTTCACCCTCAACTAGTTTCTGTTTATTCTGTAACTCCTGTTTCGAGTTACTAATCTTAGCAACCGAACAAGTATCAAATACTCAGGGGTTACTATAAACACTAGTAAGCTACACATCAAATATACCCTTGTTCACTTTGCCATCCTTCTTATCCACCACATATTCAGGGCATTTCTGCTTCCAGTGACCATTTCCTTTGCTGTAGAAGCACTTAGTTTCAGGCTTGGGTCCAGCTTTGGGCTTCTTCACAGGAGTGACAACTTGCTTGTCATTCTTAGTTGAAGTTCCCTTTCTTTCCCTTTGCCCTTTTCTTGAAACTAGTGGTCTTGTCAATCATCAACACTTGATGCTCTTTTCTTGATTTCTACCTTCGTCGATTTCAGCATCACGAAGAGCTCGGGAATCGTTTTCGTCATCCCTTGCATTATAGTTCATCACGAAGTTCCAGTAACTTGGTAATGGTGACTAGAGAACTCTGTCAATCACTATCTTATCTGGAAGATTAACTCCCACTTGATTCAAGCGATTGTAGTACTCAGACAATCTAAGCACTTGCTCACTAGTTGAGCGATTCTCCTCCATCTTTTAGCTATAGAACTTGTTGGAGACTTCATATCTCTCAACTGGGTATTTGCTTGAAATATTAACTTCAACTCCTGGAACATCTCATATGGTCCATGACGTTCAAAACGTCTTTGAAGTCCCGATTCTAAGTCGTTTAAGCATGGTGCACTAAACTATCAAGTAGTCATCATTTTGAGCTAGCCAAACGTTCATAACGTCTGCATCTGCTCCTGCAATAGGTTTGTCACCTAGTGGTGCATTAAGGACATAATTCTTCTGTGCAGCAATGAGGATAAACCTCAGATCACGTATCCAATCCGCATCATTTCTACTAACATCTTTCAATACAATTTTCTCTAGGCACATATCAAAATAAACATATGAAAGCAACAACGCAAGCTATTGATCTACAACATAATTTGCAAAATACTACCAGGACTAAGTTCATGATAAATTAAAGTTCAATTAATCATATTACTTAAGAACTCCCACTTAGGTAGACATCCCTCTAATCCTCTAAGTGATTACGTGATCCATATCAACTACACCATGTCCGATCGTCACGTGAGATGGAGTAGTTTCAACAGTGAACATCAATATGTTGATCATATCTACTATATGATTCACGCTCGACCTTTCGGTCTCCGTGTTCCGAGGCCATATCTGTTATATGCTAGGCTCGTCAAGTTTAACCTGAGTATTCCGCGTGTGCAAGTGTTTTGCACCCGTTGTATTTGAACGTAGAGCCTATCACACCCGATCATCACGTGGTGTCTCAGCACGAAGAACTTTCGCAACGGTGCATACTCAGGGAGAACACTTCTTGATAATTTTTAGTGAGAGATCATCTTAAAATGCTACCGTCAATCAAAGCAAGATAAGATGCATAAAGGATAAACATCACATGCAATCAATACAAGTGATATGATATGGCCATCATCATCTTGTGCTTGTGATCTCCATCTTCGAAGCACCGTCGTGATCACCATCGTCACCGATGCGACACCTTGATCTCCATCGTAGCATCGTTGTCGTTACACCATCTATTGCTTCTACGACTATCGCTACCGCTTAGTGATAAAGTAAAGCAATTACAGGGCGTTTGCATTTCATACAATAAAGCGACAACCATATGGCTCCTGCCAGCTGCCGATAACTTCGGTTACAAAACATGATCATCTCATACAATAAAATATAGCATCACATCTTGACCATATCACATCACAACATGCCCTGCAAAAACAAGTTAGACGTCCTCTACTTTGTTGTTGCAAATTTTACGTGGCTGCTACGGGCTTAGCAAGAACCGTTCTTACCTACGCATCAAAACCACAACGATAGTTCGTCAAGTTAATGTTGTTTTAACCTTCGCAAGGACCGGGCGTAGCCACACTCGATTCAGCTAAAGTGAGAGAGACGGACACCCGCCAGTCACCTTTAAGCACGAGTGCTCGTAACGGTGAAACCAGTCTCGCGTAAGCGTACGCGTAATGTCGGTCTGGGCCGCTTCATCTCACAATACCGCTGAGCCAAAGTATGACATGCTGGTAAGTAGTATGACTTGTATCACCCACAACTCACTTGTGTTCTACTCGTGCATATGACATCTACGCATAAAACCTGGCTCTGATACCACTGTTGGGGAACGTAGTAATTTCAAAAAATTTCCTACGCACACGCAAGATCATGGTGATGCATAGCAGCGAGATGGGAGAGTAATGTCCACGTACCCTCGTAGACCGTAAGCGGAAGCGTTATGACTACGCGGTTGATGTAGTCGTACGTCTTCACGATCCGACCGATCCAAGTACCGAACGTACGGCACCTCCGAGTTCAGCACACGTTTAGCTCGATGACGATCCCCGGACTCCGATCCAACAAAGTGTCGGGGATGAGTTCCATCAGCACGACGGCGTGGTGACGATGATGATGTTCTATCGGCGCAGGGCTTCGCCTAAGCTTCGCGACGATATGACCAAGGTGGAATATGATGGAGGGGGGCACCGCACACAGCTAAGGAACGATCACATAGATCAACTTGTGTGTCATGGGGTGCCCCCCTTCCCCCGTATATAAAGGAGCCAAGGGGGAGGGGGTGGCCGGCCAAGGAGGGGCGCGCCAAGGGGAGTCCTACTCCCACCAGGAGTAGGACTCCTTTCCTAGTCCAACTAGGAGAAGGGGAAAGGAGGGGAGTGGAGAAGGAAGGGAGAGGGGGGGCGCGCCCCAAACCCCTTGTCCAATTCGGACTGGGCTTGGGAGGGGCGCGTGCCACCTCCTGGCTCCTTCCCACTAAGGCCTGTTAAGGCCCAATAGTTTTCCCCGTATTCCCGTAACTCCCCGGTACTCCAAAAAATACCCGAATCACTCAGAACCTTTCCGATGTTTTTTTGACACTTGAAACAGTAGGAGAGGCTCCTACTGTATGTATTAAAAACAGTGACAAAAAGTCTTACAGAGTTATAACCTTACATCCATAGCCATGTTGTAACTAAGGGGGTTGGGATAAAACTAGAAAAAGGGGATAAAAGGGTAAATTTTAAATACTATTTACAAAAGAGGTCAAAAGGGTTGAAGTTTCTCTCCCACTCTGTAACGAAGAAGGGAAAGGTCATCTCTCAGCCTAGCCAGCCAGGATGATTGCGAAGGCGAAATCCCTCTGAAGTGTTTGTTGTTTCTCTCTTTCCATATGCTCCACGCCGCCTGTCGAAAGATGTCCATGAACATCGGGCTATTCCACTTGCTTTTTGCGTGCTCAATCCATTGAAGTCTTGTACCATGTGTTATCCAGGAAATATTAATATGTGACCAACACTCTTGGTTGAATGGACAGGTGAAGAAAAGGTTTTCCAAAGTTTCTTTAATAGGAGAAGTACATAGCAGACAAGTGTGGTTATCACCGATGTTGTAGTGTCTTCTCTTGAGCATGTTTCGTGTGTTTAGTCTATCGGAGAGGAGAAGCCAGCCGAACACTTTTATTTTCATGGTGACCTTAGATTTCCAGAGCCACTTGTACGTTTGGTGAGCTCTTATTTCTCTGAAGTAATATGAATAATATTGGCTCGCAGTGTAATCTCCTTTACCCCAAACGCATGTCCATGTATCCTTGCCTTGGTCCAGGGTCATCGGAGTCAACAATTGCTGAAGGTCCACCAGCTCTGCATGAGCTTGTGCAGAAAGGGGAAGATGGAAGGTTTCCCTCAAAGTGTCGGTCGTTAGAAGTGCCTGAACAGATATATCTTCATTTTTGGTGTACGAAAATGCCCTGGGGTGGCTAGAGGCCAGAATCTCATCCATCCAAAGATCTTTCCAAAATAAAGTGGTGCAACCATCCTGAATTTTGACTTTGGTGATCCCCCTATAAAGTGGCATGAGTTTTGTGACGTCTCTCCACCAGAAGGAACCACATGCGTCCATTGCATGTGGGATTTTCGAAGTATAGTATGTGTTCCAGATTAATTCCACCCAAGGTAAATCCCAATGATTGTAGAACTTGTGAAGATATTTAAGCAATAGGGCATCACTTTGTGTTCTGAGGTCCAATATAACCATTCCACCACACTCCTTAGGTTTACAAATCATGCTCCAAGCAGCCAGAGAGTTGCATGTTTCCCCTTGTTCTGTCTTTTTAGTCCAGAGCCATTTCCTTCTGATCTTGTCGAAGAGCTCAATGATGGAAATGGGAAGCTTGAGAGTGCAGAGAGCAAAGATCGTTAGCGAAGTGATCACTGAATTTACTAGGGAAAGCTTTGCTCCATACGAGGTCATGTTAAGGGTAGCAGTTAGGCGGCACTCAACTTTGCAAACCAAAGGCATTAGATCCTGAACAGATGGTCGTGTTGTCCCCAAAGGCAGCCCAAGGTAAGTGAAAGGAATTTTGCCAGTCATGCAGCCGAAGATTTGAGCAATGTTGTTACTGAGAGACTCATCACAGTTTATTGGGATGAGAGTGGATTTTTGGAAGTTTATTTTAAGGCCAATGGAAGTTGCATAATCCGACAAGAACTGCTTGATTGTGGCCGCTTGAGATTCACAAGCTGGAAGAACCAGAATTGTGTCATCGGCGTATTGAATGACCGGGTAATCTTTTTGAGTTGCACATGGAAATGGAAGCTGAATATGGCCCTGAGCAAAAGCATCATTAATGACAGCTTGAAGAAGATCTGCGGCCAGCATGAAAATCAGGGGAGATAATGGATCTCCTTGACGAACCCCTGTTTTGCAATGGAATTGTCTCCCAGGAACGCCATTTAAAAGGACCGAAGATTTACCTGAGGCCAAGATTGTTTGGATCCAGTTTATCCATTTGTCATTAAACCCCATGTGTCTCATAATCTCCAACATTGGCTCATGTTCAATAGTGTCAAATGCCTTAGCAAAATCAAGTTTAAGGAGGACAATTGGTTTCTTTGATGTTTGACATTGATAAATGTATTCAAATGCCCAAGCCAGACAGTCTTGTATAGATTTGCCCTTCAAAAAGCCATATTGATTTCGATGTACGATTTTTAGGATGATCTTTTGGAGACGGTTGGCAAGAAGTTTCGTAATGATCTTAAGACAGCAATTGAGTAGCGTGATTGGTCTATAATCATTGACTGAAGCAGGTGCATTAATTTTTGGGATCAGAGTAATGAAGCCCTCATTAATACTCTCCAGATTTAAGTTGCCCTCATGAAATTGATTGCACAGAAGATAAAAGTCTTCTTTAATCACGTGCCAACAAGATTTGAGAAAGTGTCCAGTGAAACCATCTGGACCTGGAGCCCTATCCGCATGCATGAATTTAATGACGTCATGAATTTCCTGGTGAGTGAACGGCACAGTTAGTTGGTCCAAGTTTTCAACCTTCTTGATCAATCTGGCTAGATCAAATTTCATCTCATGCTGCTGAGAAGATCCAAGCCTTTTTTTGAAAGCTTGAAAAATGACAGATTCTTTGCCCGCATGATCTTCAACACAATAACCATCATCTGTGGTGAGAGCCGCAATATTATTCCTCCTATATCTTTCTGAGGCCATCGCTTGAAAAAAATTTGGTTGCTCATCACCAAATTTGACCCATCTAATAGTACATCTCATCCTCCAATACTCTTTCTGATAATTAAGAAGCCTCAGAATATGGTGTTTGAGTATGCGGCGAAAGTTTGTTTCTGGAGTGGTGAGGCGCCGTTTATTTTCCAGTTCATCAAGTTCGAAGAGAGCCCTATTGGAATTTTCAATGGCAATAGATAGTTTAGAAATACCTTTACTCCAAATTTTCAGGTCACGCCTCAGGTGTTTAAACTTGCGGGAGATGACAGTGGCCATGTTGGTTGATGGGATTCGTTTGGCCCAAGAATTAGAGACCGTGTCTAAGGAACCTTTCCGGTGTCCGAATATAGTCGTCCAATATATCGATCTTTACGTCTCGACAATTTCGAGACTCCTCGTCATGTCCCCGATCTCATCCGGGACTCCGAACAACTTCGGTACATCAAAACATATAAACTCATAATAAAACTGTCATTGTAACTTTAAGCGTGCGGACCCTACGGGTTCGAGAACTATGTAGACATGACCTAGAACTGTTTCCGGTCAATAACCAATAGCGGAACCTGGATGCTCATAGTGGCTCCCACATATTCTACGAAGATCTTTATCGGTCAAACTGCATAACAACATACGTTGTTCCCTTTGTCATCGGCATGTTACTTGCCCGAGATTCGATCGTCGGTATCCAATACCTAGTTCAATCTCGTTACCGGCAAGTCTCTTTACTCGTTATGTAATGCATCATTCCGTAACTAACTCATTAGCTACATTGCTTGCAAGGCTTATAGTGATGTGCATTACCAAGAGGGCCCAGAGATACCTCTCCGACAATCAGAGTGACAAAACCTAATCTCAAAATACGCCAACCCAACATGTACCTTTGGAGACACCTGTAGTACTCCTTTATAATCACCCAGTTACGTTGTGACGTTTGGTAGCACCCAAAGTGTTCCTCCGGTAAACGGGAGTTTCATAATCTCATAGTTACAGGAACATGTATAAGTCATGAAGAAAGCAATAGCAATATACTAAACGATCAAGTGCTAAGCTAACGGAATGGGTCAAGCCAATCACATCATTCTTCTAATGATGTGATCCCGTTAATCAAATGACAACTCATTTATCCATGGCTAGGAAACATAACCATCTTTGATAAACGAGCTAGTCAAGTAGAGGCATACTAGTGACACTATGTTTGTCTATGTATTCACACATGTATTATGTTTCCGGTTAATACAACTCTAGCATGAATAATAAACATTTATCATGATATAAGGAAATAAATAATAACTTTATTATTGCCTCTAGGGCATATTTCCTTCAGTACCGTGTCTCATTTCGGCTCTCCATAATGTGCGGCTGCCTAAGGATTTCAAGGGTCCACGTAAGGTGCCTAATTACACCGCTGATTAGCCGCCTGAGGCGTGGGTTGAAAGTTATGAGATGGCAATGGAGATGCTAGATGTGGATGAGCGGCCTGTGCAAAATACTTTACAATGATGTTGGAAGGGACAGGCCGCATCTAGTTGAAGAACCTGCCGGCTAACTCCATCGAGTCGTGGGACCAATTGAAGGCCCGGTTTATAGCAAACTTCAAGGATACTTGCAACCAGCCTATGTCCATTGTGGATCTGGATGCCTGTGTTCAAGGAGAGAACGAGTCAACAACTCATTGGGTGCGCCGGGTTTCGGAAGTTTTGCACTCGTCGAACCACATTAACACTGACCAAGCAATCATAACGCTGGAGCGTAATTGCCAGTTTAAGTCACTAAAGATGAAGTTGGGAAGGCTCAAGTGCCACTGCAATGACATGGGAACCCTTATGGCAGCCTTGGTGAAGTATGCCGATTCTGATAATACCAAGGATCCCGATTCTGATGAGGAGAAACCGGAGAAGGGAAAGAAGAACGGTGGTGCAAAGGGACAGCAGCACAACCAAGGGGGCCATGGGAATAATGGTAAGCACAAAGCAGATAATTCAGATTTTGTGGCTAACACTAATGTGCAGCGTCGTAAAGGTAAACCACCCTAGCGCGGTGGTGGTATGAATCTGGAGCGTTTGTTAAACCAGCCCTGCCCAAAGCACGGGACCAAGGAGGTTCCGGCAACACATCTTTGGAAAGATTGTCACATTATGAAGGAGTTTAAAAACTCTGATCTCTTCCGGTATGATCAGGGTCCATCGAGCGGTCAGGTCCAAGTTTTCATGGTGGCGGTGGTTCAAACTCTGGATTTCAGAATAATCAGGGCAACTAGAACAACCAAGGAGGTAATAACCAACAGAATAATCAAGGGAATCAGCAGCAGTCAGGTTATCAGAGTCACCCAAAGCAGTTGAATGGTGGGCAGTATCATGTGTTCACTACTAGTTTGTGCAAGCGTGATCAGAAGCTTCACGAGAGAGCAGTTAATGTTGTTGAACCGGCGGTGCCACGTTACTTGCGGTGGTCCGAGTAGCCCATTGTGTGGAGCAGAGAGGATCATCCGCCTCGGGTTGACAATCCGGGTCATCTAGCTTTGGTGGTGGCGCCTCAGGTGGGAGGTTATAAGTTCACCAAGGTGCTGATGGATGGAGGGAGCAGTATCAACATCCTGTACTACGAAACTTTCCGTCGCATGGGGTTGATAGACAAGAGTCTTAAACCGTCAAACACTATTTTTCATGGTGTAGTACTAGGTAAATCGGCGTATCCTATTGGCAAGATTGCTTTGGAGGATGTGTTTTGGGATGAAAATGATTCGAGATCTGAAACATTGACCTTTAAAGTGGTGAAAATCCAGAGCCCATATCATGCACTGTTTGGACGGCCGGCTTACGCGAAGTTCATGGCAAGGCCCTGTTACATTTTTTTACAGCTCAAGATGCTGGGTCATAAGGGGACCATTACAGTTCACGGAAGTCGTAAGATTGCTTTGGATTGCAAGGAAGGTGATGCGGCATATGCCGAGTCGATTTGTGCTACAGAGGAGTTGAAGTTCTATAAGGACAATGTTGATCCAGCTTGATATAGCATCCGTGGCTCACCCCCAGTCCAATGGTCAAGCGGAGAGAGCTAATCAAGAAATTTTGAAGGGTATCAAGCCCCGGCTCATGGTTCCCTTAAAGCGGACGCCGGTTTGTTGGGTGGAAGAATTACCTTCGGTGTTATGGAGCATTAAAACCACCCCCAACAGATCAACAGGTTATACACCTTTCTTCATGGTTTACGGGGCAGAGGCGGTCCTCCCAAGTGATATTCGTCATGATTCGCCCCGGGTTGCTAATTATGTTGAAGCGGATAATGAGCAAGCACGCCAGGAAGCGTTGGACCTGATAGATGAAAAACGGGACATGGCTTTGGCTCGTTCGGTGGTTTATCAGCAAGACCTGCGGTGTTATCACAGCCGCCGGGTTAAAACAAGAACCTTTCAAGAAGGCGACTTGGTGCTCCGGCTCATCCAGGATCAGACCGATATGCACAAGTTATCCCCACCTTGGGAAGGACCCTTTATGGTCAGCAAGAATCTGCACAACGGATCATACTAGCTCATTGACGTTCGAGACAACTCATGTAGTTCTGAGGAGGAGACCCGACGGCCGTGGAACATAGCTCTCCTTCGGCCTTACTATACTTGAGCCATAGGCTTCTCTTATGTACATATTTTGAAAATGTATATATTATGATCAACATAATAAACTGGCATCCTTGCTATAAGAAGGGCCTCTGCTGTTTTTTCTCAAATATCTTTTGAGTTACATGGGGGCTTCAGCTGACAAAGCGGAGTACTACCTGTTAAACCGGCTATCATGCCACAATACAGCTTGGGAGCTTCACACCCAAGGGGCCAAAGAGAGTCTGGATGCTATGCACAGCTCAAACATAGGCACCCAATGAGCACAGCTCACAAAGTTACTTGGGGGCTCTTTGTGTAAAGTAACAAAGAGTTTGAAAGGAACCTTGTAATTGGGTATCGACCCACGGCTTGGAAGCCTGGTGTATTCACCTAAAACCCCGGGTTAACCTGCCTTCATCAAGTAAGCCACTCCTATCCAGGTAATCCTGGCACGACCCGCCGAACGTTTGACAAGTCAATCTTATATAGACCCTAAACTTGTCAAAGTTAAAACAATGATTGGTTAGTTGGAGGTCCATCTTAAAAGGCTTTGCAAAATGGTTTAACTTAGTGGCCTGGCAGCCCATGAAAAGCCTCGAATTTGGGCCTGGCAACCCTTGAAAAGCCTCGACTACACGATTTTTTGTCTGCTTTTTTCCAAATTTTTACTCTTCGAGAACTTATCTTGAACCGGTGTCTATTGACCCGGAGTGGCTTTTTAGTCATGATAATAACCCGATGTTTATTAACCCGGCTTGGCTTTCAACTACAAGTTGTCTGACCATATTCATTATCAAACCGGTGTTACAAAACCCGGTCTGGCTTTGACTACATGTCGCCAGTTTGATCATCTAGTGTTCATCGTAACACGGAGTGATTTATTACACACCAGCACTGCATGGTGGGAGTTATCAATACTCAAGATTTGGGTTTTCACCCTTCATCCAATCATAGTTGGTAAACCAACTAAGTGATTTACTATCACAGATACCAGGGATGCATGAAATTATCGAAGTATATTTAAGCACAGCAAATATCATGGTGGATCAACAAAGTCATGCATTAGTGCCACAGATCAAAGTATTTTAACTAGCCTATTACAAGGCGCTTTGAGGCCCAAAATAATAATTGTTTTTACATAGAACAAAGTCTGTGATAATAACCAGATTGCCGGATCAAGATTCATTGCCAGGTTGACGTGATGTTGATGGATCTTCAGGCGACGGTTCAACCTCCTCTTCTCCACCCAGTGGCTGGAAGTTAACGGTGGTCCAGTCAATCCGGGTTAAATCTTGAAAGACAGCTTCTTCACTTATAAGGTTTGACGGTTCAACGTCAGGAGCATAAGTGTGCTTATGAATTGGCGGAATAAGATTCTGCACTTCCCTCATAGCAGTGTCAACTCGATGGTTGTTAGCATCATAGAAGGACCGATGCAACATCAAATTCACCTCTTCAGCCAATTGACTTGCTACCGGACGCATCTCCTTGGTCAGGGCCTTGAGGACTTCATTATTGAATGCTGATCCGTTTTCTTTTTCATCCGGATAGCCCTTGGCAATATCAACTAGATCCAGGTCGGCTATCCATGATTTGGCACAAGTCAGCGCTAACAAAGCGCCCGCTCTGGCAGCCGATTGCTTCAACTCTTTTATCTGAGCAGGAGTCATTGAGAGCCTTGCCAAGGTATCCTTGATCAAGGTGGGTGTCGGTTTGTTGTACAAAGCTGCAGAGATGACTCGTTATGCACCAGTATACAATTGCTCAATCAATGTGTATGTTGCCTTCAACTTCATCCGCATATCCGCGCCTAGATGAGCAATGCGGTTACTTGAAACGGTTTTGAAACTTAAATGTTAAACCGGCAGAGTTGAAGATAATTTAGAACATGATATTATAAAGTACTTACCAAAAAGTATAGCTGTCATGACATTCAGTTGATGTTTCAGCCCAGTCAACTCTTCCTCCACCGGTTTAAGAGCTGCTTCGGCGTCTTCAGCCCGCTTCAACAAAGCAGCCCTTTCGGTTTCCCAGTTGGTGCGTTCAGTTTTGAAGCCATCTTTCAGTTGTCCCATGGCTGTCAAAGCGCCCTTAAGCTCCTCTTTGGCTTTAGAGGTCTCTTCTTGCTGGGACTTGATGTTTTCTTGAAGATCGGCGATTTTGAGATTCTTTGGTATTGATATCAGTCTGCAAAAATTGGAAGAGGAAACTGTTAAAATTTGTCTCAAAGTCCCAAGCACATAACAAGTTATACACTTGGCACTTGGGGGCTAATGCGGATTGCTTCTTAACACAGAGAACTTCAAGTCCCAAGGCTCAAAACAAAATATTAAGCTTGGCACTTGGGGGCTAATGCACAATTGATCAGTTCAAGGTGAAGGCAATTGACAAGGATAAAATGCTTAACAGAAAGTCCCGGTTTGTCTTCAAAAGACAAACCAACTCTTGGGGGCTACTCAGTTGAAGTACTCTTGATCTTTAAAAAGTCCCGGTTTATCTTCAGGGGATAAACCGGCCCTTGGGGGCTACAATGGAGGTCTCATGCAGAATAAGGCAAATCTAAAGTGTTTTGAAGATTACCTCATAACGTTCCTTCATTAAATTCTCTAAACCGGCCTCATAATCCCGGCTTGTGTAGAGGCAATTTAAGAATCCGGAATGGAGCTCCTCGGCACTAAGGTTAATAAAGCTGGATAAATCGGCCTTCCCTTTTCCCTTGCCCATAGAAGCAAATTCCTCCTTGGCAGTATGCTTTGACAAGGCAATTGGGTTGCCAGGGGTAGTGTAACCATGACCAGTGATAACAACATCATCATCACCACCGATTGAAGTATCCCTGGCCGGGCTTGGCACGTCGTCACCCTTGGCTGGGCTTGGAGGATCAGCATGTGGACTGGCCGGATTGACTTCTGGCGCTTCAGCATATGTATCCTAACTTTGAGGTACAGGATCATCAATGGCAATGTCAGCTTCTTTGTTAGCACCTTCTGAAATTCTGTCCGGTTCAACTTCTTCAGTAGTAGGGACAGTGGTCTTTGCTTTCTTGCTCAGACGAGCTTTGGCACTGTGATATTAAAACAAGAGGTCAGTTGGTAAACCGGTGCAAGAAGACAAAGTTAAAGACAGTATCCTTACCCAGGGACGGTCTTGAGAGGAGGCATTTGAGTGGTTGATGAACTGCCAGATGATGAATTGGAAGACACCTGGTAATTCGGATCAGATGGATTAAGTGGGTATCTGAAGCAACCCTTCAAGGGATAAAGTTTTTCGGGAGAACAAGAAACCTCTAGACGACGCTTCCGGGTTGGTGTATCCGGTAAACCGGAGGAAGTGACTCGCTGACCACTGTGCTGGGTTGTGCAATGACCTTCAGTTTGCTGTGTCTTCAAAGAAAATTGCGGATCCAAATGAGCAAGAGGGTGAGAGTGTTTTACTTTCCGAACAGCACGGCGAAATCTTTGAACCGGCACGATGTCAGAATCGGAGGAAAGAGAGATTACCTCTACATGGTCCGCACGGCTGGCCTCCGCATCATCCTGGGAATAGTCATTGTCAATAAGGCGTATGAAAAATGAACCAAGGGAGTCAAGTTCTACCTTTGGATCCGACTCATCAACATCTTCAAGCGGATCAGAAGACTCGGCGGTTTTCTTTTGGCCGCTTTCTTTATGACTTTGCTTTTTGGACGAGGAGCCCTCACCGTTTTGTCTGAAGTTTTTCTCTTCCAAAAAGAATCTTTGGCTTGTAAAGACAAACAAGGGTTTATCTGAATACTGTTAAAGCGGAGACGGATCAATAAAGGCAAAAAAAGGCGATTACTTACGGCTGGTGGTTTGTTGGAGGCATAAAAAGGAGCCAATCCGGTCTTGCTGCATTGAGCGATCGGTTCATCCAACATCTTCTTCACAGCTTCAGTAACTTCCTCATCAGTCTTTTCTATCTCACGAGACCGTTGAGGGTCTTTGACGTTGCCAGTATACTCATACATCAAACCGGAGCGGCGTCTTAAAGGAAGGATACCCCATGAAACCCATCAGCGAATTTGGTCGATGCAGGTTAAGCCATTGGCTAGAAGGGCCCGGAGCCTAGCAAGTTGAGGTGCGTAAGATTGTCGTTCTCTAGCTGTGACCCGTGAGGGCAGAGGATGGCTGTTGCTGAGCCGGTGAGCACGGTAACCCGGCAGAGGGTTTTCATCAACGGGTGCAGTGTTCAGACAATAAAACCAGGTTTGATTCCAGTCCTTTGGATGGCTATGGTGTTTTGCATGAGGGAAGTCAACTTCTTTCCTTTTTTGAATTGATACGCTGCCAAGGTCAGTGTTGGGGCCGTCAGAGAATTCGGTCCGGCGGTTTAAATGAAAAAAGTCTCTAAAAGCTCAACAACTGGTTCCTCTTGAAGGTAAACTTCGCAGAACACTTGAAAGTTGCACATATTGGACACAGAATTTGGTCCAATATCTTGAGGATGGAGTTCAAAACTAGCAAGCACATCCCGGAAAAACTTTGAACTGGGAGGGCTAAAACCCCGGTCTAGATGTTGCATGAACACAATCACTTCCCCGGCTTGAGGTTCTGGAGGGCATTCAAGGCCAGGAACTCGCCAATGGAGGACATCTTTCTTGGCCAAAGCGCCAGTCAAAACATATCCATTGAGCTGCGTTTCGGTGATCCGAGATGGAACCCAGTTGCATGCGGCGAATTGCTTGGTCATATTGGAAAGGAAAACTGAAAAAGCACAAAGGCCGGTTTATGATTCAAAGTTGATGTATACCAACCAGAGTTAAACCGGGTAATTATGCATGTTAAACTGGCTATTGCTACTCAAGTTAGATGGCGGTTTAAGTGAGGGCTAATGGTACCAGGCGAATTATGATTTTATACAAGTTAAACCGCCTATGAGGGAAGCAACAGAGCTGGAATTCGCTAAGTGTTGCAGAAACAAGTTTCACACAAGGATGATATAATTTTGGATCTATCGTGATTCAGTAAAGAAAACTTTTTGTGACCTATAATGGCGTTAAGCAGAATAGAGAAGATCTAGACGGGATTTTTTCAGAAACAGCAAGATACTGCAATATGGCAGATTAAAACTACAGATCTACTGCAGGTGGAAACCGTTTGGCCTAGTTCGATTCAATCAGACGTCGAGGAAAAACAGATGAGTTCTGAGGAACATTCATGAACACGGATGAACACGAAGCTCTAATGGAGATCTAGGGTTACGGGAAGAAGACTTACCCGGGCCACGCAGCGGCGGAGGAGTGTTGCAAGGTCTCTGGTATGAACAGGGTGATGCAGCGGCCTGGTCGGTGCAGATTTGAGAGTCGACGGTGGCGGCGTCGCTTGAGCTCTTTGGGTCGCGAGGAGGAAGATGAGAGGCAAGTGAGAAAATGGAAGGACCCCCTGGTCTTATTTATAAAGGAGCAAGAAGATAAGTGACAGGCGCGAGAATCGAGGAGCCTGAAGCGGCAAGGGGCGCAGCTGTCGCCTCGATCTTCGGGATATCATTAATGAAGGGAATCTTTTTAATCTTTTTATATAGAGATGACGTCATGATGATCCGCTGCTGTGTCCGGAGGATGACGTCATGGCAGTTTAACAAAGTGTATAGGAGTAGACATCATGACAGTTTACAAAAAGTGTAAGAAGATGTTCACAGAATTTTTCTAAGTATTGAAGATTGACATGAACTGGTTCAAATCAATCTGGGGCCTAATGTTGGGGATATAACTACTGAGTGTAAACCGCCCAGAAGGGGCCGGTTCACCCTCAACTATATTGTAGCCCATGAAGACCAGGAAGATGGCGCTTTATTAATGAAGCTTAAAGGCCTGAAGCCCAAGGGCGGATTGGGGCCCATAACTGTAAACCGCCATAGTCGTATATCTTGTATTGTAAGTTAGGGAGGTAGATACCGAGCCGGACACTTGTATGATCCGGCCTCGGAACTCTGTAAACCGGTCGGGCATTAACCTATGTATATAAAGGGACGACCCGGCGGCGGTTCAGCGACAAGGAACAGCAACTCGCAAGCCAGACATAGCTTGTTTGCTCCCTGGTAATTGAAACCCCAATAATCCCATCACAACTAGACGTAGGCTTTTACCTTCATCGTAAGGGGCCGAACTAGTATAAAACTCCCGTGTCCTTTGTCCAATTTAACCCCTTTAAGCTAACTCATTGCGATGGCTCCACGACTAAGTCCTTTCACAAGGACATCTGACATGATATTTCCACGACACCGAGGGAGTCTTTTGGGACTTTTTCCAACAGTTGCCCCTGCCATGCATCACATCTTGTCTCTATTAGTTCATTACTAGGGGTAACATGGTCTTTTAGCATGTCATTTAATAACCTCTAGTCCATTTTTAGTCCTTGGAACCAAGCAGGCAGGGACTAGGGAGTTTTTAACCAAACAGGGCCTTAGATTAACAACAGCTAATGAGTTGCACGAGATAGTGGATGCACCAACACCATGTGCATATACCGATGTACTGTGGTCATGCACAGTATGTTGCAACAAAGAAGAAACAACCAAGGAGCATATTTGTGTTGGTCCCAGTTTTGTTATCTTTAGACACCTTTCCCTATGTGAGCGCAACAAATCTAGTCCTACTCAAACTCTACAGCCTTGTCCCCCAAAACAAAAGATCAGTTCATTACAGATGTGCATACTGCGTTTGTCATTGTTTTCCCTTTTCGACCAACGTAGGTGCTGGATAGCCAGTCTGTACTAGTACTTTCGCCCCTTCCTTTCCTCTTTGAACCACGTCCTAGATTTATGCGATACAACTTTCCCCACTACTTTCCCCCATTCTTTCCTCTTTGAACCACATCCTAGATTCATGCTATACAACTTACCCCCTTCATTTCCTCTTTGAAGCATGTCCTAGATTCATGCTATATACAACTTTTCCCACTACTTTCCCCCACTCCTTTCCTCTTTGAACCACATCCTAGATTCATGGTATACATGCAGCTAGAGCAATGCATGTGGAGTAAGTAAATTATACCTTAAGGTTCTTGGGGCATGGTTCAGTGGAGATGGGAGGGCGGCGAAAAAGAAGGGGTCGGAGGCCCTCCCGTGCCGCCGCTGGGTGAAAGTGAACAGCTGCGCCAGTTGTGGATTCCCTCCCTTGCCAACAGCGACAGTGTTAAGCCTCCTTCCCTTCCCGGTGGACGGATCCTGCCGGCTCTTTGAGCAGCAATGAGGGGAGAGAGAGGCCAACGAAGTCTTGTTTAGATCTGGAGAGGGCGAGAGAGTGTGAAGAGAGCAACTACAAGCGCTGAGGCTCCAGCGTGTATATATATATACTGGAGAGAGAGTGTGAAGCGTGCAAACCCTAGAAAACAAGTGCCGAGGCTGCAGCTTATATGTGATGAGGTGATTATACGGTCACTACGAGATCGTATAGCTCCGTATCCATCCATTTTGACCAGTCAAAGAATCCTCCTGGCACAAATTATGCTCAAGTGTAGTTCTCGAACCCGAGACCTCAAGTTTGATGAGCGAACAGGCTAACCAGCTACACAACCCTCCCGTTATGTTCTACGAGAGGAAAATGACCTTTTATACATTCCTGCATTCGTGTGACAAGCATGCCGTGTTTTTTGTGTGGGGGGGGGGGAGTCATTGGGATTTCAATCATAATCGTGTCATGTGGCTTTGGTGGTAAAACTATCCACAGTGGTGCAGAAATAATGCAGCCTTAGTCACCTTACCTCTCTCCACGTAGTACGTTGGGTCCCACCAGTCAGAGGGTGAAACAAACAAATTAATAAGAAAAATTAAAAGCGCCAGCAGTGTATCTTACCTCACACATCTCGCTACTGCTCGGGAACACTGTCCAATTGATCCATCTATTTGCTCACGTACTATTTTAAGTGAATACTTATTATAACATGCACACTATTTTAAGACAACTCCTATTTACCCCCTGAGGTCTTCCCTCTAACTTGGCATGCTGATGTTGGTTATATCATGCATATGGTGTCTTGCATTGCTTACTTTATACATCAAATATGTCATCTCCTTAGTTTAGACATCCTTTGTGTGAATGCCATCTGTTTAGTTTATTCATCATTTATGTGAATTATGCAACGCCATCTTGTTTAGCCATGCATCGTATATGTGAATTTTGCAATGCCATCCTGCTTAGCCAGTCAGCTTATATGTAAATTATATCAGGCCATCTTTTTTTCGTTACATATTACATTTGTCAAGAATATTAGTGCATTCAACTGCTCTTCGTGTGCATCAGCCATTTGACACGGTGATGGCAAATTCTGGAGTGAAAACAAGGTCTTCAAAGCAGACTATGTTATCTGATGAAGTGCATATCTCGCTGGTTACAAATAGCTCCTCAGAGGAGCATTCAGAGACAGATGACCAGTCCTATCCCCCCCGAGGTGTATGCTCTAACTTGGCAGGGTTATGTTGCTCATATCGTGCGTATGGTGTCTCGCATTGCTATGTCATTTGATTAGTTTAGACATGCTTTGTGTGAATGCCACCTGTTTAGTGTCTAATTACCATATATGTGAATTATGCATTGCCATCTTGTTGCAAGACATTATATATGTGAATTATACAATGCCATCTTGTTGCAAAGGCATTATATATGTGAATTATGCAATGCCATGCTGTTTAGCCAATCATCATGTATGTGAATTATATCATGCAATCATTTTTTTGTATTACGTGTTCCATTTGTCGACAACTTTTCTACATTCAACTACTCTTCCTATGCATCAGCCATTTGAAGCGGTGATGGAAGTATCTGGAGTGAAAACAAGGTATTCAGAGCAGACAATGCTACCTGCTGAAGCAGACATCTTGCTGGTTATAGAGAGCTCCTCGGAGGAGGATTCAGAGACTGATGACCAGTCCTATTTCCCCCCTGAGGTCTATGCTCAAACTTGGCAGAGTTATATTACCCATGTCATGCATGTTGTCTTGCATTGCTTAGTTTTTACATCATATATGGATTGCCATCTGCTTACTTGCTTACTATATAAATCATATATTTGAATTATATCATGCCATCATGTTTACATAGTACATACACATCATCTATCTGAATTATGGCATGGCAACCCATTTAATAAAGACATCATATAGTTATATCATCTCATCCTCTTTAGTGTTTATAGTCATCATATTTTGAATTATGGCATTCTATCCGTGAATGTATGTGAATTATGGCATGCCAACCTATTTAATAAACACATTATATAGTTATGTCATGTCATCCTATTTACATAGTCTCATATTTTGAACTATGTCTTTCCATCTTTTTAGTTAGCCATCATAATGTGAAATTGTGTCATGCTATCATGTTTAGTTATCCATCATATATGTGAAATTGTGTCATGCTATCATGTTTGGTTGGACAACATAAATATGAATTATTTCATGCCCTCTTTTATTCCCCACTATCCATTGCACCTGTCTATCATACAATGTCTATACTTTCAATTACTTTTCTTGTTTATCAGCCATTTGTATTGGAGAGCGTGATGGCAGTATCTAAGGGAGTAACAACACGGTCTTCAGAAAAGATAGTGCTACCAGTTGATGCAGATAGAACCACGGTTGTACTTGCCCAAGGACCAGATCCACCACACATAACCCAGACTCTCGCAGATTGTACCCCTACCCAGTTGGATAGAGAACCAGCTACACCCCTTCTAACCCCAACCCCGGCAGATAGTAACCTAGTTCCAGTTGACACAGCACCGTCTCCACCACAGAGCACCTAAACACGAGCGGTTAGTAAGGGAACTGCAGTGCCCAAAGCACGAGGACCACCACTCCGAATCCAAACTCAACGCTTAAAGGAGAAGAAGATTTGTTCTTAGGTCAGGTTCTGTAGCTATGGTTCATACTCCTTTTCTCTTGCATTACTGTATTTACTCATACCAACTATTTTCAAATTTGAAGGATGGAATTAAAACTCCAATGGCGCAACAGGTATGTTTTAAACCTGTTTCTTTAACTGGTTTGCTATTGTAACCTGCTCTATGTTGATTTCAGTTTCAATTGAATAAACAGTTATGTTCTCATGTCATGCACATTACAAGTGTTGTTATTGCTCTATAGTTTCCCACACTTATATTCTGTCTATTCTGCTTTGTCTTGAACAAATATTATTTGAACTGTGTCTCTACCTTGATTTGGCAACAAAAATTAGAATGATATAGACCATAAAGTGACCATGGTACATAGATATATGTTTGTTTCATGATGTTATCTTGTCCACTTTACTACTGAACTCATTTACCAAAATGAGTTTCATATACAACATGGTAAACATGTGATGTGTCTGCTTGTTTCTCTTTTAGAATGCAGACAAAATATTGGAGAACAGTACGCGTTATCCAATGGTAAAGGAAGTAATGTAGATAAGGTTCAAGATAGTGAGACATCCCTGTTGGTATCCAAGAAAGCTGATAAAAACTATCTTGACGATAGTGAGAGAACCCAAAAGTCATGTCTTGATGTAGTGTTCGAGTTACTGGCCACTACTGCTGGCACAAGCTCTTCGAACTCGCTGCCTGAATCAGTTCGTCTTCTTGAGTCTCAACTTCAAGTTCAAAGACATCGATCAGATGTGCTGCGACAGGAAGCTGAAGGATTGAGGAAGTCCCTACAGAATTCAGATGCATATTTCCTGGTGCAACAGCAAGCGCTGGAGGATTTAAGCGCCAAACAAGAGAAAGTTAATAAGCTTGCTAAGCATCTTGCCAGCATTATGGGTACCCAGGATACTGTTTCTTGAGATCTTCTGAAGTGGTTTCAGTTCTGGATTTGTTTTGCTGCGGCGTTTATTTGCGCTGGTCGCCAACTTTGACAACTAGTGTATATGATATGCTGATGTGTTCCCTATATTTGCACTGGTGGCGAACTTTGACGCCCAGTGGATGTAATATGTGTAATAGCCGTGATAGCCTAGCGTTAGTTGCTTGCTTATTTATTTCCTTGTTGGCTTGTTTATTTGTTTGCTTGTAGTCATTGCAGTTCTTTTTCCGCGGTTTGCTAGTGGCTGCAATAACCTATTTTTTAAAACTAGGCCACAATAACCATGGGCTAATATTTACTGTAGTGACACTGGGCCTCCTACGGGTCGTAGAAACAGTGGGCCTTCTACAGGCCAAAGAAACATTGGGCCTTCTACGGGCCATAGAAACAATGGGCCTTCTGTGGGCCATATCATTAATGGGCCTCATATGGGCCGTATGATCGATTGGCCAAACATGGGCCAAACAGACCGCATTATGGTCGTAAATGGGCTAGAGTTGGAATCGTCCGTTCATGGGACGACCATAACGGGCCATCGTTAATAGGCCGTATTTGATGACGCTATGAAAACGGCCCAACGTATTAACGGACCACAAACGGGCCGATTGTAACCACGGGTTGAATTTGGCCCACAAGCAGAAAATGACAGTAATGGGCCATAAGTAAACGAATGCTGGAAATGAGCCGAAGAATAAATGCGCTCTGAGAAGGCCGAAAGATAACATCGGCTGGAAACGGCCCAACAGAATAACGGGCCGTTAATGGGTATAAGGTGATACATGTTCATTATGGGCCAGTTTCACCACGGGCCGTTAATGGGTGTAAAGTGATACACTGTTCATTACGGGCCAGTTTCACCACGGGTTGTTAACAGGCCAAGAGTTACAAAGGGCCTCATATGGGCCGAAAGACGTCATGGGTCATACATGGGCCAGAAGTGAAAACGGGCTGGAATCATATTGGATGGCCCAGATGACGTTACTGGGCCTAATTCGGATAGGGCGTAACGGGCCTTGGGTTAGCGGGCTATAAATGGGCTATATGTGAACAGGCCGTTAATAGGCTTTCCATGGGCTGGCCCGCCACCTTTTGACCAAGTCAAATGGGCCGGCCTTTTCACAGGAATGGGCCTCTGTTGGGCCGTGCCACGTGTTGACGTATCATTGGCGCCTTCTGTCCAATGAGTGGATGACATCTGTCCCAGCGATGAGCCGACACGTGTTTCCTCCAGCCAATGATGATTTTACACGTGGAAAATCCCCATTGGTCGGGGCTGTTAACGGGTTATGGAATCCAAAATCCGACCCGATAGCTTAACGACGTTCCATTACGGTGGATGCCACATGTCGTTCAACCTTGACGAAAGCAGTTCTGTGACACGCGATTTATCGTCATGGAAGTGGACACTTCCGTGATGATAATTTTGGTAATGTCATGGAACACTTGTACGAGAGCACAGGTATGACTATCTTGATTATGTCATAAAATCGTCATGGATGTACATGCACGACAAAAAACGCGACCTACTGTGACAAACACGTAACATCACGGAAGTGTATTTTTTTGTAGTGGTAGTACTATACCAACTAAAAGATGAAATGTAAGAAATACTAGTATGTACGTACTGAAGAGTTAAAGTAATGAGAAGAAACATAACATAGTTCTGCTGGGGGCTTAGCACAACACACCCCTCAAATTAAATTAAGCACACCTGAAATTAAAATTTGCAACTATTCTGGTAGACACTGCATTAGAACCACCATGAGCAACGACACTGCCACCTTACTCGGAGTCCTCGTCCACGTCCTCGACTTCGTCCTTGTCCATCTTCCTCTTAGCCAATACTTCTTTGCTTGAACCGCACACTTGGCTCTTTCTCTTCATCCAACCCTTGTAGATATTGAAACAAAGGTAGCCATCCATTGCAACATAGTGGATGTGGTCTATATCTAGTACATTCCGCTGCCATGCATAACGATGAAACGTGTATGGAGGTTTCTCCAGTTTACCGTATGAAGGATGAACCATGGCTCCTGCGAGGGTCAGCATTGAAGGCTGACGAGAGGACACCAGCCGATTCTTCTGGAGGTCGAAGGGGTTGCCTACAACGAGGCCTATCCGACCCAGTACTTCTTTGTCGTTCCCAAAGTCTACAGTAACGAATTTGACTAGGTTGCTCTCGAGGAAGTCCTTAAAATCCAGGCATTCAACGTCGGCATGGCATATGTGGTAGACCAAGCACAAGTCATGCATGCAAACCTGAATCATGGCGGGATTCTTCCTCTCTTTGTCCTTTAGATACTTCTCTCATCCCAGGACTGTGGTGTACTCAACATCTAGCCCAACGACCCACTCATCATCTGAGTTTTCGAACATGCGTCTGAAGCGAGAAAGGCATCCTTTCACCGTCACGGAAGAACGGGTGTAGATGACATCGAACTCATCGCCGGTGATGGTTCTAACCTTGTACTCACCACCGATCGTGGAGATTTGGGACGCCATGGATTTGGGAGAAGGGTTAGGATTAGTGGAACTGCCGTAATGTGAAAGGACGAGACAACTAGGAGCGAACCGTCGTAGTATTAAAGGATGTGCGGGGACGAGTAGGAGCGAACTGCCAGCGTGCAAACGACAGGGTAGTGTCTTTCCATTCTCCCATGGTACGGGCTTCCGAGAGCCCTTGGATCTGAGATCGAACGGTTGCATGGCGTGATTCTAGACCTATGGGTGAATGTCCTATCCTAGAGGGTTATTCTGCAAATTTTCAGCAACTTAGCATGCGACCGTTTGATCTCAGATCCAAGGGCTGCCAGCAGCTCGTATCATGGTCGTGCCTACCATGACTGTCGTGTCGCTCGCGCGGTCGCGCCCTTGGAGATTTAACACGGTGCATTAGGCTATCTGATGTTGGCATGTCATACATAGTCATCACTTAGTCACTCATACTACAACAAGGTTAGCTATAAGGTTGGCTATAAGTGTATTTATTTATTTTACTCCTCTCTATATCTTTCTTTATACTCCCTCCGTCCCATAATATAAGAACGTTTTTTACACTATTGTAGTGCCAAAAACGTTCTTATATTATGGGACATAGGGAGTACTAGTATTTATTGCATTTGCCAAGGAGTGACCTCTTCCAATGAAATGGTGTGCTTATTAGTTTTTTGTTGCTAAGTTTGCTTCATTTAATTAGCTATAGACTCAAAATTGTCTTTTCACCTAGGTACACGCGCACCGTTTCTTCCTTGGGTCACCAAACTAGTCTATCTCTTCTTGATTAACTTTCCACATCAGACTTTATGCCTATGTGGCAAGCTTAGCACCTGTAGGAGCAAGTGAGGCTGCTTGTAATGGGAGTAGTATCATACAAAAGTATCATATGCATGATACTAGTATATGATACTCTCCATTACAACCAACCAAGTACAATAGTGCGCTTTACATGGCATTTTTGCATATGTGGAGGAAAGAGAGCCAAGGAAAAAGTGGAGAAGTGGGCTCTCGTGCAAGAGCCAGCCTCTACTACATGGTGGAGCATTGGGAGAGGCACCTGTATGAAGGTGGTCAGAAATCAGGAGACTCGCGCCGGTCGTAGCGCCGCAGTTAAAATGTTAATGGCAAGTCAAATCACGTGGCCCCACCTGTCCAGCACTTACTCATTGTCAAATCACACAGCCCTACATTTGCAGCGGCCTACTCCCTCATCTTCTCGTGTCCCTGTTGAACCGACTAGGCGGAACTGCCCCGCCTACCGCGCAGGAAAAGACCCGCCCTCGACTTTTAAATAGTGCAGTGTACTAATTTTGTATCCATGGATTGCGCCATGGCACAAAGCCTTTAGAAAACGGCGGTACACATGTATAGAGTATACAGCACGCCTGCCGCGTTCGCGTCGCACCCCAGACGGTCGGTCGGTCTGGCATATCGTCTACATATCGTGCAGGCTGTGTTGTACATGGTTGTAGTTGTGGTGAGAAATCTAAAAAAAGGTTTCTTGTCATCTCGCAAAATTAGGTGTCATGTGCTACGGATCACTGCAAGGGTTAAAAGCGACAACTGAGTTGGACTTGTCATTCGGGGCACATGCACGAAGACTACTCGGCTGCCATCTAGGTCAAGCCGGCTATGTTAATGTAACACCCACGATGCGGCTATATCTCCCATGTGTCGAAGCATGACTTAGAGGCATAACCGCATTGTGGTTTTGTCACAAGAAGGGTCATCTTCACACAATCCCATGTAATGAACAAGAAAGGGATAAAGAGTTGGCTTACAATCACCACTTCACACAATGAACATATAATTCATACATCATTTAGAGTGCACACATAGTCCGACTACGGACGAAGCCAAAAGAAAAGAAGATAACCCAACTGCTAGATCCCCGATCGTCCCAACTGGGCTCCACTACTGATCAACATGAAACGGAACATAGCAACGACCAAGATCTGTGTTGAGCTCCCATCTGAGCTCGGTTGCATCATCTGCACTGGTATCATCGGTACCTACAACTGTTGTGATAGTATCTGGTGAGTCACGAGGACTCAGCAATCTCAAAACCCGCGAGATCAAGATTATTTAAGCTTATGGGTAGGAAGTGGTAATGAGGTGGAGTTGCAGCAAGCACTAAGCATATATGGTGGCTAACACACGCAAATAAGAGCGAGAAGAGAAGCAAACAGAATGGTCGTGAAGCTAGCAATGATCAAGAAGTGATCCTGAACTCCTACTTACGTCAAACATAACCCAAAACCGTGTTCACTTCCCGGACTCCGCCGAAAAGAGACCATCACGGCTACACACGCGCTTGATGCATTTTAATTAAGTCAAGTGTCAAGTTCTCTACAACCGGACATTAACAAATTCCCATCTGCCACATAATCACGGGCACGGCTTTCGAAAGTTTAAACCCTGCAAGGGTGTCCCAACTTAGCCCATCACAAGCTCTCACGGTCAACGAAGGATATTCCTTCTCCCAGGAAGACCCGATCAGACTCAGAATCCAGGTTTACAAGACATTTCGACAATGGTAAAACAAGACCAGCAAAGCCGCCCGAATGTGCCGACAAATCCTGATAGGAGCTGCACATATCTCGTTCTTAGGGCACACCGGATTGTCCAAACTTCCGGCAGGCCAGCCCAGAGTTGCCCCTGGTGGCCACCGGTGGCTGACAGGTTGGACCAACACTCATGACGAGCACTGGCCCGGGGGGTAAAAATAAAGATGACCCTTGAGTCTGCAGAACCCAAGGGAAAAAGGCTTAGGTGGGCAAATGGTAAAACCAAGGTTGGGCCTTGCTGGAGGAGTTTTATTCAAAGCAAACTGTCAAGGGGGTCCCATAAATCACCCAACCGCGTAAGGAATGCAAAATCAAGGAACATAACACCGGTATGACAGAAACTAGGGCGGCAAGAGTGGAAGAAAACACCAGGCATAAGGCCGAGTCTTCCACCCTTTACCATGTATATAGATGCATTAATTAAATAAGAGATATTGTGATATCCCAACATAATCATGTCCACCATGGAGCATCTTCAACTTCACCTGCAAATAACAATGCTATAAGAGGGGCTGAGCAAAGCGGTAACATAGCCAAACAATGGTTTGCTAGGAAGGGTGAAAAGGTTAGAGGCTGACATGGCAACTTGGGAGGCATGGTAAACAAGTGATAGGTAGCGCAGCATAGCGAAAGAACGAAGCAACTAGAAAGCAAAGATATAAGTGATATCGAGGGTAATGGTCATCTTGCTTGAGATCCCGATAGGAAGAAGAACGAGTCCATGAAGAAGACAAACAGACATAGTCGAACGAATCCTCACAACTCCGGAACGAAACCGAAGCTAATGAGAGAAGCAAACCGGAAAGAAGCAAACAACATGGTAAACAACCATCACATAAACATGTCCTGATGCACAAACAAGTATGATGCATGTCCGGTTTAATGAGGCATGACATGGCAAGGTGAAGCAAACAACACTACAATTTAAGTGGAGCTCAATATGCAATGAGTTGCATATTGATGGAACACCACATCAATTATTTAGTTCTCTCTCGGTTATGCTACCAAACAATGTTAAGTGTTGTTAAACATGGCAAGAGGTGAAGCATAAATAAACTAACTATTTAGGCAAGTTTAAATGAGGCCGGAACAACAAACAACAATTCTGGTAAATCCCCACATGTCTTTTAGTAGTTTAATGCAAACACAATTTTAAGCATTTAAATGTTGTTATCATGATGCGGATGACATATGCAAGTTTATGCAATTTTCATGAAAATGTTGACAAGAGCATGATATTAAGCATTTGGTCACCATGGCGGAACGAAAAGGGTGCCACAGCGACAAAACGAAAATGGTGCCATGGCAACATTTCGATCCCGGTAACTTGAGTGAGATACCAATGCAAACGAGAAGTGTGCGGATGTGTGGAACACGCAAGAGATGGGGAGTGATCCCGGTTACCGGGTTCCCACGTGTCGGTGGCATGGAAACAAGTGACAATTCGGACACAGTGCAAACACGAGCATCTCATACAACATGCATTCGTTCATGGGCGGTCGTCTCGGGGTTATACCTTCGAAGCGTGCATTTTTGGGGCGGATCGAGTTCGGTGCAATGTAGAGGAAGTAGACGTTCACGGGTCATAGGGGAACTTGACGAAACCCAAGGCGCCGGTTGTGGAAGTAGTGGAACTTGGTGCATCAAAGCTCTTCGGCGCAGTGGTACACATTCCGTAGATGAACATGGGTGTCGTGGTACTTGGCATTATTGTGGCCTCCAGGTACTTGCCGAAATCCACATCGGATGTAGTCGTACAGATTTGAAGACGAACTTGGCGCTGAAGTCGAACTTGCCGGTCTTGATGAATCTGAAGGGGCATCGAGGAACTTGCCAAGGCCCTGCCTAGGGAGGTCACCGGAGGGGCGTGGAGGCGGCAGATACGGTGTTGCGCAGACGTGGGCATAGAACGGGTGATGGGGTGGCGAGGTGACCAGAGGCGCGAGGAGGGGGATCCTAGTCGCGACAAGAGAAGGCAGCGGGGCGACGTCCTTGTCGGACAGAGCTGGTGCAGGTGAACCATGGCGAGGCCGAAGGTGGGTCTCGGGTAGGAGGTGAAGAAGATAGCAGGGACGCGATCTCCGGCGAGAAGGCGAAGCAGAGGAGGCTGGGGCACGCGCCGGAGTTGACGAGCTCCTGGTCGAGCAGAGAGCTCAGGCGAGGCAGCGGACTGTGGACGAAGGGAGCAGGAACTCGGGGAGGAGGCCGAGTGCTGGTGAGGGGCCTCGCTGGGCTACACGGCCATGGTAGGGGGGGGGCCATGAGAACCTGCTGAAGGAGGAGAGCACGAGCCTCGGGCGTCTTAGAGCATGCAGGCGGGCGGCGAGGCAAGGGACCCAGAGGAGCGTGGTGGCTGGCTGATGGAGGAGGGCGCAAAGTGCGCGTGGCCATGGGGATTGGGATCCCTCTCCTGTGTGTGCGAGGAGGGAAACGAGTGAAGGAGGAAGGGGATCGAGTCGAGGCTCTTCCTGGCGGCGCAAGCGAGGGGAACGAGGGAGAGAGCGAGGGATCGAGAGGAGAGGAGGTGAGCGCTAGGTTAGAGGTGCGGCTGGGCCTTGGGCCGAAAGGACTGCGGGGAAGCAGGGCGGCCTGGCTGTGGGCTCTCTCTCACTCTAAAAATAAATAAATAAAAACAAAACATAGATAAGAAAGGAAAGAAAGAGAGGTTAGGGGTGGAGCTTGAGCAGGAGGGTATTTTTCTCGGACTCATAAAAATGAGCTTGTTCCAAGAAAAATGGTGTGGGCAAGATTGCAAGAATTAAATTCAAAGTCATTTGAATTTAATTCAAATGGATTGAACAAGGACAAGAATTTAGAAGTGTCCAAAAATGTTGAGAATTTAGGAGGAGGCTCGATAAAAAGAGATAAGAATTGTTGCCAAAGTTTGAGGCAAGGAATTGACATAGAAAATGCATGGAACTTAAACTGTATGTGTGTTACGGTTAATTCCAAACTAATGGAATATTTATTATAGCTCCCTAATAATATTGGGAGGGTACTTGTTATAAAGAGAAATCACCATGTGTGTTTCCCTCGATTTAAATGGATCGAAGATCCATACAATTTATTTAGATGAGTTTTTAAAATTAATGATATGATGGCATGATGACATGATGCAATGCAAATGAAGCTAAGAAGAATGCAACAAACAAATACATCGCACGGTGAAACTCGGAATATCTGGAAGTCTTCTGGAGTGCCGGGCTCAGGGCGTTACAACACTCCACCACTACAAGAGGATCTTGTCCCGATATCTAGGATGGCACCAGAGAGAAACGAAAGAGGAAGAGAAGCAGTAAAACTAAGTTGCTTCTTTGACGAACGAGTGAAACTATGAACCTTGAGAGGTTGAGCAATTTAAAAGAAAGAGTACAACAGAGATGAATGAGATTGCAAACAATCAATTAGAAAAGAGGAACAAGGAACATTACGAGAACTTGAAGGTTGCAAAGACATGAATCAAGAGTTTAATGGACAAGATAGAATTTGTAACCACTCCGGTTAAAACAAGATGAGAGAGGAAAAATTCGGGCGGCACTCCGGTTGAACATGGAAGGAATAGAACATGAAATTGAGAAGATGGGATGATACTTGATGAAATCAACAACACACTACCTCCGGAACTATTGAAAGAATGGCACAATGGGTAAGAAGGATTTCAGACAGCAATCCGGTAGAAAAGAGAGGCAAAACTTGATAAGATGAAAGAACTTGAATGAGAACACAACACTCCGGTTAAATGGATAAGCAAGAAAATAACATGAACTTGACAAAACGACGTGATGGGTGAAGAGCACAACATCACAATGCCTCCAGAAGAAATGAAAAAATGGAATGGAATGAACGGAGGAAAACTTGATCTTGAAAGAGCACGCTTACAGGAAATGCTAGAACAGAGTTGTTGGATTATCAACAACGAAAGGATAAGCTTGTTGTGGGCTTATGGAAAACATCTCAAAATTATGAGGTGAGAACCGGCCACTAACGGAAACAATTTCTTGCTTGATCAACGAAGAGATGAAAACTGCTTTTGCCGAGAGGATAGGAGAAAACTTGGATCATTGATAAGCACCACAATACAACATTCCTCAGGGAAGGCTTTACGTGAAATCTATACCAAGATAACTCCAACGAAGAGATTGATGGATTTAAAATACCTCGTTCTTGACAACATGTGAATCGTGAAACATGAGTCAAAATTGTCAAGAATGATATAACACCACCTCAAAAGATAAGATGGAGAGAATTGCACTTCAGAATGCAAGATGAAGAATACTCGAACTCCTCATAAAAAAACATGTGTTGGGCACCATGTTTATTTTTGAGTATAGCTTGGAGGGTCATAACTTCGAGAGAAATCTTGAAGAACAATTGAAGAATGAAAAGAATCCTTGACGAACCACCATGTTGAGCCTCCATGAAGAACTCCGGTAATAAAAGGATGATAGAAAGAAAGAGAAGTTGAAAACACAAGGTGAATCCTTGCAATGATTTAGATGGAGCTTCGCGACGATATAACCGAGAAAACTTGGAACTCCGGAAAAGAAAAGATGAAGCATCTCGAACCTAGAAATGTGACATGATGAACAACTCTGGAAAGAAGAAACTAGATCACTTGGATAAAAAAATAATAAGAATTACGTTATGCGTATCCTTCACCAATTTAAATTGATGACAAGCAACGGATTTGGCATACTACTTATTCTCGTAGAAATAATTAAGAGAGATATCGCGCAAGCTTGAGAAGGTATTGATGGAACCACCGGTGGGATTGAAACAATGAAAGAATGAATGATAACCAAGGAAGAGAACTCTTGAACAAACCACCGTAAGAATTGAAAATGAAAGTAGCAAAGGCACAAATCACCGAGAAGAATTGGAAAACGAATGAAGATATTTGAGGGGATTTAGATACATGAGAACGAAGAGGCCATGAACTGATTAGAGGATATTTGAACGATGCACCGGTAAGATTTGGAGAACGATAGCTACATGCTGAGAATGAAGAATTATGACATGATGGCCTTCGGAGGAAAGAAATGGAAACAACTCATGAAATTCTCCGGATGGGTGAAGAGAATTTTCACAATCAAAACAATTATGAAAGGATGGCATCAAGCTAGAACCATGAATCTTGAAGAGAATGGAGCAAGATTTAAGAGAAATCCTTCTTCGGTCTTCAAATGTTGAGAATGATGATGAGAACCACCATGAATTGTTGAGATACTCCGGGAGAATGAAAAACAAAGAGGTTGAGCCAACAAGGAAAAATAATTTGAAACCGATCTTGGAAAACATTTGACTGATGAGATTCATTGTTACGTCAAACTTTGAAAGAATTTGAGAATCGCTCCGGATAAGTTAGAAGAGTTAGGTAAGATCTTGGAAAAAAACCTGTGGGTTAGGACCCACTCGAAAGAACCATCGTTGAATGATTGCTTGAAATAGAGATTGCACCGGTAGAATTAAATAGCTTGAATGAGAGAAAAACCTCAAAGTACTCGACCGGATTGAGAATGGAAACATGATTCTTATGAGATATCTTTAGCACTCCGGATACGCATAGAGAGAGGTGAGCAATTAAGAGGTGCACCGGCATGGGAAAACATTTGAAACAGGGAAAGGATATGCTTGACAAAGCTTGAATTGGATCCACCGAAGAAGAAAAGAGAACGAAGAATAATAAACTTGAAGCTCCGTTAGTATCTTCCTAAGAATCACCGGATAAGAACATTGAAAGAAACGAATGAAGAGACTTCTCACAAATAAAAGGGATACATGATTAAGAAATCCGAGTCCTTGAAGAAAAAGGGTGGGAGGGCGGGAAAACAAAGGCAACTTGGGACAGATGAAACAAACACCGTTGAGAAAACTTAGAAATGATCTTGCGGATGGGGAGAATGATCGGATCCTCTTGAAGAGAAGCACGCCGGTAGGAAAAGAATTAACATGACAACCTCAATGATCAAGAAGGATTAGTATTCACATAGAAATATGAGAACAACACTTAGGGAAGGTATGGATTCAACATTTGACTTCGAAGCAACTCGAATACCACATATAAAACAAAACCAAGGATTTGGCTTGCAGAATAAGCCGGAACAAACATATGATAGAGATTCCGTCTGAAGTTTTCGTGGTGGGGCCCACACGGGCTCGATCGTACAACACCATCATGTACAAGGCAGTGCACATGACATACGAAGTGTCCCCGAACCAGCATAGCCGAGGGTTCTTTAAGACACAATGAGACCACTGTAAAAACGACCATGGAAAGGCGGACCACTAGACGTCAAACCCCAATCTCATATCATGCATCTGTCAGAAAGAAAAAACTAGAGCTACTTGAATTCCCACCTATAAAACTCCCGAAACTTTCTGGTTATGCAATCTGGTGTTGGGGATACAGGGGAAGCAATATATATCTCACCCAAAACTAACAATTCCTACATCCAAGCTGTATCCATCCGTCAGCACATAACCAAGAAACCTTCGGAAATCGTGTACCTCAACCTTTGAAAAGCATCCGTTATACAAGCTATGGCAATACTCCCGAACTCCCGCCCTAGTACTGGGTGGCGTCGAGGTTATCTCACCAACAACTGCATAAAAGAGATTTTCGATGTCGGCAAAACTGAGGTATTCCAGAACTGCAACGATAAAAGTATGACGACAACACCTCGGAGCTCAACTCCCCGGGACACTGCCACAACCCCTAAATGTCAGGAGGCACCAAGAACAATGTTCTCGTCATAAGAATATCGGAACAATCCCAAGATACGCGCGTGATCCTAAAAAAATTAGTGAAATTTGAGGAGAGGAAAGACAAAACATCTACATCAGGAGGCCTCACCAGAGCGACAAAGAGACTGAGGAGTAAAAAGAATCCTAATCTCCGATATATATAATCCTAAGACTCAAAACATTTTTGTTCTAGACTCAACAACGTCAACGATTCAATCATGCAGGGGGCTCCTAAGTCGGGGATGGCTCTGATTACCAACTTGTAACACCCATGATGCGGCTATATCTCCCACGTGTTGAAGCACGACTTAGAGGCATAACCGCATTGTGGTTTTGTCGCAAGACGGGTCATCTTCACACAATCCCATGTAATGAACAAGAAATGGATAAAGAGTTGGCTTACAATCGCCACTTCACACAATGAACATATAATTCATACATCATTCAGAGTGCACACATAGTCCAACTACGGACGAAGCCAAAAGAAAAGAAGATAACCCAACTGCTCGATCCCCGATCATCCCAACTGGGCTCCACTACTGATCAACATCAAACGAAACATAGCAACGACCAAGGCGACAAGAGAAGGCAGCGGGGCGACGTCCTTGTTGGACAGAGCTGGTGCAAGCGAACCATGGAGAGGCCGAAGGTGGGTCTCGGGTAGGAGGTGAAGAAGACAACAGGGACGCGATCTCCGGCGAGAAGGCGAAGCAGAGGAGGTTGGGGCACGCGCCGGAGTTGACGAGCTCCTGGTCAAGCAGAGAGCTCGGGCAAGGCAGCGGCACCGTGAACGAAGGGAGCAGGAACTCGGGGAGGAGGCCGAGCGCTGGTGAGGGGCGTCGCTGGGCTACACGGCCATGGCAGGGGGGCCATGAGAACCTGTTGAAGGAGGAGGGCATGAGCCTCGGGCGTCTTAGAGCATGCAGGCGGGGGCGAGGCAAGGGACCCAGAGGAGCATGGTGGCTGGCTGATGGAGGAGGGCGCAAGGCGCGCGTGGCCATGGGGATTGGGATCCCTCTCCTGTGTGTGCGAGGAGAGAGACGAGTGAAGGGGGAAAGGGGATCGAGCCGAGGCTCTTCCTGGCGGCGCAAGCGAGGGGAACGAGGGAGAGAGCGAGGGATCGAGAGGAGAGGAGGCAGCGCTAGGTTAGAGGTGCGGCTGGGCCTTGGGCCGAAAGGACTACGGGGAAGCAGGCCGGCCTGGCTGATGGGCTCTCTCTCACTCTAAAAATAAATAAATAAAAACAAAACATAGATAAGAAAGAAAAGAAAGAGAGGTTAGGGGTGGAGCTTGAGCAAGAGGGTATTTTTCTCGGACTCATAAAAATGAGCTTGTTCCAAGAAAAATGGTGTGGGCAAGATTGCAAGAATTAAATTCAAAGTCATTTGAATTTAATTCAAATTGTTTGACCTAGGACAAGAATTTAGAAGTGTCCAAAAATGTGGAGAATTTAGGAGGAGGCTCGATAAAAAGAGATAAGAATTGTTGGCAAAGTTTGAGGCAAGGAATTGACATAGAAAATGCATGGAACTTAAAATGTATGTGTGTTACGGTTAATTCCAAACTAATGGAATATTTATTATAGCTCCCTAATAATATTGGGAGGGTAATTATTATAAAGAGAAATCACCATGTGTGTTTCCCTCGATTTAAATGGATCGAAGATCCATACAATTTATTTAGATGAGTTTTTAAAATTAATGATATGATGGCATGATGACATGATGCAATGCAAATGAAGCTAAGAAGAATGCAACAAACAAATACATCGCACGGCGAAACTCGGAATATCTGGAAGTCTTCTGGAGCGCCGGGCTCGGGGCGTTACAGTTAATTAGGACATCTATCGATGGACCCCTTTTCTACGAGTTTTTGTTCCTCGTCTAGTTTGTCCATCGGGATTCATGTTGTCTCCTTTGGGCAGTGAGGTTATGATTTCTTATCAGGTGGCATTTTTTCGTGTTATGTGTTATAATCCGGCGCTTCAGATCAAAATGATGACAACTGCGCCTCTTGGCCACGTGCATGAAGACTTCTCGACAGTCATTGACGAGGTCAAGCCGGCTCGGGTAGACAAAAGAAAACTAGTACTACTCCACTATATAGGCAGGAGCCTCCGCGCTTGCTTGCTAGTGTTTCTCTCTTCACACTGTCTCGTCCTCTCTAGATCTAAACACGACAGCAGTGGCCACACACACTCTCTCTCTGCTCACCGCTGGTCACAGATCCAGTCGGATCCTCTTCGCCAGGGAAGGTGAGAAGGTGCAACGTTCACCCGGTCGTCCTCGGCGACAGCTCTTACCCTTCTGGTGTGTCCCGATCAGCCTGCCTTGCCGTTCTCTCCCAAGCACCGCTGGTGAGGGAGGGCCTCTGACCCCTTCTTCCTCGCTGCCGTAGTGTGGGCAGATCCGACCTCCCGCCGCCCACCTAGCAACATCCCGGCGACCATCAGGTATAACTTCCTTTGAAACCGGCCTTGCTCTACTTCCCGAGCTCCTGACGTTGCTGCATTTGTATCTTTTACTATTTCTCAGGCCCCCTCGTAGATAGGATCGATCGGCTGTTCGAAACCCATCTAATTTTTTTATGTTTAAGAGGTAAAACTAGTTCATGCACTCGAATCTAGTACTACTTGGTTCAAACAAGGAAGAAAGGGGGTGGGGGTGGGGGAGGATTTGTTACCTGAATCTAGGACTTGGTCGAAAGAGGAAATAATGGGGGCGAAAAGTAGTAGAGACTGGCTATCCAATAGGTCCGTAGGTCTAATAGGAAAATAAAGGGAAACGCAGTACAAACTCAATATAAACCCGATCTATTGGTTGAAAAAGGAAAGAAAGTGGGGACTGGGGGACAAGTCAATAGAGTAAGTCCAGCACTAGATTTGCTAGCCTCACACAGTATAAGGTGGCTATACCGAACAAAAATGGGACCAACCCAGATATCCTGTTCTGATGTTTGTTGCCCCGAGCCACTCTTATGTAATGCCACTGGTAAAATGTAGCAGTCGCACTATTAAAAGTAAGGACACGTTAAGCCAATGTTGTTTTCAATGTAATGCATGCAGTCATATGAATCAATGGCACTTTTTTACATGTCCTGCTAAATTTCCCATTAAGATAAGTTGGTTCTTTTCGTTAGAAATGCAACTGTCCTGGTCCGCCAATCTCCCGTGCCCAAAGTAATGTCGTATTTAACGGTTGTCATAGTTAATCCTAATGCCCACACTAATATCTAGCAATGCCACTGCTTTAGAAATTGCCACTGTCCTTGTAGGATTTCCATTCAGATAAGGAACATGCTTCTTTTCATTTGATGCATGTTTCATCACTTGTTAGTCACCCTCCTTTCCACTTTTTTTGTGCAAACAGAGATATACATTTCACGCTCGATCTTAGTTGAACTGCACAAATGATATCCAAATTATAGTTGAGCATTCCAGGAGCTTCACAACCAACCTTGATGTTGCTCAATTTTATTGCAACTAATGAAGAAGAAGCTCTGTGGGTTTTGTTTTTTGATGGAAATGGAACCGGGGCTGGAGCTCTTTTCTTAAAAAAAATTGAAGAAGCTGCTAGCTCACGGGACAATGCTTCATTTTAGGTGAACTGCGCCAAAAGGTCCCATGAATTGAATCATCCATGTTGGTGACTGAAAGAGCCAGCTTCAGCATCCCAGTCTAAGCACCCCCGGCCTCCATCCTTGCGATGCACAGTACACCTTGTTTGCCACCTGCTCGACCCTAGTGTCACTGATAAAATGAAGTAATAGTAAAGTTAAAATAGAGCGAGTGTCCTCTCTATCATTTCATTTCCAATGTAGCTAAAGAAAGTGCTTCTCTTTGTTAATGTATGTTTCATCAACTAGTCCCATTGTTAATGTTTAAGCGTTTTTGCAAACTGGGGTGCTTAATTTTAGTTAATCTGTACAAAAATAGAGATTTGAATGTCTCAAGGAGCCTCCTTGTACTACCGATGTACACTGATGTTCATCATTGGCAGATGGGACGATGTCCAGTATGAGGCGTACCGTATGAGGCGTCATAGGGCCCATCTCGCCCTCGCAACATAGCATACTATGATACTATCGCAATAATTTTCTTCTATTTATTTGTGTTTCATCAACTAGTGCCACTATAATGTAATCACGCTTTTTCATTATCTGTGCAAACAGGGTTATTCAACTGCATTTTGGTGGAACTGCACAAATGTACGTATGGAACCGGCATATATGCAGAGTGCGAGGTGTGCCAAGTAAAAATTACCGACACCAACCATGCTGCATGCACGCATTGGCATCCACCACCACCAGTGGGATGCGTGGCGCTCTCTGTGGACGGATCTTTCTCGGCAGCAAATCCTCTAACCAAATACTAGTAGCTTATATTGGCAGTTTTCTAGGGAGTACTCTTTTCTGAAAGAAACACTAATCTATTTTTCTTTATTAGTACACTGTGTCACAACTTTGACCCAAAGATCCAGAGCTATTTTAGGGTGATTGGTGTAGTACTCATAGACTGATTGTAAGCATGATTTTCATTAGCTGTCACACTGATTGTAAGCATTAGAAGGTGGAAGATTAGGTTAGTGCGAAGCTTACCGTAAACCCTACCGCCGCCATTGAAATGAGGCGAGTGTCGAGGGAACCATGGAGAACGGCGGGGAAGCAACGTCGCTCCATCCAGCCTCCTCTTGCGATGGGAGAACGAATACTCATGTGGCTCCGGATGGCTCTGCACCCTCACGAATGGCACACCATACTCGATCAATTCGTTATCCTCTGGGTGCTCGACCTTCGACCTGTACGCCCACCACCTCCGCCTGACTATTGCCCGGGGCGAATCTGTCTGCTCCATCGCCCAGAGGAGATACTCGATGAACTCGGAGGACTATGGCATGACTGCCGCCGAGGAGTACATGTACATCGCCGCACTCATCACCATCGTCTCGCTCTTTCACATACATTGCCATGTGGCCCACACCGTCCTCGAAATCTCCCACTCATTGTCAAACCAAGTAAGGATATCCTTTAACCTGGCTAACTTTGCCTGGTCGCCGCCGGCGATCTGCCTGATTCGCTCCTGCATCCTCTCCATAGATGTCCTTCTGAGTGGTCTGGTGCTAGCTTTAGAAGATGGGAGGAGAGATGGTGGTCTTGCAATAGAGAAGAGGGAGAGGTGAGACAGTGGTTTTGGAATGGAGATGATGGAGAGGAGAGGAGGTGGTTTTGCAATGGAGAAGATCAGAAGAGGGAGAGGAGAGACGGTGGTTTTGGAGTGGAGATGGTGGAGAGGAGAGGAGGTGGTTTTGCAATGGAGAAGAGGGAGAGGAGCATGCGGCAGTGATTTAGGATTGGACGAGAGGGCCGGCGCGCTGTGACTGGATCAAAATCAAAATCAATTTACCGTTCAATTAAGAAAGCGACCCCACATTAACTAGTCTCCCTTTTATTCTGAGTCATAATTGACCATGATTTTCACACATGAAATGTATGTTATACGTTGCAAAAATAATATAATTTGAAAGTGCATTCAGATATGAACCAAACGATACATTTTTTGGTGACATGCATTCACATTTTGCTTGTCAAATACAGTATGTGGTCAAACTTTGACCCAAAATACGCAAAACAACAAAAAAAATACTTCCAAGACCAGTGCCGCTCTTCCACTCTTCTCCTCTTAAACCACCGCCGCTCCTCTCCTGTTCCAATCTAAATCCAGCGCCGCTCCTCTCCTCTTCTATTTCAAAACCACCGCCCCTCCTCTCCTGTTCCAGTCCAAAACCAGCGTCGCTCCTCTCCCGTTCTAATCCAAAACCAGCGCTGCTCCTCTCCTCTTCCATGCAAAAACCACCGTGGGCGAGTGAAGGTGCTGTGGGGAAGTAGATCGATGGAGGAGTACAACGGATACATGAGGATCGCAGATGGCGACCCTGTGAAGCTAGCTAGGATGTTGGAGATACAGTCTTGGTTTGACAACATGGACCAACTAGCGGTGACAGCGACATCCATGGCCAAATATCTGCAACAGAGCGAAAAGGCGGCGATACACCCGGAGGGAGTCGCGTGGGAGTACATAGAGCTACTCCTCTGGTCCATCGACCAAATAGATTCACCGAATCCGATGGTGAGGGAGCGGTGGTGGGAGTATCGATCCCAGATGGAGCATCCACCAGAGATTGAAGGATCGAGCATCTACAGGGTGCCGTTTGTGAGGGTGTCCTGCCAGAGCGAGCCGGTGGAGTCTTCTCGACCGAACCCAACTGCAAGAGGAGAAAAATAGTTGGCCCGAAGACGCTTCCCCGCCATCTTCTCCCTCGCCGTTCACATCGTCTCACGGGGCGGCTGTCTGTCGCCGAGGAATAGGAGGGGACTGCCCCCTAGCCCAATAGTCGGGCAGGTTGTGAATTGCCAGGAGGAGCTTAGGGTTGTCAGTATTTGCAGGTTGTGAGTTGTGTTTTTTGTTGTGTATTTTGAGAGTACTTTCAGATATGAATGTCTTTTGAATTTTAGATTTGCAGTATTGAGCATATGAAGTATTTTATGAATTCTAGAGATCTATTTTTATCACTTAAAAAATGTAGTTTCATAGGAGTATAAAAGTGCAGACAATGTGATTCTCAGAGAAGAAACTGCAAGTTTCTGTTTCATATAAGAAACTGCAAGTTCAGTTTTAGATAAGAAATTGCAACTTTCAGAGGCAGAGCATTTATGTTAACACGGCCTTTTCAAACAGGGTTAACATCATGTTGGAAGTTTTATTCATGGTCAAAAATGGAACTACCAGCCAGTTAACATCATGCTGATCAACTTTCATGCATAGCACATCTTCATATGATGCACAGTCAAAATGCCCACACAATGTAGAGTGTGCGAAACACAGAGAAAACAAGGGATGAAGTTTTGGCAAGTGTTGGACGTGGTGTGCGTGTTGGGGAACGTAGCAGAAATTCAAAATTTTCTACACATCACCAAGATCAATCTATGGAGTGACTAGCAACGAGAGAGAGGGGAGTGCATCTTCATACCTTTGAAGATATCTAAGCGGAAGTGTTGCAAGAACGCGGGTGATGGAGTCGTACTCGTGGTGATTCAAATCACGGAAGATCTGATCTAGCACCGAACGGACGGCGCCTCCGTGTTCAACACACATACAGCCCGGGGACGTCTCCTCCTTCTTCATCCAATATTCCGATCTTCACCTCTGGACCATTCCAGAGCTCCTCGTCACGTCCGGGATCTCATCCGGGACTCCGAACAACCTTCGGTAACCACATACTATTTCCCATAACAACTCTAGCGCCATCGAACCTTAAGTGTGTAGACCCTACGGGTTCGGGAACCATGCAGACATGACCGAGACGTTCTCCGGCCAATAACCAACAGCGGGATCTGGATACCCATGTTGGCTCCCACATGTTCCACGATGATCTCATCGGATGAACCACAATGTCGAGGATTCAAGCAATCCCATATATAATTCCCTTTGTCAATCGGTATGTTACTTGCCCGAGATTCGATCGTCGGTATCCCAATACCTCGTTCAATCTCGTTACCGACAAATCACTTTACTCGTTCTGTAATGCATGATCCCGTGACTAACTAGTTAGTCATAGTTAGTCACATTGAGCTCATTATGATGATGCATTACCGAGTGGGCCCAGAGATACCTCTCCGTCATACAGAGTGACAAATCCCAGTCTCGATTCGTGCCAACCCAACAGACACTTTCGGAGATACCTATAGTGCACCTTTATAGCCACCCAGTTACGTTGTGATGTTTGGTACAGCCAAAGCATTCCTACGGTATCCGGGAGTTGCACAATCTCATGGTCTAAGGAAATGATACTTTACATTAGAAAAGCTCTTAGCAAACGAACTATACGATCTTGTGCTATGCTTAGGATTGGGTCTTGTCCATCACATCATTCTCCTAATGATGTGATCCCATTATCAATGACATCCTATGTCCATGGTCAGGAAATCATAACCATCTATTGATCAACGAGCTAGTCAACTAGAGGCTCACTAGGGACATGTTGTGGTCTATGTATTCACACATGTATTACGGTTTCCAGTTAATACAATTATAGCATGAACAATAGACAATTATCATGAACAAGGAAATATAATAAAAACCATTTTATTATTGCCTCTAGGGCATATTTCCAACAGTCTCCCACTTGCACTAGAGTCAATAATCTAGTTCAGATCATTATGTGATTGTATTGAATCCAACACCCATGGTGTTTGATCATATCTCGCTTGTGAGAGAGGTTTATTAGTCAACGGGTCTGAACCTTTCAGATCCGTGTGTGCTTTACAAATATCTATGTCATCTTGTAGATGCAGCTACCAGGTGCTACTTGGAGCTATTACAAATAACTACTCTACTATATGAATCCGGTTTACTACTCAGAGTCATCTGGATTAGTGTCAAAGTTTGCATCGACGTAACCCTTTATGAAGAACTCTTTTACCACCTCCATAATCGAGAAAATTTCTTAGTCCACTAGTTACTAAGGTTAAGTTTGACCGCTGTCATATGATCCATTCCTGGATCACTCTTGTACCCCTTGACTGACTCATGGCAAGGCACACTTCAGGTGCGGTACTCAGCATGGCATACTGTAGAGCCTACGTCTAAAGCATAGAGGACGACCTTCGTCCTTTCTCTCTCTTCTGCCGTGGTCAGGTCTTGAGTCTTACTCAATACTCACACCTTACAACACAGCCAAGAACTCCTTCTTTGCTGATCTATTTTGAACTCCTTCAAAATCTTGTCACGGTATGTATTCATTTGAAAGTACTATTAAGCATTTTTTGATCTATCCTTATAGATCTTGATGCTCAATGTTCAAGTAGCTTAATCCAGGTTTTCCATTGAAAAACACTTTTCAAATAACCCTATATGCTTTCCAAAAATTCTACAGCATTTTTGATCAACAATATGTTAGCAACATATACTCATCAGAAATTCTATAGTGCTCCCACTCACTTCTTTGGAAATACAAGTTTCTCATAAACTTTGTATAAACCCAAAATCTTTGATCATCTCATCAAAACTTATATTCCATCTCCGAGATGCTTACTCCAGTCCTTAGAAGGATTACTGGAGCTTTGCATACTTGTTAGCATCTTTCAGGATTGACAAAACCTTCTGGTTGTATCACATACACCCTTTCCTCAAGAAAATCATCGAGGAAACAATGTTTTTGACATCCTATCTGCAAGATTTCATAAATATGCAGTAACTGCTAATATAATTCCAATAGACTCTTAGCATCGCTACGAGTGAGAAAGTCTCATCGTAGTCAACTCCTTGAACTTGTCGGAAAAAATCTTAGCGACAAGTCGAGCTTTCTTAATGGTGACACTTACCATCATTGTTCGTCTTCCTTTTAAAATCCATCTGTACTCAACAGCCTTACGACCATCGAGTAGTTCTTCCAAAGTCTATACTATGTTTTCATACATGGATCCTCTCTCGGATTTTATGGCCTCGAGCCATTCGTCAGAATCCGGGCCCACCATCGCTTCTGCATAGCTCGTAGGTTCATTGTTGTCTAGCAACATGACCTCTAAGACAGGATTACGTACCACTCTGAAGTAGTATGCATCCTTGTCGACCTATGAGGTTTGGTAGTGACTTGATCTGAAGTTTCATGATCACTATCATCAGCTTCCACTTCAATTGGTGTAGGCGCCATAGGAACAACTTCCTGTGCCTTGCTACACACTAGTTGAAGTGATGGTTCAATAACCTCATCAAGTCTCCACCATCCTCCCACTCAATTCTTTCAAGAGAAACTTTTCTTGAGAAAGGACCCATTTCTAGAAACAATCACTTTTGCTTCCAGATCTGAAATAGGAGGTATATCCAACTATTTTGGATGTCCTATGAAGATGCATTTATCCGCTCTGGGTTCGAGCTTATCAGGCAAAAACTTTCACAAAAGTGTCGCAACCTCAAACTTTTAAGAAATGACAGCTTAGGTTTGTCTAAACCATAGTTCATACGGTGTCATCTCAACGGAATTACATGGTTCCCTATTTAAAGTGAATGCGGTTGTCTCTAATGCCTAACCTATAAACGATAGTGGTAATTCGATAAGAGACATCATGGTATGCACCATATCCAATAGGGTGCAGCTATGATGTTCGAACACATCATCACACTATGGTGTTCCAGGCGGTATTAGTTGTGAAACAATTTCCACAAGGTCTTGATTGTGTACCAAACTCGTAACTCAGATATTCATCTCTATGGTCATATCATAGACATTTTATCCTCTTGCCATGATGATCTTCAACTTCACTCTTAAATTGCTTGAACCTTTCAATAATTCAGACTCGTGTTTCATCAAGTAAATATAATTAGAATCTACTCAAATCATCTGTGAAGTAAGAGCATAATGATATTCACTGCGTGCCTCAGCACTCATTGGATTGCACACATCAAATGTATTACTTCCAACAAGTTGCTCTCTTGTTTCATCTCACTGAAAAACGAGGCTTTTCAGTCATCCTGCCCATGTGCTATGAATTGCATGTCTCAAGTGATTCAAAATCAAGTGAGTCCAAACAATCCATCTGTATGGAGTTTCTTCATGCATATATACCAATAGACATGGTTCGCATGTCTCAATCTTTTCAAAACGAGAGAGTCCAAAGATCAATCAACATGGAGCTTCTTCATGCGTTTTATACCAGTATGACTCAAATGGCAGTGCCACAAGTATGTGGTACTATCATTACTATCTTATATCTTTTGGTATGAACATGTGTATCACTACGATCGAGATTCAATAAACCATTCATTTTAGGTGCAAGACCGTTGAAGGTATTATTCAAATAAACAGAGTAACCATTATTCTCCTTTAATGAATACATGTATTGCGATAAACATAATCCAATCATGTCTATGCTCAACGCAAACACCAAATAACAATTATTTAGGTTTAACACCAATCTCGATGGTAGAGGGAGCAGGCGATGCTTGATCACATCAACCTTGGAAACACTTCCAACACACATCGTCATCTCACCTTTAGCTAGTCTCCGTTTATTCCGTAGCTCTTTTATTTCGAGTTACTAACACTTAGCAACCGAACCGGTATCTTAATACCCTGGTGCTACTAGGAGTACTAGTAAAGTACACATTTAATATAATGTATATCCAATATACTTCTGTTAACCTTGCCAGCCTTCTCATCTACCAAGTATCTAGGGTAGTTCTGCTTCAGTGATCGTTCCCTCATTACAGAAGCACTTAGTCTCGGGTTTGGGTTCAACCCTGGGTTTTTTCAGTAGAGCAGCAACTGATTTGCCGTTTCATGAAGTATCCCTTCTTGAAACTAGTGGTTTTGTTAACCATCAACAATTGATGCTCCTACTCGATTTCTACTTTCGCGGTGTCAAACATCGCGAATTGCTCAAGGATCATCATGTCTATCCCTGATATGTTATAGTTCATCACGAAGCTCTAATAGCTTGGTGGCAGTAACTATGGAGAACCATCACTATCTCATCTGGAAGATTAACTCCCACTCGATTCAAGTGATTGTAGTACTCAAACAATCTGAGCACATGCTCAATGATTGAGCTTTTCTTCCTTAGTTTGCAGGTTAAGAAACTTGTCAGAGGTCTCATACCTCTTGACGTGGGCACGAGCATGCAATCCTAATTTCAGCTCTTGGAACATCCCATATGTTCTACAACGTTTCAAAATGTCTTCGGTGCCTCAATTATAAACCGTTTAACATTACACATTGAACTATCACGTAGACATCAAAACGTGTATGCCAGATGTTTGCAACATCCACAAACGACCCTGAAGGTTCAGCACACCGAGCGGTGCATTAAGGACATAAGCCTTCTGTGCAGCAATGAGGACAATCCTCAGTATACGGATCCAGTCCGCATAATTGCTACTGTCAACTTTCAACTAAATTATCTCTAGGAACATATCTTAAAATAGTAGAACTAAAGCGTAGGCTACGACATAATTTGCAAAGACCTTTTGACTATGTTCATGATAATTAAGTTCATCTGATTATTTAATTTAATGAACTCCCACTTAGATAGACATCCCTCTAGTCATCTAAGTAATACATGATCCAAGTTAACTAGGCCGTGTCCAATCATCACGTGAGACGGACTAGTCATCATCGGTGAACATCTTCATGTTGATTGCATCTGCTATACGACTCATGTTTGACCTTTCGGTCTCTTGTGTTCCGAGGCCATGTCTGTACATGCTAGGCTCGTCAAGTCAACCTAAGTGTTTTGCATGTGTAAATCTGGCTTACACCTGTTGTATGCGAACGTTAGAATCTATCACACCCGATCATCAGTGGTGCTTCGAAACAACGAACCTTCGCAATGGTGCACAGTTAGGGGGGATACTTTCTTGAAATTTTATGATGGATCATCTTATTTATGCTACCATCGTTCTAAGCAAATAAGATGCAATAACATGATAAACATCTCATGCAATCAAATAGTGACATGATATGGCCAATATCATTTTGCTCCTTTTGATCTCCATCTTCGGGGTGCCATGATCATCATCGTCACCGGCATGACACCATGATCTCCATCATCATGATCTCCATCATCGTTTCTTCATGAAGTTGTCTCACCAACTATTACTTCTACTACTATGGCTAATGGTTTAGCAATAAATTAAAGTAATTACATGGCGTTAATCAATGACACACAGGTCATACAATAGATTAAGACAACTCCTATGGCTGCTGCTAGTTGTCATACTCATCGACATGCAAGTCGTGATTCCTATTACAAGAACATGATCAATCTCATACATCACATATATATCATTCATCACATCCTTTTGGCCATATCACATCACACGGCATATGCTATAAAAACAAGTTAGGTGTCCTCTAATTGTTGTTGCAAGTTTTTACGTGGCTTCTATAGGTTTCTAGCAAGAACGTTTCTTACCTATGCCAAAACCACAACGTGATATGCCAATTGCTATTTACCCTTCATAAGGACCCTTTTCATCGAATCCGGTCCGACTAAAGTGGGAGAGACTAGCACCCGCTAGCCACCTTATGCAACAAGTGCATGTCAGTCGATGGAACCTGTCTCACGTAAGCGTACGTGTAAGGTCAGTCCAGGCCGCTTCATCCCATGATGCTGCCGAATCAAGATAAGACTAGTACTGGCAAGTAAATTGACAAAATCGACGCCCAAAACAACTTGTGTTCTACTCGTGCATAGAAACTACGCATAGACCTAGCTCATGATGCCACTGTTGGGGAACGTAGCAGAAATTCAAAATTTTCTATGCATCACCAAGATCAATCTATGGAGTGACTAGCAACGAGAGAGGGGGGAGTGCATCTTCATACCTTTGAAGATCGCTAAGCGGAAGCGTTGCAAGAACGCGGATGAAGGTGTCGTACTCGCGGCAATTCAAATCGCGGAAGATCTGATCTAGTGCCGAACGGACGACGCCTCCGCGTTCAACACACATACAGCCCGAGGACGTCTCCTACTTCTTGATCTAGCAAGGGGAGAGGAGAAGTTGAGGGAGAACTCCGACAACACGACGGCGTGGTGGTGGTGGTGGAGCTCGTGGTTCTCCAGCAGAGCTTCGCTAAGCACTACGGAGGAGGAGGAAGTGTTGGAGGAGGGAGGGGCTGCGCCAGGGGAAGGGTGTGGCTGCCCTCCCACCCCCTCACTATATATAGGGGGGAGGGGAGAGGGGGCCGGCCCCTCTAGATGGATCTAGAGGAGGGGGCGGCAGCCAGGGGAAACCCTAGATGGGTTTGGGCACCCCCACCCCCTAGGAAACTTGCCCCCCAAGCCGGGAGGGAGGCTTCCCTAGGGGTGGCACCCCTACACGTGAGCTCCTAACAGGCGCATTCAGCGCCGGTTCGACTTACTGGCGCCCACAGGCGATGGTACTGGGCCGGCCCAACAAATTTCTGTTGATCGCATGCGAAGTTTGCTCGCTCCTGGGTAGCGGAAAAAATCGGCAAAAATAGGTCTCGCAGTGGATCGAACACACGCCCTCACAAACACGTTCACGGAAAGCTAACCACCTGGCCTAGCTAGCTGCTAGTGAACAAGAACAGGGCGAACTCGTTAACAACATTTATACGCGCGCAATTTATTACACATCTATTTACTTTTGTGTTTGAATTTTCAACTATTTGAAACCATTTCGAAAAAAGTTCATGAATCACAAATGAAATCATTGATTTTGAAAAAAGTTCATCAATTTTGAAAAAAGTTCAGGATTTTGAGAAAAAAGTTCATCGAATTTGAAAAAAGTTCATCAAGTTTCAAAATTAGTTCACAAATATTGAGAAAAAAGTTCACGGATTTGAAAAACTTTCATCAATTTTCAAGAATAGTTCACAAATATTGAGAAAAGTTCATCGGTTTTAAAAAAGTTCACTGTTTTCAAAAAAAGTTCATCGATTTTGAAAAATAGTTCAATGAGTTTGAAAAAGTTTCACAAAATTGAAGGAAAAATTCATCACTCTTGAAAAAAGTTCATGGAACTTGAAAAAATGTCATCAAATTTTTAAAAAATGTCCATCAGATTTGGCAAAACGTTTAAAAAATTTGAAAACGTTCATTGAATTCGAAAAAAGTTCATGGAATTTGAAAAGGTTCATCAATTTTAAACAAAATGTGGATACATTCGAGAGAAAATCATCAAATGAGGAATAAGGAAACAAACAAAAATGAAAACAGAAAAATGAAAAAAAAAACAGAAAACAGAAAAAACGAAAGACAATATGATAAGGAAAGAAAGTGATGGAACAAAGCATGAAGTTCCTGTGGCGTGGTGGTTACCATGGTGTGATGTGAGCCAGGAGATCTTCGGTTTGAGTCCCAGCTCTTGCAGATAATTTGCGCCTTGAAGGAAAAGAGATGGCGGGAGGCGAGCGCAAAATGGGCCGAGCCGAGTTAAAGCGGTTGCAGGCGCCGGTTTGCGGGAAACAGTAGGAACCAGCGCCTGCGGCACTAAATAGGAAATGCCCCCCTACCTCTCCAGGTTACGTGAGATGGGGTCGGACGGGAGCTCATCCCCTTAGTGCACTGATGTGCCCCCTCCCCTTGGCCCATAAGGCCCCCCAACACTTGTCGGGGCCTCCGAAACCCCTTTCGGACACGCTGGTCATCACCTGGTACCCACGGAACAATTCCGGACTCCAATACCCTTCGTCCAATATACCGATCTTCACCTCCGGACCATTCCAGAACTCCTCGTCACGTCCGGAATCTCATCTGGAACTCCGAACAACCTTTGGTAACCACATACTATTTCCCATAACAACTCTAGCGTCACCGAACCTTAAGTGTGTAGACCCTACGGGTTCGGGAACCATGCAGACATGACCGAGACGTTCTTCGGCCAATAACCAACAGCACGATCTGGATACCCATGTTGGCTCCCACATGTTCCACAATGATCTCATCGGATGAACCACAATGTCGAGGATTCAAGCAATCCCGTACACAATTCCCTTTGTCAATCGGTATGTTACTTGCCCAAGATTCGATCGTCGGTATCCCAATACCTCGTTCAATCTTGTTACCGGCAAGTCACTTTACTCGTTCCATAATGCATGATCCCGTGACTAACTACTTAGTCACATTGAGCTCATTATGATGATGCATTACTGAGTGGGCCCAGAGATACCTCTCTGTCATACCGAGTGACAAATCCTAGTCTCGATTCGTGCCAACCCAACAGACACTTTTGGAGATACCTGTAGTGCACCTTTATAGCCACCCAGTTACGTTGTGACATTTGGTACACCCAAAGCATTCCTACGGTTTCCGGGAGTTGCACAATCTCATGGTCTAAGGAAATGATACTTGACATTAGAAAAGCTCTTAGCAAACGAACTATACGATCTTGTGCTATGCTTAGGATTGGGTCTTGTCCATCACATCATTCTCCTAATGATGTGATCCCGTTATCAATGACATCCTATGTCCATGGTCAGGAAACCATAACCACCTATTGATCAACGAGCTAGTCAACTAGAGGCTCACTAGGGACATGTTGTGGTCTATGTATTCACACATGTATTACGGTTTCCAGTTAATACAATTATAGCATGAACAATAGACAATTATTATGAACAAGGAAATATAATAATAACCATTTTATTATTGCCTCTAGGGCATATTTCCAATAGTGCGTAGATGACAATGGGGACCCACATGTTAATAAAGGCAGAGGCAAAAAAATTGGAGATATTTTCCTTGCACAGGTGTGAGGTGGAATCGAACCCGGGCGGAACAGCTGTCGGGTAGTGTCACTTGGCCACTAGGCTAGTTCAGTAGTTTCGTTAATAATAAGGCACTTCCTCAGGTGGTCGGGTCCCCTCCTGTGCCTTTGTGCGCTCGCCGCGACGCCATTGTCTGCCATTGTGAACATGCTGAACAAACAAGAGGAATCAGGAAAGGACTGTACGTGGAGAGGCGGACAGTCGGGACCCACCAGGTCTATGGCCGTATGCAAGCAAGTGCCTCATCGAAAAAATACTTCCTCCTAATGCTATACTGACATTGGGTCCCACGGGTTTGTCAACATAGTTATATTTTTTTAGGTGCTTCAACGTAGTTACTATAGGAGATAAATTCACAACGAAGCCGGGGAGCTGGCAGGTATCATTTATTATCATTGGGCCACCAAGTATCAGCTGGGTTTTGGGCTGCCCTGTCTAGGCTTTCATTTTTAACACACGCAGCCCACGACCTTGGATGGGAGGTCCATAGGCCTGTTCGTATTTTCTTGAGGGTCATCATGTATAGACCGGCCTATGGACCTCCCATCTGAGATTTTTTTTCCTGAATATCGGCAGCCCAATTTATGTATTTTTTTGAAGAAAATGCAGTTTGTTCTATTTTTCTATATAAGAATAGGAACGCCAGGTCCAACTTATGTTTCCCTTCTAACTATATTATATATATTTAAATTATTGTATATGTTATTATATATTATTTTTATTGCCATCATATATATAACAGATACTTACATATGTAAGGAAACAATATCCCACATCTTATTAAATTATAAAAATAATTTCTTAACAATAAGTTCTTGGATTGTTTTGGAATGAAAATCCTAGTGATTGTGTACAAAAGCTTGGTAAGATTTAAGGACGAATGTAATATCACTTATTATTTAAATATATTTATAACAAAATGCTCAGCCCCTTTTTATTTTTTGATAACATTGCTGGCCCAACCCAACATTATAATTAGAATCAGCCCAGCAAAATCGTGTATTTCGAGAAAGTACAAATGGTCTGTAATTTTTTAGAAAATGAAATAAATGGGCCGCATGGACGCTACATTATTTGTTCGCCCAGCCCAGCTAATGGCTATAATTCAAAAAAAAAGATCAAATTGACTGTAAATTCTACCGCGCAAAAAAAAAGACTATAAATTCTGAAAAAATGGGTTGAATACGTGCCACATTTTTGGAGGCTGAAATGTGGGCCAATAGGTCGAAGCCAACGCAAGTCGTTGTCAATTTAGTCAACAAATGATTCTGACATGTTAGCCGTTGGATTTACATCCAATGACCGGCATCCATCTTAAATCTCTCGTCTTCTTCCTCCAGCGCTGCCGGGACCACCTCCCGCCTCCTGCTGCTAGCAACTCTGCATAGCACGCTTCGCTATGAAGCACTACTCCACCATTGGCCAGGCCATCCTTCCACCCCTCCACACCTCCTGTTCTTCTCCACCGACTGCCAAACCACACCGCACTAGAACCAGTTAACCCTCGTACACCTCTCCGTCTGCGACTCTACTCCCGCGTCTTCCCATCTCCGGCCCGTTGCTGTCCGGGGTCTCGCCGTCGTCCACCACCTTGGATGCGCTCGGCGCGGCATGGTCAACGTGGTCAACGAACGGCACCATCGGAAGTAGACTGTGCGTGGAGAGGCTAACAGCTGGGTCCACGGCCACACACAAGGAAATGCCTCCTTATTACACGCAAAATAAGGATTCCTCCACCTGACATCTGGGACCCACCGGAAGGGCCTCTGTATTTCATGAAAAAATGTGCCCCCCGCTGACAGGTCGGACCCACAAGCTATCTTCGCACGCAAGGAAGTGCCTCCTTATTACGCACAAAAAAATGAATACTCCTCCTGCCAGCTGGAACCCAGCATAGTGGGAGGCTGACTTGTGGGCCTACCAAGTTGACGGGGACGGAGGGCTTTGCCAACTTAGTCAATATGAACGATTCTAGCTCCTGTAACCGTACGATGTTCATCCAACGGCCGTAGTGCTTATTCAACCTCTGGTCTTCTTGCTCCAGCCGCCCAAACCAGCGCCGGTCGTGCCGCGTGCTCCTGCCTCCCGTGGCCGGCTGTGATGCCGCGGAGGCCTCACCGCCCCCTACTACTCGCACCGCTGGCCAGGCCATCCCTCTACTCACCCACACCCCCTGTTATTCTGCGGCGACGGCAACCTCACACCACAGCCGAACCAGTGAACCCTCGTACTCCTCTTAGCGTGGGCATCCACTGATGTGTCTTCCCCGGCTCCTCATCGTCCCCTTCCTAGGTATCGTCGCCGTCCACCGACGTAGTGCTCTCGGTGCGGCGTGGTCAATATGGTCAACGACCGACTTCCATCGGAAGAGTACTGTGCGTGGAGAGGCTGACAGCTGGGTCCACGGCGGCCGCAAGGAAGTGCCTCCTTATTACGCGTCAAATAATTATTCCTCCACCTGACAGCAGGGACCCACTGGACGGGCCACCGTATTTCGCAAAAAAAAACGTTTCCCCCCTGACTGCTGGGACCCGCCAGCGACACCTTCGCACGCAAGGAAGTGCGTCCGGGCAAAAAAAATAATTTACCCCCTGACTGCTGGGACTCACCAGCTACATCTTCGCACGCAAGGAAGTGCCTGACAGTCGGAACCCACCTGGTCTAAGCGTACGTAGCATTTTCATTCTGGTCGCGAACGTGTACGTACATACTGGTGGATGTAGAGGCGCGCACGAGTCGTAGTAGAGTCGCACATGTGTCGAGTAGAGGCGCGCATGTAGCATGTACACGTACGTACAACGGCCAGGGTGCAAGAAAGAAAATACGGCCACGTACGTACATACGAGCGGGGTCTCGAACGCCTACTCCTGCATATGTACGGCCAGGGCTCGTGTACATGGCTGGGTCAGAACGGAGAAACAGCATCGTCGTCGTGTTCATGCGGAGGCAACGGAATGCGTCGTGTTCATGGGGAGGCAACCGAATGCATCGTGATCATCGGGAGGCAACAGAACGCGTGGGAGCCAACCGGCTTGGACGTAACAGGCGATGGAAACGAGGCTTGGCATACCGCAGAACGGAGGAAACGGCCTTGTGTTCGACTGGCCACGTTCAAAATGGGATCCTGTTCATCGGGAGGGGTCTGGCGTACTGCAAAACAGAGGAAATGGACCTCCTACGGTCGAAACGGGGGTCCTGTTGATCGGGGGGGTGTCGCGTACCGCAAAACGGACGAAATGGACTTGTGTTGGAGCGCTATGGTCGAAATGGGGGTCCTGTTCATCGGGAGGGGTGTGGCGTACCGCAAAACGGGACTACACGGGATACTGTTCATCTCCACCGTCGACCTCCTCCAGCCTCCACGGGCTACCGTCGACCTCCTCCAGCCTCCACATGCTCCTATTCATCCAGCCTCCACCGCGCGCTACTCCACCGGCTACTGTTCAACCACCCCTCCATCGTCTACTGTTCATCCAGCCGTCCACGGGGTCATCTTGTTCATCGAGCCCTCCACTCCACGGGGGCCTGTTCATCTAGCCCCAACCGGCTCGATCGATCGGGGTCCTATTCATCCAGAGGCAATGCCACC
>NC_041391.1:169909502-169945095 GCF_002162155.2 Triticum dicoccoides | reverse complement strand
GTTCATCCGAGAGGCAGCATCGATTGGCTTCAGTTAGTAGCAGTAGCGAAGGAATCGCTCGATCAGGTTCAGTTAACAGCCTTCGATCGATCGCTCGGGTTCAGTAACGCGTAGCCTGCAGTGCAATCACTCGGGTTCAGTTAGAGCCCAACACCTCGCTCGGGTTCAGTTAGAGCCAACGCCTCGCTGTCGGGGGTTGGGTACGACATATGCCAAAGGATGACTTATCATGGTGGGAGCGAGTAGAACATCGCCGGTGCCCGGAAGCGGAATGAGGCGAAGACATGCACGCTGGCGGATCTTACCCAGCTTCAGGGCTCTCCGAGGAGATAACACCCCTACTGCTGCTCTGCAGAGTCTCCGCATGGTCACTATGGCAAAGTGGGTACAATGGTGCTCCTGGAGCTGTATCTAGAGGTAGGAGAAGGCAAGGCTAGCTCTCTCCTTCATGTGTTCTACGGTCTATCTCTATCTGGGTCTGAACCCTTTGCATGGGCTTCCCGGGGGGTTTATATAGGCCTACCCCCCAGGGGTACAATGGTAATCCGGCTGGGCACGGGTCCCAGTCATCTGTCTCTCAGGTCGTCGTCCTCTCAGCCGACTACTGGGATCCGCCGACTGGCGGGCACCGCGGACAGGCCTGATACTGTAGCGGTACTCCTGATGACGCTGGCTTGGTCATGTGGTCATGGCAAGAGCGCTTCCGCCTGGCGTGCGTTCACTGTCGCCATTCCCCATCTTGTCTGGTTAATGGCGCGCGGGGCCCGTGGGAGGGGTCGGCCGACTCCAGGGGGCCGACTCCCACGGGTCCGTCTTCAGGGCGCTTGTGCCGTCTTCGGTCTACCCACTGACAGGCGGGCGTCGTGGGCACAGTGCGCTCCCCACTGTGGCTGAGGTCAGGGCAGGCATGGCAACAGTGCCGCGCCACGCTGGAGATCTTCAGCGATATGGCTTACTGTAGCCACGCCAGCCCCTTGTAAGCAGGGGGGACGGCCACGCCGTGGCCGTACCCCGCCTCGCCTTTCGAGATGAGGGCGGAGTCGCGGGCCGACTCTCTATAGCCGGCCTCTCTGGAAGTCGCCGTCTAGGACTCGGCTTATCTTGGAGTCGCCGTCTGGGACTCGGCTTATCTTGGAGTCGTCCCTGGGACTCGGCATATCTTGGAGTCGTCCCTGGGACTCGGCATATCTTGGAGTCGTCCCTGGGACTCGGCATATCTTGGAGTCATCCCCGGGACTCGGAATGAGCGGCGCTACTTGTCCTAATGTCTTGAAAGGTTCTGGGGCTCGGGTTAGCCTACCCGTGGCCCATTACTCCGACAGTAGTCCCCGAAGCTGGTGAGGCTCCGCGGATACTGTGTCGTGGGGCCTCAACAGTTTTATTCTTCTGGGATTTCGCTTGCCGTCTTCCTTTGGGCCGACAGTCCAAAGCCGGGTTCGCGGAGGGCAGTCTTGTTCCGTAGAGAGCTCGAAAGTCGTGGTGGGAGACCAGGTGGCGTGCCTGATACGCTTCCCCGCGGCCACCCGCCATGGTCCTATCGTGCGGCGCCACGCGGCGAGGATAGTCTTCCTACCCACGCGCGTGACGGGACGGGCCGTCAGGCGGGGCCCGCCACTACCGCGCCTCGGCATGCGAACGGATCCGTTGTGGCCGTGCGGACGGTTGGGTTTCCCACGTTGTTACTGCACGCAGTAACTTCGTGGGGTAAATCGTGGGGGGCGTGGGGTCCTGCACGCAGTTAATCCCACACCCGCCCCATCGGCTTCTCAGCCTTCAAGGCTATAAGTAGGCGGGGGGGAGTGGAGCGGCAAAGCACGTGCGCCCATCTTCCCTGCTCCCCTGCCTCCTCTTGCCTCCTTTCCTCCTTCTTGCCGCCATCGAGCAGAAACACACCACACCAACAGCGATGAGCTCTTCCTCCGCCGTCGCGGCTTCGGCCGTGCGCTCCGGCGTGTGGGACGGCTCAGAGGTGGATGGCGACCTCATCGAGTTCCTCCGCAAAACGCACCACCTCCCCGGTGCAGACCTCATGCGCGCCCACGCCGCGCCGGAGAGGGAGATATCGCCGGCGCCGGAGGAGGGCGAGTGGGTCATCTTCCGCTCGCACCTCATGCGCGGCCTGGGGATGCCGGCGAGCGGCTTCTTCCGCTTCTTCCTGGAGTTCCACGGGCTCCAGCCGCACCACCTCACCCCAAACACGGTGGTATTGCTGGCTGCCTTCACCACCCTGTGCGAAGGCTTTCTCGGCGTCCTCCCCACCATCGAGCTGTGGGGAGAATTCTTCTCATCCAAGCTCGGTACGCACGTCGCCGGTGTGCCGGCTCAATGCGGCGCCTTCATCGCGATGCGGCGGTCGACGGCCGACAATCCGTTTCCCTCCATCCCGTTAATAAAGTCGGTGAAGATGTGGCAGCGGTCGTACTTCTACGTGAAGAGCGTTGCCCCCGACGGGGACTGGGTCAATCTGCCGCCTTATGAAGCCGGCGCACCGGCTGGGAGGCTCCCCAGCTGGTCTCATCAAGCCAGGACGCTGACTCCCGCCGGGGCCGCCGCCGTGGCGCGGCTCCGAGTTCTGACACAGTTGGAGGGCCTCGTTGGGGCCGACTTGCTGGCCGCCTTCGTGGAGCGCCGAGTCCTCCCTCTTCAAGGCCGGCCTCATCTCATCAGTCAGATGAGCGACCACCGGGACCCGAGTCGGATGTGCACCAAGGAAATGCCCCGTGCAGAGGTGGCAAACATGGTGAACCACATCGCAAACTGCGAGCTCAGGGAGGACTGACAGTTCGGCAAGGAGCCGTACTCGCGCGCCAACCCCCCCCCCAGTGGTAAGTCGCATCTCTTTATCGCTTTGTCTTCTTTATGGCCGAATTCGACTTCTGATTTTCATTGGTTTCTCTGAATTAGAACCCCCTCATTCAGCCCGCAGCCGACGTCACGAGACTGCCCCGCGAGTTCGTCCCCGACCGAGCGGAGAGCGACGTTGACGACCCCGACTTGGGGGCCGCGGTGATGGAAGCCGACGCCGAAGGCGAAGGAGGAGGAGCGGGAAGCGGCCTCAGGCCCTCGGCCACCTTCGTCGACTGGCCTGAAGATGACGCCGAAGGGGAAGTCGTCCCGTGCCACCAGCCAAGGGTCGGCCCACCGGGCGCGGGTTCCTACACCGGCGTGGCCGGCCGAGGCGGCGCGAAGAGGAGCCACGCTGGGCTGAGCTCGATTGGCAGCAAGCCGAAGAAATTCAAGGGGGCGGCCGCCGCGACCAAGCGGGAGGAGGCGGCCGCGAAGGCCAACCGCTTTCGTAAGGAAGTGAAGAGGCCGCCGCTAGTCTCTGTGTTAGTGTTTCCTCCTTTGACTTTATTTTCCTACGGTGAATCTCGTCCGAGTTTCTCTTTTTCATTCCCTTTTTGCTTCAAGGCTCCCCTTACCCTTGAGAGGGTCGCCGTCCCCTCCGTCATGGGGTCGGCAGAGACGTCAGCCAACACTCGGCGGGTTGACCCTGCCGCCGACCTCCGGGAGGCGATGGAGCGAAACGCCCGGGAGAAGCGCTATGAGGAGGAGGCCGACCGCCTGGAGAAAGCGGAGGCCGAGAAGGCGGCGGCCTCCACCCAGAAAAAAATAGAAGAGGCCGAAGCCGCTGCCGCAGCAAGGAGGCAAGCTGAAGAGGCCGCTCACCGCGAATCGGCGTTGCTCGTCATCCCACTGTCCTCGGCGCCGCCGCCCCCGGAGTTCACGGGGCAGACTGGAGAAGCTGGCGCCGAGAACCCCGTCGGGGAGAAGGAAAGCGGCGAGGCCTCCATGTCGGACACGCTCGTGCCGCCACCACCGCCTCCGCCGCCATCTGGGAGAGCGCGCGGCAAACAGCCGGCGGGTCCACCGGTGCCACCGGCTGCGGATGAGTCCGACGCGAGGCTGCTTCTCCAAGTCGCCTCGCCAGTGCGCCGCCGTCTTGAGTGGGTGACCTCGGCGCCGCGACCCCGGGAGACCGGCGCCGCCAGATCAGCAATCCCAGACGCCGAGGCGACGAGCGCCGCGCCCGTTGGGTGGTTGCGCGGAGGCGGCATAGGGCCGCTGAACCAGGCGCTTCTGGACGTCCAAGCGAAGCTGCTAGCTAAAGGCGACGCCCTTCAAAACTGCACCAGGGCGCATCTGGCAGCGCGAACGGCCGTCCGAGTATGTCTCCCTCTTTTGATTCTTCTTTTTCTTGTTCTTCGCTGTGGGGGCGCGCTAGCGCACCCACTGGGTGTAGTCCCCGAGTTTCGGGCCGGCTGCTGAGCAGGCGGCTCGGAACTCCCTCTGGCGAGTTCCAAATATTTAACTTTGTCTTGAAATGCTTATTGCAGGAGTATCACAACCTCCGTGCTACCGCCTTCAACCGCAATGTTGAGGAGCTAGGCAGGCGGACTGCCGACTTGTCAGAGAGCCAGAGTGAGTCCTTCTTCTTTTTCGCGGGAGTGCGCTGGCGCACCCGCGGGCTGTAGTCCCCGAGATTCGGGCCGACTGCTGAGCAGTCGGGCCGGATCTTCTCAGCGACTTTCTTTGTTGATGACTTATCGTCTTTCCTCTTTTTTCTTCTTCAGAGGCCATCGCCACTCTTCAGCAGCAGCTGGGCGAGGCCAACACCGCCTTGCGCGCCAAGGAGGAGGAGTGTAGCGAACTTTCCACAGAGCGCGACCTGCTGGCTGCGCAGCTGGCCGAGCAGAAGGAGCTGCTCAAGAAGGCGCAGGACGAGGCCGAGAAGAAGGAGGCCGCTCTCCTGGCCGAGTTCGAGAGTGAGCGCTCCTCCTGGACTGACAGGGAGGCGATGCTGACCTCCGGCTTCCATGAGATCGAGGACATCGTCGACGGTGAGTTTCTTTCTTCCTTTATTTCTTCGAGCTTCCGACCATAGGTCGGGATGACTTCTGATTTTTTCGACTCACTTCCTTTTTGTCTTGACGGACTTCTTCCCTGGCCACTCGCAGGCAGTCACTCAGCCATCGAGGCTGATCGCGAGGTGCGGAGGGCAAGTGGCGCGGAGATCAAGGGTTTCCCCTCACTTCCAGGTGGTGTGATTGGATGGCTTCGCACCGCTGTGGAACTTGCAAGGGGCATCAAGGGTTTGCTCATAGGAGAAGGCGGGCTGCCAGGCCAGCTTGCCGCCTTTCTGATGCTTGGGCATGGGCTGCCCCTCTGGCTACTGATCTTCGACTATTGCCACCTGTCGGCTGGTGGAAGCTGGCATCGGTGCCATGCGCTTGTTGTGGTTCTGCTGTTGTCGCTGACTAGTGTCACTAGCTGGCGTTCTGGGAGCCGGAGGGAGCACTGTCGTGGTTCTAAGTCTGATAGTAAGTATAGGGGGTACGAATGAGGAGGCAAGGTCTTAGCTACGGTGAAATTGTACACAAGTATTTACGAGTTCGGGCCCCTCTCAGAGGAGGTAAAAGCCCTACGTCTCGGTGCCCTGAGGCGGTCGACTAGATTATGAGAGTGTGTGTGTTACAAGGGTTGCGAACCCTTGTGCCAAAGGAGGGGGTGGCTTATATAGAGTGCGCCAGGACCCCAGCCAACCCCCGTTACCAAGAGTTCAATGTACATAAAGACGGGGCGTATAGGTGACTAGTCGAGTGGTTTGCACTCGACGTCCTCAATTGGTACTCCATGTTGTGTCTTGGATATCTTTGCTTGTAGGGTAGTGACCTTGGGTAGGGCGTATAGGTCAGGCATATGACCCTACCCCAGGTCTATATCATCATCATTAGCCCCCGAATGGATTAAGGTCCGAGTGAAAAGAAAGTTGAAGTTGATCTTGCCTCGACTCTTGTGCTTCACAAGTACTCATGTTTGAATGGGAGGCCCATGTTGGAACTTCGGCTTCATTTCAGTCGCCTTGATCGATTCAGAAGTTGCCGAGTGGATTTACACCGTCACTCGTCGAGTGTTATTTTTGACGCGAAATCTTTGGCGCGATTGGCAACGGCGTATCCCGGATCTCACGGGATTCGAAATTTCAGGGAAGCGCGCGAGGCGGAGCATGCCGTAGTAAGCGGGATGGATAGACAGGGGCGCCTCGATCTCCACGGCACCTTTTTCGCCACGTACCTAGCGCGCGACTCTTGCGGGATTTGACATGATTGCCCGGTCCCACGCGTCAGCCACTTGGAAGTGGGTCCTTCAAAGGCGACGGGGCCGAGGCGTCTGCACTGTGCACGTCCATTCTCCTTCTTTCTCCTCTGCTTCTCCGCCGCATCTCGCTCCTCCGCTCTCGACGCCGCTGCCCTGCCACCATGGTGAAGGACAAGACAGCGGTGCTGGAACGTGCGAAGAAGGCAACGGGGGCAGCGAAAGGCAAGAAGATTAATCGGGGGTCGTCATCGCAGTCGGCGCTGCCGCCAGGTTGGATCTTGGGCGATTGGATCCGATCTTCGCTCCGGCCAGAAGATTTGGAGGAGCTGGTTGAGTCTGGACTGATCACCAACAGGGTTGTGAGGCTGCCGGAGGGGGAGACGAAACCTCAGCCGTGACCGGGTCAGTGCGTTCTGCTCGCCACCCATGTCGACCGCAGTTTCTCCCTTCCTCCGCACCCTTTTTCTGGGGTTTCTTGAAGTTTTTCGGAGCCCAACTCCATCACTTCTCTCCCAACACCTTTAGGTACCTTTCTGTATTTGTGTCCATGTGCGAAAACTTCCTGGGTTGTCGACCACACTGGGGTCTTTTCAAGCACATCTTCACAATCCGTTCCCAGTTGGTTAAGAAAGCGAATTCGAGTGATGAGAGAACACACGTTATCCAGATGTGTGAGGGTTTGGGTATCCAGAAGAGGAAAAGGAGTTCTTTCCCTTCCATGACACTTCCTGAGTCGGTCAAGGGCTGGCAGTCGACCTGGTTCTACTGCCAGGACATTACAACTCTAGGTCAGTCGACTGGACTTCCCCCTTTTTCTTTAGATTGGGCCTAGCAACCTTCTTCACTGAAAGTGACCGCTGCAGAGAGGGTGGAAACGAACATGTTGGTCGAGAGAGTGGTCCAGTTGATCAATCAGGGTGTCATCAGCATGGACTTGTTGGAGGTGTTTCTCAGTCGACGCATCCAGCCGCTCTAGGCTCATGATCACTCGATGTGGATGTACTTTGGAGCTAACAATACCGCTCGGGTTCATCCAGAGGAGGTTTTGTCCAAGACAATGGCCCTGTGGCTGAAGGGTATCACAGGAAACAAGGACAACCCCAGGGGAGCCAGGAGAGTCGACCCATTCAGCGACAACAACCAGCCAGATAAGGTTTGGTCTCTGCTACCGACTGTATTTCGATATGTTTTACGACAGTCTTCAAATCTGACTGATATTTGCTTGACTTCTTGTCTTGTAGGTTTACACTGAGATGTACTCGATGCCCAATGGTGAACAAGCTCTGGAGCAAGACTAGGAGAGAGAGGACAGAACGGAGGAAAGCGGTGATTGGCAATCTCCAAAAGACAAGGACGAGGAGAAAAGCGATGAGTCGGACGACGATGAGATAGTCGACTCACCACCTCGTATGGAACATTGATCCAAGCTACTCCATGATCCAGCGGGCGGGCATGGCAAGACTGTGGCTCTAAGCACTCAAGCACAGAAGCGCACTCGGACTTCGACTCTAGAGCCAATGGAGAAGGTCGCCAAGCAGCCCAAGGTCATCCCCTCAAAGGCTCGGAAGACTTTGCCTAAGATCAAGATGGATGTTCATGTTGCCTCTGGGTGAGTGTTCTTTCTTTCTGCGTTTTCTTACACCAACTGATACTTCTGTTCTGACCGAATGGATTGTAAACTTTTCTAGCCCAGCCTCCGCAGCGACTGACATGGACGTTGACAAGGCCCTAGGTGATGAGGAAACCGATGACGCGGCCACCTCCAAAGCTAGTATGTTCCATTCGACTGGAATTTATTCTGCTGATTGAATTGTTGGTTGATTGAATTCCTGAGGTTAATTTTCGTTGCAACTCCACGAGACATCATTGAGCTTCTGGACGATGAAGAAGAAGTGCCTCTGGGAGAGAGAAGGAGGAGAGGCAGGGTGTCAAGCGGGAAAGCGCCCGAAGGTCAGGTCCTTCAGTCGGCACCGGTGCTTGAGATAGTGGTCTGGCGATCCGGAGATCTGGCTCGGACCAATGTTACCTTTGCCAATCCATTGTCGACTGACCGTCCATCAGGGTCGACTGCTCAAACCTCTGTCGCTCCAGTACAACTCCATGCATCTGACCCTGTGGCTGCTCTGACTGCATTGCCCTCATCGCTCTTCACTGCATACCAGACTCTAGGTGACTCACCAAGTGCCGCCAGGGAGGCACTTCTCCAGGTAAATCTCGTGAAGGAGCAGATGAAGGTGGTGCATGAGGCCAGTCAGGTAGCTTATAATGCCAGCACTGCTCTGCAAACCAACATCAAGGTTAGTTGATTTCCGACTGGTCTCTTGAATAATGATAGTTGCCATTGTTGCTTCACTGTCCATATGGTGCTCTTGGATGAGCGTTTTGGAACCTATTATGTACATCAATCATGGTTCTGTGTTTCACATCCAATCACCCACTGGGGTGTTTCTATCTTAGAGTTGTATAGTTCTTCTACTTGAGTCGACTAGGATGAGTCGAGTGTTTTTCCGAACCAGTGGGGGCACGCAAAGTGCACCCACTAGGTGTAGTCCCCGAGACCGCGGTAGACTGTTAGTAGTCGGCTGGGGTCTTTCTCCTTTTTTTAAACTCATGCTGGGCAGACCATGCCGAGTGTAAAACCGAACCAGTGGGGGCACGCTAAGTGCACCCACTGGGTGTAGTCCCCGAGACTACTGTTGAATGTTAGATTTAGCAGTAGTCTTAGAACAACTTTCACGGTGATTGACTTTTGTTTCTGTCGACTGACATATCTTATTTTTTGACTGCGGAGGTCTTGTGATCTTGGGGCTCAACTTTCTGAACTGAATAAGAAGCAAATCAGCCTCGGCCTTGATCTGGAACTGGCCAAGAAGAACCTCAAGAATGCTCAGGATGAAGCAGCTATCATGGGAGGTAACCAATCATTGATTGTCCACCTTGTGACTCGCTCTTCCCCATTTTTTTAGTCTCTTTGAACCGAGTGATTTCACTCGAACAAATGTGCATAGTGAAAACCGTCAACTTCAAGCTCATCTGAAGAATGTTATTTCTTTAGAGAAAATGAAGCAGGCTCTGAAGAAGAAGGATCAAGATCTTGCTGCGGCCCAGAAGGAGGCGCGAGAGAAAACATCACTTGCGGACAAGAAACTGGCTTCAGTCGGCAAGTTGGAAGAGGAGAACTCCAAGTTGAAGACCATGGTCGCTGAAGCCAATGGGGAGGTCGAGCAACTGAAGAAAGACAAGGACAGCCTCAAGTATTGGAAATATGCCCTAGAGGCAATAATAAAATGGTTATTATTATATTTCCTTGTTCATGATAATTTTCTGTTGTTCATGCTATAATTGTATTAACTGGAAACCGTAATACATGTGTGAATACATAGACCACAACATGTCCCTAGTGAGCCTCTAGTTGACTAGCTCGTTGATCAATGATGGTTATGGTTTCCTGACCATGGACATAGGATGTCATTGATAACGGGATCACATCATTAGTAGAATGGTGTGATGGACAAGACCCAGTCCTAAGCATAGCACAAGATCGTATAGTTTGTTTGCTAAGAGCTTTTCTAATGTCAAGTATCATTTCCTTAGACCATGAGATTGTGCAACTCCCAGATACCGTAGGAATGCTTTGGGTGTACCAAACGTCACAACATAACTGGGTGGCTATAAAGGTGCACTACCGGTATCTCCGAAAGTGTCTATTGGGTTGGCACGAATCGAGACTGGGATTTGTCACTCCGTAAGACGGAGAGGTATCTCTGGGCCCACTTAGTAATGCATCATCATAATGAGCTCAATGTGACTAAGTAGTTAGTCACGGGATCATGCATTACGGAATGAGTAAAGTGACTTGCCGGTAATGAGATTGAATGAGGTATTGGATACCGACGATCGAATCTCGGGCAAGTAACATACCGATTGACAAAGGGAATTGTATACCGGATTGCTTGAATCCTCAACATTGTGGTTCATCCAATGAGATTATCGTGGAACGTGTAGGAGCCAACATGGGTATCCAGATCCCGCTGTCGGTTATTGGCTGGAGAGCTATCTCGGTCATGTCCGCATGATTCCCGAACCCGTAGGGTCTACACACTTAAGGTTCGATGACGCTAGGGTTATAGGGAAAGTTTGTACGTGGTTACCGAAGGTTGTTTGGAGTCCCGGATGAGATCCCAGACATCACGTGGAGTTCCGGAATGGTCCGGAGGTCAAGATTAATATATGGGAAGTCCAGTTTCAGTCGCTGGAATGTTTTTGGGGGTTATCGGTATTGTACCGGGACCACCGAAAGCACTACAAAAAAATACACTTCCGTGATGATACGTGTTTGTCACAGTAGGTCGCATTTTTTTTCATGCATGTACATCCATGACAAATTTATGACAGAATCAAGATAGTCATACCTGTGCTGTCGTAGAAGTGTTCCATGACATTACCAAAATTATCATCACGGAAGTGTCCACTTCCATGATGATAAATCGCGCATCACAGAAGTGCTTTCCTCAAGGGTGACCGACACGTGGCATCCACCGTAACGGAACGCCGTTAAGCTATCGGGTCAGGTTTTGGATCCGATAACCCGTTAACAGCCCCGACCAATGGGGATTTTTCACGTGTAAATCATCATTGGCTGGAGGAAACACGTGTCGGCTCACCGTTGGGACAGATGTCATCCACTCATTGGACAAAAGGCGCCTATGATACATCCACACATGGCACGGCCCAACGGAGGCCCATTCCTGTGAAAAGGCCGGCCCGTTTGACTTGGTCAAAAGGTGGCGGGCCGGCCCATGGAAAGCCTGTTAACGGCCTGTTCGCATATAGCCCATTTATAGCCCGCTAACCCAAGGCCCGTTACGCCCTATCCAAATTAGGCCCAGTAGCATCATCTGGGCCATCCAATATGATTCCACCCCGTTTTCACTTCTGGCCCATGTATGGCCCATGACGTCTTTCGGCCCATATGAGGCCCTATGTAACTCTTGGCCTATTAACGGCCCGTGGTGAAACTGGCCCGCAATGAACAGTGTATCACTTTACACCCATTAACGGCCCGTGGTGAAACTGGCCCGTGATGAATAGTATATCACTTTATACCCATTAAGGGCCCATTATTCAGTTGGGCCGTTTCCAGCAAATGTTATCTTTCGGCCTTCTGAGAGCCCATTTATTCTTGGGCTCATTTCCAGCATTCGTTTACTTACGGCTCATTACTGTCATTTTCTGCTTGTGGGCCAAATTCAGCTCGTGGTTACATCGGCCCGTTTGTGGTCTGTTAATACGTTGGGCCGTTTTCATAGCGTCACCAAATACGGCCTGTTAACGATGGCCCGTTATGGTCATACGGCCCGTATAAGGCCCATTGATGATACGGCCCGTAGAAGGCCCATTGTTTCTATGGCCCGTAGAAGGCCCATTGTTTCTATGGCCCATAGAAGGCCTACTGTTTCTACGGCCCGTAGAAGGCCCATTGTTTCTACGGCCCGTAGGAGGACCAGTGTCACTACAGTAAATATTAGCCCATGGTTATTGTGGCCTAGTTTTAAAAAGAACTGCACTGACTACAAGCAAACAAATAAACAAGACAACAAGGAAATAAATAAGCAAGCAACTTATGCTAGGCTATCACGGCTGTTACACATATTACATCCACTGGGCATCAAAGTTCGCCACCAGTGCAAATATAGGGAACAAAGCAGCATATCATATACACTAGTTGTCAAAGTTGGCGACCAGTGCAAATAAACGTCGCAGCAAAACAAATCTAGAACTGTAACCACTTCAGAAGATCTCAAGAAACAATATCTTGGGTACCCATAATGGTGGCAAGATGCTTAGCAAGCCTATTAACTTTCTCTTGTTTGGCGCTTAAATCCTCCAACGTTTGTTGTTGCACCAGAAAATATGCATCTAAATTCTGCAGGGACTTCCTCAGTCCTTCAGCTTCCTGTCGCAGCACATCTGATCGATGTCTTTCAACTTGAAGTTGAGATTCAAGAAGACGAACCGATTCAGGCAACGATTTCGAAGAGCTTGTGCCAGCAGTAGTGGCCAGTAACTCGAACACTACATCAAGATAGGACTTTTGGGTTCCCTCACTGTCGTCAAGATAGTTTTTATCAGCTTTCTTGGAGACCAACAGGGATGTCTCACTATATTGAACCTTATCTGCATTACTTCCTTTACCATTGGATAATGTGGTACTGTTCTCCAATATTTTGTCCGCATTATAAAAGAGAAACAAGCAGACACATCACATGTTTACCATGTTGTATATGAAACTCATTTTGGTAAATGAGTTCAGTAGTAAAGTGGACAGGATAACAGCATGAAACAAACATATATCTATGTACCATGGTCACTTTATGGTCTATATCATTCTAGTTTTTGTTGCCAAATCAAGATAGAGACACAATTCAAGTAATATTTGTTCAAGACAAAGCAGAATAGACAGAATATAAGTGTGGGTAACTATAGAGCAATAACAACACTTGTAATGTGCATGACATGAGAACATAACTGTTTATTCAATTGAAACTGAAATCAACATAGAGCAGGTTACAACAGCAAACCAATTAAAGAAACAGGTTTAAAACATACCTGTTGCGCCATTGGAGTTTCAATTCCATCCTTCAAATTTGAAAATAGTTGGTATGAGTAAATACAGTAATGCAAGAGCAAAGGAGTATGAACCATAGCTATAGAACCTGACCTGAGAACAAATCTTCTTCTCCTTTAAGTGTTGAGTTGGGATTCGGAGTGGTGGTCCTCGTGCTTTGGGCACTGCAGTTCCCTTACTAACCGCTCGTGTTTAGGTGCTCTGTGGTGGAGACGGTGTTGTGTCAACTGGAACTGGGTTACTATCTTCCGGGGTTGGGGTTAGAAGGGGTGTAGCTGATTCTCTGTCCAACTGGGTAGGGGTACAATCTGCGAGAGTCTGGGTTATGTGTGGTGGATCTGGTCCTTGGGCAAGTACAACCGTGGTTCTATTTGCATCAACTGGTAGCACTATCTTTTCTGAAGACCGTGTTGTTAATCCCTTAGGTACTGCCATCACGCTCTCCAATTCAAATGGCTGATAAACAAGAAAAGTAATTGAAAGTATAGACATTGTATGATAGATAGGTGCAATGGATAGTGGGGAATAAAAGAGGGCATGAAATAATTCATATTTATGTTGTCTAACCAAACAGGATAGCATGACACAATTTCACATATATGAAGGCTAACTAAACAGGATAGCATGACACAATTTCACATTATGAGGGCTAACTAAAAAAGATGGAAAGACATAGTTCAAAATATGAGACTATGTAAACAGGATGACATGACATAACTATATAATGTGTTTATTAAATAGGTTGGCATGCCATAATTCACATACATTCATGGATAGAATGCCATAATTCTAAATATGATGACTGTAAACACTAAACAGGATGAGATGATATAACTATATGATGTCTTTATTAAATGGGTTGTCATGCCATAATTTAGATAGATGTGTATGTACTATGTAAACATGATGGCATGATATAATTCAAATATATGATTTATATAGTAAGCAAGTAAGCAGATGGCAATCTATATATGATGTAAAAACTAAGCAATGCAAGACAACATGCATGAAATGGGTAATATAACCCTGCCAAGTTTGAGCATAAACCTCAGGGGGTAAATAGGAATGGTCATCAGTCTCTGAGTCCTCCTCTGAGGAGCTCTCTGTTGCCAGCAAGATGTCTGCTCAAGCAGGTAGCATTGTCTGCTCTGAATACCTTGTTTTCACTCCAGATACTTCCATCACTGCTTCAAATGGCTGATGCACAGGAAGAGTAGTTGAATATACAAACGTTGTCGACAAATGGAACACGTAATACAAAAAAATGATAGCATGATATAATTCACATACATGATGATTGGCTAAACAGCATGGCATTGCATAATTCACATATATAATGCCTTTGCAACAAGATAGCATTGTATAATTCACATATATAATTTCTTGCAACAAGATGGCAATGCATAATTCCCATATATGGTAATTAGACACTGAACAGGTGGCATTCACACAAAGCATGTCTAAACTAATCAAATGGCATAGCAATGCGAGACACCATATGCACGATATGAGCAACATAACCCTGCCAAGTTAGAGCATACACCTCGGGGGGGGGGGGAATAGGACTGGTCATCTATCTCTGAATCCTCCTCTGAGGAGCTATCCGTAACCAGCTGAAAGCACAAGTGCTCCCTAGGTGGTTTTGGTAATTAATGTCAACATATCTCTTGTTGGACTAACACTTTTATCTAGTATATTTCAGATAAGTTCAACAATGGAGTGGCATGGACTAAAGGATGTGGGAACTCCTTCAAGATGCTAAGGACAAAGGATTGGCTCAAGCTTCAAGCTCAAGACTCTTCATTTTACATTTTAGTGATCCAAGATCACATTGAGTCTATAGGAAAAGCCAATACTATCAAGGAGGGATGAGGTGTTGCTTAATGAGCCTCTTGCTTCAAGTGCTTAGTGATATGCTCCAAATACCCTCAACTACTTTCCCACTTCCACACATATGTCCTAAACCTAAAGTCAAACTCGGCCCCATTGATTCGTTCTATCCGGCGCCACCGAGTTTGGATGTCTTAGCCACTGCCACAAACCCTAGGCAAATCGGTCTCACCGATAGGGATCTCGGTCTCACCGAGATGGGATTGTAATCTCTATGTGTATGTCCATTATCAAAATCGGTCTCACCGAGTTTGAGCAATCGGTACTACCGAGATTACAATGCAAACTTTATGGTTGACTCATTACCAAAATCGGTCCCACCGAGTTTAATAATTGGTCCAACCGAGTTTGCCTGACCAACTCTCTGGTTAGATTGTTACCAAAATTGGTCTCACCGAGTTTGTGTAATCGGTCTCACCGAGATTACGTTATGCCCTAACCCTAACCATATCGGTCCTACCGAGTTGCATTCCGGTCCCACCGAAAATCCTAACGGTCACAAAATTTGCTAAATCGGTCCGACCGAGTTTGTTGATTCGGTCCCACCGAGTTTGGTAAATTGTGTATAACGGTTAGATTTTGTGTGGAGGCTATATATACCCCTCCACCCCCTCTTCATTTGTGGAGAGAGCCATCAGATAAACTTACACTTCCAGCATCCTATTTCTGAGAGAGAACTACCTACTCATGTGTTGAGGCCAAGATATTCCATTCCTACCATATGAATCTTGATCTCTAGCCTTCCCCAAGTTCCTTTCCACTCAAATCCTCTTTCCACCATATCCAAATCCTATGAGAGAGAGTTGAGTGTTGGGGAGACTATCATTTGAAGCACAAGAGCAAGGAGTTCATCATCAACGCACCATTTGTTACTTCTTGGAGAGTGGTGTCTCCTAGATTGGCTAGGTGTCACTTGGGAGCCTCCGACAAGATTGTGGAGTTGAAACAAGAAGTTTGTAAGGGCAAGGAGATCACCTACTTCATGAAGATCTACCGCTAGTGAGGTAAGTCCTTCGTGGGCGACGGCCATGGTGGGATAGACAAGGTTGCTTCTTCATGGACCCTTCGTGGGTGGAGCCCTCCGTGGACTCGTGCAACCATTACCCTTCATGGGTTGAAGTCTCCATCAATGTGGATGTACGATAGCACCACCTATCGCAACCACGCCAAAAACATTTGTGTCTCAAATTGCGTTTGAATCCTCCAAACCCTTCCCTTTACATTCTTGCAAGATTGCATGCTTTACTTTCCGCTGCTCATATACTCTTTGCATGCTTGCTTGCTTGGTATGTGTTGTGAATGTTAAACTTGTGCCTAAACTCCACTTAAACTTTAAAAGGGTTAAAAACTGCAACTTTGGTACTTAGTGTCTAATCACCCCCCCCCCCCTCTAGACACCTCTTCTCAAGGTCCTACAAGTGGTATTAGAGCATTCGTCTCCATTGCTTTGGTTTAATCACCATTGGAGGAAGATGGATGAGTCTACTTTGGGGAGTCTTAGACATAGAGTGCCTATTCTTGATGGAGAGTACTTTCATGAGTGGAAAAATGAGATGCTTGTAATTTTCAATCAATATCATTTGAACAAGTACATTGCTAGTCCTTGTGCACCTTGTGTTGATCCTATGCATCCTACCCTTGATGAGTCTATTGACATGATTAGGAATGTTAGAACTGTTAATCTTATCACTAGAGGCTTACCTAGAAACTTGACTATGAAACTACCTACTCTTGAGTGTGCCTACACTATATGGAAATTTCTTGAGGAACGATTTCCTGATTATTCTTTGAAAAATCTTGATGAAATTCTCCATAAGTATATTGCTTTGAGTAAAATGAATACTAGTGATCCTATGTTTTGTGATCGTCTATTTGAGCTTACAAACCTTATGCGTGCCAAAGGAGATGTTGGTATTATTAGTGATATTATTTCCGAAGCTATAAAAATTCATAGACAAGATCATTGTCAAACTCACTCTAATGAATCACCCTCTCTAGGATTTGATCCACCACATGACGATGTTGAACATGGATACTATGATGAGGATGATGATAGTGACTTCGATCTTGATGATGCAATGAGACATTTTGGTCTTATGGCAAATCTTCGGGGATATATGTCAGGAGGAAAGGAATGGGTCCTTGACAGTGGATGTACCGATCACATGACCGGAGATAGAGAGATGTTTCGTGAGCTTGCTGATAATGATAGTCCTCGAAAGTATGTCACTTTCGGTGACAACTCAAAGGGTAAGGTGGTTGGCCTCGGTAAGGTGGCCATCTCACATGATAGCTCCATACAAAATGTCATGCTCGTTGAATCTCTTGGATACAACTTACTTTCAGTATCTAGACTTGCTGACTTTGGTTTCAATGTCTTATTTACTGAAATTGATTGCCAAGTGTTTCGTCGAGACAATCATAAAATGGTCTTTACCGGCATACATAGAGGTGATCTATACATTGTTGATTTCACTAAAAAGGCTCAACCTAAAACTTGCTTCATTGCTAAATCCTCAAAAGGTTGGTTATGGCATAGACGACTAGGTCACGTTGGCATGAGAAACCTTGACAAGCTTATTAAAGGATATCATATCCTTGGAGTTAACGATGTCATTTGATAAGGACAGACTTTGCAGTGCTTGTCAAGTAGGTAAACAGGTTGGAAGAAGGCATCCCGTGAAGAACATCATGACCACAAAGAGGCCACTCGAGCTACTTCACATGGATCTCTTTGGTCCCAACTCTTACAAGAGTCTCGGTGGAAATTCTTTTGGTCTAGTTATAGTTGATGATTTTTCCAGATTTACGTGGGTGTTCTTTCTTGATGATAAATCTCAGGTTCAGAAGATCTTCCAAAACTTCGCTAGGAAGGCCCAAAATCAATTTGAAGTGAAGATCAAGAAGGTTCGCAGCGACAACGGAACGGAGTTCAAGAACACAAATGTGGACACCTTTCTTGACGAAGAAGGGATTTCACACGAGTTCTCGGCTACGTACATACCTCAACAAAATGGAGTTGTTGAGAGGAAGAATCGGACGCCCATCGAAATGGCAAGAACGATGCTTGATGAGTACAAGACGCCGAAGCACTTTTGGGCAGAAGTGGTTGAGACAGCTTGTCATGCAACAAATCGCTTGTATCTTCACAAGCTACTCGGCAAGACGGCATACGAGCTCCTCACCGGTAACAAACCCCAAGTTGGATACTTTCGAGTATTCGGCTCAAAGTTCTACATCCTTGATAAGCATCATCGTTCTAAATTTGCTCCTAAGTCTCATGAAGGTTTCCTACTAGGTTATGGCTCAAACTCTCACACTTACCGTGTCTACAACAATTTCACCCGAAAGGTTGAAGAGACGGTATATGTGAAGTTTGATGAATCTAACGGCTCGCAAGTAGAGCAATTGCCAATTGATGTAGGAGACAAAGATCCTTCGGAAGCAATCCAAGACTTGTCTATTGGCAAGGTCCGTCCAACGGAGGTGAAGGAGAGTACCTCGTCTATCCAAGTGGAAGCTTCTACTTCACAACAAGGTGAACCAAGAGTTGATACGGAAGCATCCACAAGTGGGACACACCAAGATGAAGGAAACGAGGAAGTGCATCAAGAAGAACATCAATGACCTCCTTCTCCACCACGACAAGAGAACGACAACACCAACAATGAAGAAGGCCAAGAAGAAGAACAAGATGAAGAAGATGTTAAACGAAGATCCAAGCAAAAGCTTTCACGAGTTCGAGCAAGAATTGCTAAAGACCATCCCATCGAGCAAATCTACAATGATATTCAAACCAGGAGAATCACTCGCTCTAAAACTCGTCTAGCTAACTTTTGTGAAAACTATTCTTTCATCTCTAGCATTGAACCTATGAAGGTCGAAGAAGCATTGGAAGATCCGGATTGGATAAATGCTATGCATGAAGAGCTACACAACTTTGAGAGAAACCAAGTTTGGACATTGGTTGAGAAGCCCGACAACAACCACAACATCATCGGTACCAAATGGGTGTTTCGCAACAAGCAAGATGAAGATGGACAAGTTGTTCGCAACAAAGCACGTCTCGTCGCCCAAGGCTACACACAAGTCGAAGGTATGGATTATGGTGAGACTTACGCCCCCGTTGCTAGACTTGAGTCTATCCGCATCTTACTTGCCTATGCTAATCACCATGATATCACCTTGTACCAAATGGACATTAAAAGTGCTTTTCTAAATGGTGAAATAGAGGAGGAAGTTTATGTTAAACAACCTCCTGGCTTTGTCAATCCTAAGAAACCCAATCGTGTTTACAAACTTCACAAAGCTCTTTATGGTCTTAAACAAGCTCCTAGAGCTTGGTGCAAATGCTTAACGAAGTTCCTTATTGAAAAAGGCTTTGAAATTGGGAAAATTGATTCTACTCTTTTTACTAAAAGGGGTAATGGTGAACTATTTGTGTGCCAAATCTATGTTGATGATATTATATTTGGTTCAACTAACCCTCACTTTAGTGAAAAGTTTGGGAAGCTAATGTCGGAGAAGTTTGAGATGTCAATGATGAGTGAACTCAAATTCTTTCTTGGGTTGCAAATCAAGCAAACTAAGGAAGATAATTTTGTCTCTCAAACGAAGTACACTAAGGACTTATTCAAGAAGTTCAATATGCAAGAATGCAAAGGTATGTCTACACCCATGCCTACTAGTGGACATCTTGATTTGACCAAAGATAGTGAACCGGTTGATCAAAAGGTTTATCGCTCTATGATTGGTTCATTGTTATACTTATGTGCTTCACGTCCCGATATTATGATAAGTGTGTGCATGTGTGCAAGATATCAAGCCGCTCCTAAAGAATGTCATCTTAAGGCTGTGAAAAGGATAGTGAGATACTTAATACATACACCAAATTTTGGCATTTGGTATCCTAAGAGGGCCTCTTTCGATCTTGTTGGCTACTCTGACTCAGACTATGCCGGAGACAAGGTTGATAGAAAGTCTACTTCGGGTACTTGTCAATTTCTTGGTAGAACTCTTGTGTCTTGGTATTCCAAGAAACAAAACTCGGTATCCTTATCCACCGCCGAAGCGGAGTACATTACCGCTGGTTCATGTTGTGCTCAATTACTTTGGATGACCCAAACTCTTAAAGATTATGGGATATATGTGAAACATGTTCCATTTCTTTGTGACAATGAAAGTGCTATCAAAATTGGTCATAATCCTGTGCAACATTCTTGAACTAAGCATATTGAAGTTCGTCATCATTTCATTCGAGATCATGTTGCTAAGGGTGACATTGATCTTAAGCATGTTCGCACCAAAAAGCAATTAGCAGATATATTCACTAAAACTCTTGATGAGAAGGTGTTTTGCAGGTTAAGAGGAGAATTGAACATCATTGATCCTTCAAACTTGGAGTAGAGACTCCATTGGATGCATGCAAGACATGAGCTTTTGACTAATCCTTGATATTTCACTTATGATGAAAATCTTATGTCTTGGATATATTTGTATCTTGCATGTTATTTAACCCATGTAGGTACTTGGTTGAATCAAATTCCATGAGATTGTAACCGACTCACATCTTGAGCAATCTCTACATCACCAAGTCTGTATACAAAGGTGGTTGAAGACAAGGAAGCACGAAGCCATTCGAACATATCCTTTGACAAATTCTATGTTGAGCTTCATGATTGTCATTTTTGGATACACAAGTGCTCTTCCTTGCAAGAACTAACCCATGTAGGTAGATGGACTCAAATTCCAAGTGGTGCTCCAAATTCTTGATGAGGTACATCAACCTTGAGCAACTCACACAAGTTCAACTACATGGACAACACCACCAACCAAGGTATGTTATTCCATCTTAGAGAAGCTTTACTCCAAGTCATGAGTTAAAGCAACTCGACAAGATGTGAATACATCAACATGCTTAAACGAAAAAAAATGGTAACCTCATTTTGAGCTTAAATGATGAGTATGACCTATGATCAAGTGATCTCACTTGACTCCTAAGTCAATATACTCTAACATAGGTGACTTTGTCGCCGACCATCTCTAGATGAAGTTCTCTTGTGTTTTCTTTTGTGTTTTTGCATTTGTCTCATGCATATTTGTTTCCCCTTTCAAAAAAAAACTTCATCTAGATTTCTTTCTGTTTGCTCTGCATTTTCTGCATTCCAATTCCTTGCATATCTTTCAGTAAATTCCTTGCAAATCTTTGTGAGATCTTATTAGTCTAGTGAGCTGAGGTGACAAGTGTTTTTCTCTGCGATGAACTCGGTTACACCGACTTGTTATTTTCGGTCCAACCGAAAATTTTCGGTACCACCGAAGCATACCACTCGGTGTCACCGATTTCACAACTGGAAAAACAGTTTGCCACTTATTATGTGTTTCTTATGATCCAGCTCCACTCAATGAATCTTGTCCTCTACAAGCATCACATTTTTATCTTTGCTTTATGTTGTACTCAAGGATCAAACCCATTCACGACAAAATCCAGAGGGAGAGAGAGAGATTACATCTTTATCAAGCCCTTCTTGGAAATTGATGTCAAAGGGGGAGAGAGATCACATCAAAGCTTATCACTTAAAGAGATCACACCAGAGAAGGAGAGAAAGAGATCCTTCAGGGGGAGAGAGAGAGATCTCCAGGGGGAGAGAATACTAGTAGAATGTATTTCTCAAGGATCCCAGATGCTTGGTGTTCAAGAGGAGAGATGCCACATGTCTTCTTGAGGGGAAAGACATGTTCATATGTGCTTATTTGCATTAGTTTGCATTACTTCTGTTCATTTTTATCTTTCAGCTCTGTTTTTCTGTTCCCTATCTTCTCCCAGTATCCCATGCTAGATTCAGGGGGAGCAAGACATCTGAGGGAAAGAATTCATTCAAATTCATTGCATACCTTTACTCTCGGGGACATGTCTAATCAAATGTGGTACTTAGTACTCACTCTCTACATGTCATCCCAGTCTTGGTATTCTTGTGGTGTCTTTTGTTTGCTCTGGCTAGTAGATGTATCTGTGTTATCTAACCTTGTTTACGCAGATTCATTCCATCCTAAGCCAACTCAAGACTACAAGGTAAGTATATGCATCACAATCATGTGTATGAGGAATTCTTGCTGATGTACATACTGTTTGCAAGAAGGACTCATGGGCATGAAGGTATTTCCTTTAATATTTTTCTTGCTCTGATGCATATGGCCAAGATACATGTAACACATTGCCTGCTCTATCATGGTTATGCTCTCACATGCTTCTCTATTTCATATTCACATGATTGCATACATGTAGGGGGAGCCTATGCTTGTTACATGTCTTTCCAAAGCTTTACTTGCTGTTCTTTATATCTTTATCTAAAGCTTTGATGTATGTTGTCATCAATTACCAAAAAGGGGGAGATTGAAAGCACAAGTGCTCCCTAGGTGGTTTTGGTAATTAATGTCAACATATCTCTTGTTGGACTAACACTTTTATCTAGTATATTTCAGATAAGTTCAACAATGGAGTGGCATGGACTAAAGGATGTGGGAACTCCTTCAAGATGCTAAGGACAAAGGATTGGCTCAAGCTTCAATCTCAAGACTCTTCATTTTACATTTTAGTGATCCAAGATCACATTGAGTCTATAGGAAAAGCCAATACTATCAAGGAGGGATGAGGTGTTGCTTAATGAGCCTCTTGCTTCAAGTGCTTAGTGATATGCTCCAAATACCCTCAACTACTTTCCCACTTCCACACATATGTCCTAAACCTAAAGTCAAACTCGGCCCCATTGATTCGTTCTATCCGGCGCCACCGAGTTTGGATGTCTTAGCCACTGCCACAAACCCTAGGCAAATCGGTCTCACCGATAGGGATCTCGGTCTCACCGAGATGGGATTGTAATCTCTATGTGTATGTCCATTATCAAAATCGGTCTCACCGAGTTTGAGCAATTGATACTACCGAGATTACAATGCAAACTTTCTGGTTGACTCATTACCAAAATCGGTCCTGCCGAGTTTGATAATCGGTCCAACCGAGTTTGCCTGACCAACTCTCTGGTTAGATTGTTACCAAAATCGGTCTCATCGAGTTTGTGTAATCGGTCTCACCGAGATTACGTTATGCCCTAACCCTAACCATATCGGTCCTACCGAGTTGCATTCCGGTCCCACCGAAAATCCTAACGGTCACAAAATTTACTAAATCGGTCCGACTGAGTTTGTTGATTCGGTCCCACCGAGTTTGGTAAATTGTGTATAACGGTTAGATTTTGTGTGGAGGCTATATATACCCCTCCACCCCCTCTTCATTCGTGGAGAGAGCCATCAGACTAAACTTACACTTCCAGCATCCTATTTCTGAGAGAGAACTACCTACTCATGTGTTGAGGCCAAGATATTCCATTCCTACCATATGAATCTTGATCTCTAGCCTTCCCCAAGTTGCTTTCCACTCAAATCCTCTTTCCACCAGATTGGCTAGGTGTCACTTGGGAGCCTCCGACAAGATTGTGGAGTTGAACCAAGAAGTTTGTAAGGGGAAGGAGATCGCCTACTTCATGAAGATCTACCGCTAGTGAGGCAAGTCCTTTGTGGGCGACGACCATGGTGGTATAGACAAGGCTGCTTCTTTGTGGACCCTTCGTGGGTGGAACCCTCCGTGAACTCGCGCAACCGTTACCCTTCGTGGGTTCAAGTCTCCATCAACGTGGATGTACGATAGCACCACCTATCGGAACCACGCCAAAAACATCCGTGTCTCAAATTGCGTTTGAATCCTCCAAACCCTTCCCTTTACATTCTTGCAAGATTGCATGCTTTACTTTCCGCTACTCATATACTCTTTGCATGCTTGCTTGCTATGTGTTGTGAATGTTAAACTTGTGCCTAAACTCCACTTAAACTTTAAAAGGGTTAAAAACTGCAACTTTGGTACTTAGTGTCTAATCACCCCCCCCCCCTCTAGACACCTCTTCTCAAGGTCCTACACCAGCGAGATATGCGCTTTGTTAGATAACATAGTCTGCTCAGAAGACCTTGTTTTCACTTCAGAATTTGCCATCACCGTGTCAAATGGCTAATGCACACGAAGAGCAGTTGAATGTACTAACATTGTTGACAAATGTAATATGTAACAAAAAAAGGATGGCCTGATATAATTTACATATAAGATGACTGGCTAAGCATGATGGCATTGCAAAATTCACATATATGATGCCTGGCTAAACAAGGTGGCATTGCATAATTCACATAAACGATGAATAAACTAAATAGATGGCATTCGCACAAAGGATGTCTGAGGGAGTCCCGGACTAGGGGGTGTCCGGATAGCCGAATTATCATCATCGGCCGGACTCCAAGACCATGAAGATACAAGATTGAAGACTTCATCCCGTGTCCGGATGGGACTTTCCTTGGCGTGGAAGGCAAGCTTGGCGATACGGATATGTAGATCTCCTACCATTGTAACCGATTCTGTGTAACCCTAGCCCTCTCCGGTGTCTATATAAACCGGATGGCTTTAGTCCGTAGGACGAACAACAATCATACCATAGGCTAGCTTCTAGGGTTTAGCCTCCTTGATCTCGTGGTAGATCCACTCTTGTAACACACATCATCAATATTAATCAAGCAGGACGTAGGGTTTTACCTCCATCAAGAGGGCCCGAACCTAGGTAAAACATCGTGTCCCTTGTCTCCTGTTACCATCCGCCTAGACACACAGTTCGGGACCCCCTACCCGAGATCCGCCGGTTTTGACACCGACATTGGTGCTTTCATTGAGAGCTCCTCTGTGCCATCACCATCAGGAAGGATGCCTTTTCCCGTCTTTAAAGACGGCACCGTCGTCAAGGGAGCTTTGGCCGCCGGCCAGACTATCTGGCTAGGCGGTTTTCTTATGACCGCTTGTTTGGCCACCGCTCCGACAATGACCTCTCAGGTCATCAAAAGCGATCTTCACGTGAGCTCGGAATTCGCCGAGCAGCTGGATCCGATTGAGCTCTCCTCCGTAAACGAGCTCTTGGATCGCATCTCCGCCCTGGGAGTCGCTACCGACTACGATCAGATTGGGCTTAAAACCGATCTAAGAGAAATTAACTCTCCCTAGGTTACCCACCACGTTGTCGTGGTAGAGGAGCAATGCGGCGACTCTTCTTCTATGTTAAAAACCAACTATGTCCGGATTCCCGATCCCTCCATGCCAGATTCCCGCGGAGGGTCGGACGCTAATCAAATACTGAACCTAAAGTCAGGCATCGAACTAGATTTGTTGGAAAGCATCCAGCAAACCAAGCTTTCGAATCCGGAAGCTTCTTGGCCTTTGAGCCTCAGATCGGGCGGGGTTCCGAACCTAATTCCACCCGCCCACCCAAACATAAGCGATCTATCTCAAATACGGCAAGAGCCCCATGAAACAGTACATCATTACTGGGCTAGATTCCTCCTGGTTATGAACAGGATAAAGGACTGCCGTGAAGAAAGCGTGATTTCAATTTTCTGCAACAATTGCACGGACAAGGGAATCATAAACGCCGTCAGTCGTCGCGAAGTTACACGCTTCGCCGACCTAGCGAACATTGTACAAAAATACTACGTGATGGAGAGTGTCTGGAAAACCGAAACTAGGTTTTGGGACAATCCGGCCCTAAATACAACCCCAGTCCAAAATAAAAGGGTGCGTCATAATCAAGCACCTAGGTTAAAAACCAAAAAGCAAAAAACCCCTAAAGGGTACGGAACCGTACTGGAGGGATGGCTAGATGGACCCTGCAAAATCCATAGTACGGAGGGCGCCACTCCAACACATAGCCTTCGAGCATGTTGGATACTACGGTAGGTGGCCAAAAGTGGCGAAGGCTTTTTAGCCCCGGGCAACCAGCCCAGTAGTACCAGTATGGTATTAACAGTCTTCGAGACTTTCGCATCAAATAACATGCGGAAACGAACAATCCGCAGCCTCACTGAAGTCTACCAAGTAGCAACAACAAATCCATGGAGCAACATGGCTATCACCTTCAATGCCAGCGACGAACCTAAATTCCGAACAGCTAGAGCACCAGCCGCATTGGTCCTCAGTCCGGTAGTGGACGGCTTTCGTCTTACCAAGGTACTCATGGATGGCGGCAGCGGATTAAAACTCATCTATGAGGAAACCCTTCAAAAAATGGAAATTGACTGGAGCCGCGTTGAGCGAAGCAGCACAACCTTCAGGGGAATAATCCCTAGTCGAGAAGTACGCTACATAGGAAAAATCACACTAGATGTAGTGTTCAGCTCACCGGACAATTACAGGTCCGAAGAGGTCACGTTCCAAGTGGCCCCATTCGGCAGCGGATATCACGCTTTGTTAGGGCGAGAGGCATTCACAATCTTCCAAGCTATACCCCATTACGGGTACATGAAGCTCAAAATGCCCGAACCCAATGGAATAATCACTCTCGCTAGTGATCCAGATACAGCACTCCGTGCTGAAAATAAGACAGTCGCACTGGCCCTAGAGGCATTATCCGAAGCCCTAGCAGCAGAGGAACTAACTGCGCTGCGCTCCACGGTGGATAGGGACGATGTGATACTCGATAAGAGGTCCAAGTCCACCTCTTTTAAACCAGCAGACGAAATAGTCAAATTTCAGGTCCATCCAACGGACCCCACAAAGACGGCCTCCATTGGGGCACAACTAAGTCCTGATGTAGAAGCCGCACTATGAGAATTCCTTCAGGAAAATTGGGACATTTTTGCCTGGCACCCTTCAGACATGCCAGGAATCCCACGCAGGCTGGCAGAGCACAGCCTAAATATTCTAAAAGGATTCAAGCCAGTCAAACAAGCTCTTCGGTGATTTTCCGAACCCAAAAGACAGGCAATGGGAGAGGAACTAGCCAAACTCTTAGAAGCCGGATTCATCAGAGATATAAAACATCCGGACTGGCTAGCCAACCTAGTAATGGTACCAAAAAAGGAAAAATCCTGGCACCTCTGCGTCGACTTCAAAGACCTTAACAAGTCCTGTCCAAAAGACCCTTTCTCTCTCCATCGCATCGAACAAATCATCGATGCTACCGCGGGGCACGATTCATTGTGCTTCCTCGATGCATACTCCGGATACCATCAAATCAAGATCGTGGAGAAAGACCAGGCCGCAACGGTATTCATTACTCCATATGGGCCATTCTGCTTCAACACAATGCCCTTCGGACTCAAAAACACCGGCGCAACATATCAGCGCATGATTCAGACATGTCTGGCTACCCAGATAGGCAAAACAGTAGAGGCATACGTAGATGATGTGGTCGTCAAGACCAAACACGTCGAAACTCTAGTAGACGACTTGAGGGTGACATTCGACAACCTCCGAGCATATGACATTAAGCTCAACCCGGAAAAATGTGTCTTCGGAGTACCAGCCGGAAAGCTCTTGGGCTTCATTGTATCCGGTAGAGGAATTGAAGCAAACCCAGCCAAGATCCGAGCTCTGTCACAATTGGATATCCCAAAAGACCTCAAGCAAATACAAAAACTAACTAGATGCGTAGCGGCTTTAAGTCGCTTCATCTCTCGTTTGGGAGAAAAGGCTCTGCCCCTCTATCGCCTCCTCCGGCGCATCGAACATTTCGAATGGACGGATGCTGCCACGGCCGGACTCGAAGAAATAAAGGCCATACTAGCAACAAATCCAACCCTGGCCGCGCCCAACCTGGGCGAACCTATGTTATTATATATCGCAGCAACACATCAAGTTGTCAGCGTGGTACTCATCGTTGAGCGAGAAACAGAAGGGCACAGATTCCCTCTTCAAAAACCAGTGTACTTTCTATCCACTGTCTTAACTCCATGCAAGTCCCGGTACCCACATTATCAAAAGATAGTGTATGCGGTGTTCATGGCATCCCGGAAGCTGCGACACTACTTTCAAGAGTGTTCCATAACGGTGGCCTCCGAAGTACCTCTCAACGATATTATAAACAATCGTGACGCAACGGGCAGGATTGCAAAATGGGCCATTGAGCTCTTACCATTCGACATAACCTACAAACCACGGCGAGCTATAAAGTCGCAAGTTCTGGCTGACTTCATCGCCGAATGGATGGAAGCTGAACTCCCTAAAGAGTATGGTGCGTACTCCAATTGGATCATGCATTTCGACGGATCCAAAATGTTGGATGGCTTGGGGGCTGGCATCGTCTTGACGTCCCCAACTGGAGACACAGTCCAATACGTACTTCAAATAATGTACATGGACTCCAACAACGCAGCCGAATACGAGGCCCTTCTACACGGCCTCCGGATGGCAATCTCCATGGGCATTCAACGCCTAGAGGTGCGCGGGGATTCAAACCTCGCAATATCCCAAGTAAATGGAGACTTTGACACCAAAGATCCGAAAATGGCAGCTTACCGCAACACCGTCCTTAAAATGTCAGCTCGGTTGGAAGGACTTGAATTCCACCATGTAGCCCGGGATAATAACCAGGCAGCAGATGTGTTGGCACGCGTCGGCGCAAAACGCGACGCCGTCCCTCCAAACATCTTCCTGGAATGGCTCTTTAAGCCATCCGTATTATGGGAAGAGGAGTCCGGAAATAACAATCCGGAGCCAGCTGCATCACCTACCTCAGACCACTCTCACACAATCGGCGGCTCAGCCAATGAAATAACACCTTCAGCCCACGAAATAATGGCAGTAATTGCCCCGTGGACGGAACCATTCCTAGCCTACTTAATCAGGCAGGAACTTCCCGAAGACCAAAATGAGGCCCGCTGCATAGTTCGGCGATCTAAAGCCTACAAGGTCCATGAGGGAGAACTTTATAAAAAAAAGCACAACCGGAGTCCTTCAAAGATGTATCTCCGAAGAGGAAGGGCGAAATCTCCTGGCTGAAATTCACGCCGGACTCGGCGGGCACCACGCTGCAGCCCGGGCCCTGGTAGGCAAGGCCTTCCGTACAGGATTTTATTGGCCGACAGCCCGGGCATATGCTCAGGACTTAGTCCAACGATGCGTCGGTTGCCAGCTCTTTGCTAATCAGAGCCACATGCCACCCACCGCCCTCAAAACTATACCCATCACCTGGCCGTTCGTGGTCTGGGGGCTTGACATGGTTTGACCCCTTAAAGGGGGAACCCACAAGCACAAATACTTATTGGTCATGGTGGACAAATTCACCAAATGGATTGAAGCCAAGCCGGTTAAAACGGCAGAATCCGGACCTGTGATAGACTTCATATCCGGGGTAGTACACCGTTTTGGCCTCCCCCACAGCATCATCACTGATAACGGCACGAATTTCACGGCCGACGAGGTTAAACTCTGGTGCAAAAACATGGGCATCAAGCTCGACTACGCTTCAGTCTATCACCCCCAAACTAACGGTCAGGTCGAGCGAGCAAATGGTCTTATCATGAGCGGCATCAAACCCAGACTAGTGCGGTCCCTCAAGGAATCTAACACGCACTGGGTAGAGGAGCTCGACTCCGTACTCTGGGGGCTGCGGACCACGCCAAACCGAACTACCGGATTCACACCATTTTTTATGGTGTACGGCACAGAGGCAGTTCTGCCCTGCGATATAATTCATGACTCACCTCGCGTGCGCATGTACGAAGAAAGAGAAGCCGAGCTGGATCGGCAGGACAGTTTGGACGCCTTAGAGGAGGAGCGGGACGTGGCAAAAGCTCGTTTCGCATTTTATCAACAACAGGCTCGAAGATATCAAAGCAGAGAGGTACGGGCCAAAGCTTACAATGTTGGCGAACTTGTTCTACGCCTGCCAGACAAGAAAAAGGACAAACTTAAGCCCAAGTGGGAAGGTCCCTTCATCATCGACCAAGTCCTGACTGGCGGAGCATACCGTCTATGTAACGCATCTGACAACCGACTCGAGCCGAACCCATGGAACGCAGCCCGTCTCCGAAGATTCTACGCCTAACGCCGGACTCAGAGTTTGTCTCACTCCTCCGTCCACCTTTTTACATTTTCACTGTCTCTTGTCCCCCTCCTTCTTCCCACTTTTTTTCAATATTTTGATAGGCTTATTTGCGCATTGTTCGCATACACTTGATGTGCTCCTAGCACTCATTATACCTGGGGGCTTCTCTAATAGAAGCTTATTTATACGGGCTTCATGCCCAACACATGTGTCATACTTCCGCATGTACCTTTTATTCACCATTATATGCATCGATATGACTTAAGTTTTGGCCAAGCTGGGTTGCCTGGCTCCTCTGCTTACCCCTACGTTCCCGATTGTTCGGCTAGGAGGTAAAGGGAGCACCTCTGTGATTGTTACTGTCGGGTCAGTCGGATGTGTACCTCAGACTGGGTGAAGCCGAAAGCTGGCGTTCTTAAGAGAATATTCGGTCAGTGACTTGAAAGATGATTTATTACTTACTTATTTATTTGCCCCCAGATGCTTTTTCTGCTATTTTCGCAGTCCGGACATGCACTTTAGGGCAAGCCTCCCAGGGAAAGGAACCCTTAACGGAACTATTCTCCCTGGAAGATGTTTCTTACTAACCATGTAATATAACATAGCTAGTTGGGCACTTGTCTGATAAAGCAATTATGACCTCGACGCCCTGTCTCCATGCATGCCCCAGTTCTTCTATAACCGTAAGGGTGTTCGGACACACTCCGGACTGTTGGGTCCCGAGGTTGAAGCGAAAAGGTCCGCAAAGACAAACGATCTACAATCCGGCTAGAAGGCATTTTACATGTCATTTTAATTACATCGTCAAACTGACTGATTGTACTCCTCTTCAATCCCATCTAACAGGCTATCTAACTTACAGTCCTGTTGGGAATATTTCGCGGCCAGCTCTACTTCGCCGTACATCAAGCTCACAGGGATCTCCTTCCTATCAGGCCCCGCAGGTCCGACCTCGGCCATGTGGTTTGGGTCAGCCTTCGGGTACCGCGTCTTCACCATGGCCCAGGCCTCCCTGGCGCCTTGACGGCAGGCCTATATCTTCCACAGACGGAGGCATCGCCGTACTCCCTGAAGCTTCTCAGCAAGCCCTCCAAGGCCCTCGGGTAGGGAGACGGAAGGCCATAAGGCCTGAACGACGCCACTCATCTCCTGCCGAACACGTTCGAGCAGTTGTACTAGCTCGGGAAGTTGGTCACCCGTTGAACTGGGCATTTCCTCCGCAGGGCGACCTGTGAGCACACCTAAAGACACATTTCTGTCAATCGACTTCCTCGCCGAATTCTTCTTTTCAAAGGAATTTGCTCAAGCACTTACTATAAATGCCGCGACGAAGCCGCTGATTCTCCTTCACGGAGCCAGACAGCTGGGCTCGAACATCTTTCAGCTCTTCTCCTAGCTAGATGTGGGCATCTTGGAGCTTGTTCCTCTCCTGCTGCACCTTCATAAGCACCCTCTCGCTGGCCTTTAGCTGACGCAGTAGCTGTTGCTTGTCTGGATCTAGTCCAGCGCCCTCTGCAATATTATTGTCAGATTTACGCACACGCCGCACTTTGTTAATTACTTATCTTTTGGAAGTGCGTCTTACCAGCGGGGGTCTCTGTGGCTCCCCCTGTGGCGGCCACTGCGGCCTCAAGTTGGGCCTTGCACTCTTGGAGCTCCTGGGAAAGGTGGGTATTCTTCTCCGTAAGATCCTGCATAATAAATGATCCTTAAATCAGTTATTTTAACTATTTTAAGTCTCGGGGGCTACTAGCATATATAACTATTAAAATTACTTACCCATATGCCTTTCACATACTGCTCCGTGGCTCTGGTTAACCCATCTTGAGCGGCACGGAGGTGCGCGTTTCCCGCATCAAAGGCATTTAACGCCTCCAGGGAGAAACACACTCACGAAGAACTGTCCGGCGACGCCTGTGATTCATGGCGCTCTCCACCTCAGACCGGGTGGCGCACAGCCTGTCAGCATCCTCCGTTGGAGGAGCGTCCGGCTCATGCCTTGTGTTCGCCTCCCCTTCCGGACCATGCGTGGAGCATGGCTGGCGGAGGCTTGATTGGCAACCTCTCCGGGCACTGTCCGGCGAGCGCTCTTTCTGGAAAAGTTATGAGCATTAATATACCTCCTAGGGATCCTTCCCTTGAAAACAGCGGTGCTCCGTACCATTGCGGTGACATTTCGGTTCGCGTCGCACTCCTCTTCCGCCTGCTGGGCCGAACTGACCCTTGTTGGTCAGCCGCCGCGGGTTCGGCTTCCCGCCTTAAAGTCACCTCCTGCGATGCACCATCAGTATAAGATGGTCGGAATTGAGCATGGATCAAATGATGGTATCAAGACCTCGGTCATAATCACCTGGGAGGCCGGAAACAAACCAGGGTAGTCAGCCGTAATGGCAACTAGAGCATTGTCCATGCTAAGTTGGTGGAACACCCCGTCAATCAGCTCCACCTTTATGTCCGGATCCTCTTCGGAGGCCGGATCAAGGGATCGTTCCAGATCCTCGGGCTGTGGAGTTAGGCTTTGTATGCCCTCCACGTCCCGGCGCAGCTCCTGCGTCGAAATCACAAAGTAAGATACTTGACTTTGAAAGTATGGATCGGGTAGATGAATGTCCGCTTACCTAGCTCCGAGGGTTATTCATGGAGAATCCATTCAATGGATCCGTGCGGAGGAAGTCCTCCTCCTCCCCCTTGTACAAGCCGGACAGGATCTTTGCCGGATCGGCTGTCGAGCCTGGCCCTCTACGGCCATGACGGGTGGCGTCATCTTACCCATTGAAATCCCACATAGGGTGGCCCCTATATTGGAGTGGCTGCACCCCTTGCATAATGCACGTGGCCATGATTCCAATCATGGTCAATCCGGAGTGGGCCAGTAACCTAATCCGGCCCATCAGATAATGGACGCTCCCATCATCTTCCAGTTGAGGGCTCCGCGGGCGCCAACTCAGGCATTTCTTCAAGGGAGCATTGCTGAACTCCGGGAGGCCGATCCGAACTGGATCCGGCAGAGGGGCGTCCTCCATGTAGAACCATTCCGAAGGCCAGTCTTCGGACGCCTTCTTCGGGGTGCCGGATAGATATCTAGTCCCGGCGATGCGCCATATTTCGGCTCCGCCCACTTGATATATCGACCCCTCATGAGAACGGGGTACGAGGCAAAACAATCTCTTCCACAGTGCAAAATGGGGCTCGATGCCCAAGAACAGCTCGCAAAGAGCTACGAAGCCCGCGATGTGCAAAACAGAGGCAGGCGTGAGGTGGTGAAGCTGGAGTCCGTAGAACTCCAGGAGCCCCCGGAGAAATGGATGTATGGGAAATCCGAGTCCCCTTATTAGATAAGGGACAAAGCATACCCGCTCTCCTTTGGAAGGGTTGGGGACGCTCTCCGCCTGCTTTCCACCCCTGAAGGTGGCCAGTCTGGCTTGAACCGGAACCATGAAAGCTGGGGGAAGATATCCCTCGGTTTGGAGCGCCACTAGCTCGCTGTGTGGAACTGAGCATCTCCCCCAATCTCCTGGCTTAGGGCTGGGAGCGCGAGAGGAGGAGCCGCGTCGACTATCCATGATAGAATGGATTTTTGTCAGAAGCGCTTCGATGAGCACTTGCAGAAGGAGGATGGTGTGAGTTGGATCTAGATCCTCGCCTCTCTTATAGGCGGCTCGTTCGCACGGCTAGGGGGTAAAATGTAAAAATACCCTAGCTTTTCTCATTCATACGACACGTGGAAGAAGGCCATTATTGGGCGTAGAAGCCAAGGAGCGCAACATTTATAAGGAAGGCGAACACTATTCGGCAGGAACATGAAGTTTGAAGGAGAACCCGCCTTGCAACGCCGAAGACAATATACGCGCCAGACTCGTCGTCGCTGAAGCCTGGTTCGGGGGCTACTGAGGGAGTCCCAGACTAGGGGGTGTCCGGATAGCCGAACTATCATCATCGGCCGGACTCCAAGACCATGAAGATACAAGATTGAAGACTTCGTCCCGTGTCCGGATGGGACTTTCCTTGGCGTGGAAGGCAAGCTTGGCGATACGGATATGTAGATCTCCTACCATTGTAACCGACTTTGTGTAACCCTAGGCCTCTCCGGTGTCTATATAAACCGGATGGCTTTAGTCCATAGGACGAACAACAATCATACCATAGGCTAGCTTCTAGGGTTTAGCCTCCTTGATCTCGTGGTAGATCCACTCTTGTACTACACATCATCAATATTAATCAAGCAGGACGTAGGGTTTTACCTCCATCAAGAGGGCCCGAACCTGGGTAAAACATCGTGTCCCTTGTCTCCTGTTACCATCCGCCTAGACGCACAGTTCGGGACCCCCTACCCGAGATCCGCCGGTTTTGACACCGACAATGTCTAAACTAAGCAGATGACATATTTGATGTATAAAGTAAGCAATGCAAGACACCATATGCATGATATAACCAACATCAGCATGCCAAGTTAGAGCGAAGACCTCAGGGGGTAAATAGGAGTTATCTTCTCCTTCTGAATCCCCCTCAGAATAGATATCTTCCTCTCGATTACAATCCAAAATGCGTGGAGGGGGGGCTGCCTTTGCGCCTACCATGGAGCGACGTCTGCATGAAATTATATTGCCACACAAGGCTCGTCTCTTTTGCTCTACATATTCAGTTCCATTGTTTACAATAACTGTCATGCATAGGAATAAAACATAGTGAGATTATGTAAGGAGTGCATGCAGAAATCCAGAGTTATGGTAGCAACCTGTGGATAGACCCAAAACCAATAATAGCAGGCAGATAATGGCTTCAGTTAATAAATACAGATAATGGCTTCTTTACTGTTTGTTTCCCACCCAACATGAAACTCATAGTAGACACCGGAGATTAACCAGATAGTAGATAGATACTATTGATAGCGGCCCCGATATGTACCCCACAACCATTTAAAAACTCAAGTTTGACCATTAGTTTGGAGCTGACTCAGAGTCTAATCGGTGAACAGGATGATAAAGTAGCATGTAATATTAAGCGATGCATAACATAAGCAGACACGAAAGAGTGCGACCTCTCTTGCGGGCCCGTGTAGTCCTCGAGGTCATCTGCTCGGTTGATGATGGTAATGCAGTTTTCATGGCACAGGATTTCTACCAATCTGGGTGTTTGATTCACAACAATTGGAAGATCACAGGATGCAAAGAAGCATGGTGAGATTAAGTCAAACCACAAGAAAATGTACGGTTATAATGCTATTATGCTACTATTTCTTAGTCTTGTGCTTCATGAATAGGAATTTGAAAAGGAGGACAAGTGAAAATTAAAATTCCTACATTTTTTCTTTCAAGGAGACACTAAAGGAACAAATATGTGTGCTCAGTGGACAATATATATAACATGTAGAGTAAAAAAGAGATGCAACAAGTGTACAACCTCTTTGGCGAAGCCATGTCGATCTCAGCGTGATTGGGTTGGCCGGTGAGGATGCTCCGGCTGACTTTGCTGTCGGAGGAGGGGAAGAAGATCTTAGACGTCTGGAGATGGAGCCCGAGGTACTGCTTCGCTATGATGGAGGGTTTCGTCGTTGGAGCAGCTCCAGTGAGTTGTACGACGCCGAGGCTGAAGCAGGACAAGAGAGACAACGAACAACGTTAACCTGAGTGGAATTCTAATAGCATCTCCAATACATGACGTAAAATACATAACCACAAAGTGCTAGATGTAAAATACATCAGCCGCTCATCTCTGAACTTAACTGTCGAAACTAAACTTAGCTGTCGAAACTGAACTTAACTGTCGAAACTGAACCTAACTGTCGAAACTAAATTTTGCTGTCGAAACTGAATTTTGATGTCGAAACTGAACGGACTAGCAAGGTGAGGCTACACGTCGGTCGACTAACTTTTTCATCTCTGGTCAGTTGATTTTGCAGCCGTTGGATACGAAATCAAGGGCCTGCGGTTCATCTTCAACCTCCACCCCCTTGAGCCGCCAGCCACCATCGGCCAAACAGCAGCCCCCTGCCGCCCACGGCCGGTGGTGCGCCGCCCCGCCCACCCCGAAAACACTCCCCACCGCCGGTTCGCCGCCGCCCCGGCCATCC
>NC_041391.1:169906286-169909171 GCF_002162155.2 Triticum dicoccoides | reverse complement strand
GCTTTTTCTCCGGCGATCCCCAGGCCACCGCCCCGCCACCGCCGGTGACCACCACCCCCATCCTGAACCCTAAGATAGATAGTGGGGTACCTCTCCGGCGAGCCCCCCTTCCCGTTGCGGTTGGTTCTTCCTTCACCCCGGCGAGCCCACCCCTTGAAAATGGACTGACCCAAAAGTCGATTCAGTCGACTAAAGTGTAGCCAAATCGGAGCAGCATCACAAGCAAGAGCAAGAGCGAGAGCAGCAGCGCGAGCAAGATCAATAGCAAGAGCAGACCAGGCAGGGGACCGAGAGCAAGAGCAGAGCAGCAGCGTGAGCGAGAGCTAAAGCAGCAGCAGCTCCTACTGATGTGGACGTCGCTGCCGAGGGAGAGACGCCGTGGAGGAAGTGGCCGGCGACGCCGCCGTGGATGGAGTCGCGTCGTGTCGGCTCGGGACCAAGCGCCGGCAGCACCGTGAGATCGAATCAAGAAGAAAATGCGGCGATTAGTGTACAACCTCTTTGGTGGCGCCGATTATGCCGCAGCTTCATCCGAGGAAATGGTGATGATGATGCTCTTCCGGTGGTGCAGGTGAAGACGGCGGTGTGGGAATGGAGGTGGCGCAAAAGACGAGGGGAACATCGGGGCAGCTCCTTGGAGGTGGAGGACGGGGTGGCTGAACCAGCGGGACGATGAGATCAACGACGGATCCTCATCCGGTACGGTGGATGAGGGACGTCAAGGTGTTGCTGTGGACGACATCATCGGGGAAGAGGCTCCGGCTGGGTGGCGGACGGAGCAGGGGGAGGGGTTTTGTCACGGGTTTTCGTGGCCTCGGTGTATGAATGGGTGGGCGGATGGGATGGCAGTGGGGAACCATGGCTTAGAGACGCGCTTGTCCGAAATGTGGGGTAAGTTACGAAAGTACCCCCCCACCGATTTGAGGCGGTTCTTTCGGTTCAGGGGTACCACAGGCATTTCGTGTGTCGGGATTTCACATGAGGTGGGAGTTTTCGCACGCATTGTAATTTTGGAATAGCAAGGTGCGGGTTGAGATGGAAGGAGTTGTCGGAGCACAACGAGACAAAGATATATCTTAAATATTTTGGGCTAACAAGGAGCGGGTTGAAATTTCCGGACAAGCCTAACGTGTACTGTACCAAATCAATGCTCACTACAAATTTCATTCAAAACTTTGAATTCATGTTATGTTAAATTAAAATATTTCGCTACATGTATAATGCATGCAACCTACTACTCAAATGAACGTTTTAGTGCATTCCAAACGTATATACTACCGCTTCAATATGAACTACAGTAATGATTGTTGTGAAGTCAAAGCATTTGAATTCGTTTCTATGTTTTAATAAGATCTACAATCATCATTATTGTCAAGTTAAACCATCATTTGTGTATTATCTTCAAAGCACACCACATGATTAGTCATATGAACTATGTGTACTATATGAACTCGAACTAGATTTTTTGAATCCACTTTATTTTGATTTCAAATCACATTACATTTCTAGCTCTAGCTAGATCTTCATAATCTAAACCATGTCTCATATGTATAATGTGTTTATCACATTATGTATGGTGCCTTGCCCCCTACGCCTACAAGTATTTAGATGTGAGTTGCAAACACCACACATTACCACAAATTCAAATGAAATGTGAGAATGTCCGATATATAGTATTGTTTAGATTGCTCGATATTTAGTTGTAAGCTACAAACGCCGCACATTATCACAAATTCAAATAAAATGTGAGATTGTTTGATGTATAGTATGGTTTAGATTGTTCGGCATTTAGCTGTGAGTTGCAAACGCCATGCATTATCACATTATGGTATAACATGTGCACAGCACGTGTATCACCGCTATATTCATGCATGCAATGTTTAAAACACTATGATCTCCTATTCAAATATATGAATCCGCTTCATATCAAATTATGATCTTTGTTAGTCTCTTACACCCACACAATCCTCTAACCTTTGTAGCTACCACTAACTTTCTCTCATGCATGCACACGCCCTCCTCACCCTCCCCCTCCCTCGGCATTCTATCCACCGGGCACATTTATTTTTTTCTTTAGGTCGTTCTCCCAGAGTCTCCACAACTCATTTTCGACACACACCGATCGATAAACCTCTCCAGCGATGCATGTCTACAGCATACACACACAGCTTCAATCTCCTCCTTTATGTGTCCTTGCCTCGTGTCTCTCATATGGTCAGACACACGTGTAAACTCTCGCCCCTCTTTTCATCGATCTCACAACTGCACACTCCTCCCCCTATCTAGCTAGTAGTTGGGCCTCTCGCACCACCTCCTAGCTCCATTATCTCTGTCTATCCGTCTCGCTGGGCCTTATTTGCCTCTAACAAATGGACGTACACCAACCGATCTCTCGCTATACATATAGCCATCTAGGTCCTTTGAACTCGTTTTTACCCACACATCGATCGATCTACCTCATTAGTTGTGTCTCTCCCTTCCTCCGACAAACAACAATTGATCTACCGATCTAGTTAGGTTTGCTTACCAAACACATGGTTCCCCTTCATCATCCATGGATGCGTCCCTACAGATCTATGACGCACAGGCACACACAGAAACACATCCCCACTCTTATTGATAACATTGAAGTTCCACCCTTAGTTTGTCTAGTAGGCCTCTCCCAACATCTCCGAGAAGCAACTCCATCACCCATCCAGCACTCTACCCCTCTCCCTCCCTCTCCCTCCCTCTCTCTCTCCTCTCTCTCTCTCTCTCTGTCCCATCATATTTCCCGTGCTTCAGTTATGTATGGATGTCGACCGATCTCCCTCAAGACATAGCTGGGTCTCTCCTTCTCAACACATATACGAGTCGTTCTACCTATATAGTTAGGCCTCTGCCTA